>NC_077233.1:52126389-52471095 GCF_027887165.1 Monodelphis domestica | reverse complement strand
AGGAATTGTGGGAGTCTAACACTGAAATAACTGAACTGCACTTCCTTCTTGGATTTTCATCTGAGCTGGGAGTGGGTTTTGTCTCTGCCTACAATTCCAAGCAGAAGGAAGAGTTTTGCTCTAAGAGATTCTCCCTGGACAGTCAGGATGTTCGTGGAGAAAATCTTTGGCATCCAGGTAGAGAGTTTACTTGGAGAAACCTAATTTTCCTGAGACCAGTTATCATCTGGCAATGGTCCATCTACCAGGATTCCTATTGGCTAAAGTAATTCAAAGCTTTCCATTTATCACTTTGAGTTACTTAGTACAGCAGTCAAACCCAGAGGTTCCTTCCTTGGTTCCTTCCTTCCTTTCTTCCTTCTTAATTACTAGGGGAAAGATTATGGTTAAGTCAGCTAGCCTGGGAAAGGGCTTTAGATAGCATAAGGAGGTGTAGGTAGGGCCTAAATAAGAACAAAAGGCTCTCCTTAAGCAGGAGATTTAGGAGCCAGGTGGAGGTAGCTTGAAGAGTTTCAGGGTCATACCTATCAGTTTCCCTTATCTCTTTTTGTTAAAATAAACTGTGTTTCATAACCAAAGGGTTTGGTGCTTAATTGGCCCTGTGGAGTTCCTAGGTGGGTTAAAACATCTTACATCCCTCTAGAACACTTCCACATTATAGCTGAATTTAACTGTGGGTCTAGGCTATTTAAACCAATCTCATTGAGTCTAGACATTCTAATTCTTAAATGGCTCTAATGCTTAGCGATCCCTAGTTAATACTGAAATGAAAAAGAGAGCAACATCTTAAGAAAGGAAAGATAATGCTATCTTTTAGACCAAAATAGCAAAACCCATTTCTAGGACAAGATTCTGTTGAAGGAATTCTCTAACCCTATTTCAGTACCTCAGCTCTCCAGCCACATCACCATGTTGGGCATCTCCAATTATCTCAGGCAAACTGGTTATGAGGTCATGCTGCAAGGTCACTGGTGCAATACTAATCAACTGCATAATCTTGGTTGTAAGGTCCTAGAAGGTAAAGAAACACCAAATTATGGAGAAAGTCAACCTTATGAACAGAGAAAGGCTTTCCATTCCGATCTGTGAGATAAGGCATCAAACTGAAATTTTGCTTCTTATTACATACTTAACCCCAAAGTCTGTTCCTGAATGTAACTAGGCAAAGTTTTGGATAAAGTTTTATCCATACTTAAAGGTTGTGGGGGAGGGAGTGAAGAGAAGGGAACTGAGATGGCTGGGATGAGTAGGAGAAAGAAATGAAATGGCTCAAATGTCACCTCCTCCCTTGGTCCCCTTAGTTGGAAGAGCCATCTCTTTCTTCAGAAACGCTCCGAACCCTGTCTGTTTAAATCTCTTTGGGGGCATTTCTCACATTCTGCTTTGGATTAGTTTTTTCTGTCTATGTCTTATCCCTAGGACTAGATTATAAGATCCCTAAAGACAAAGACAATGTCTTATTTATTTTGTGGTGCCCTTAGTATCCAGTATAGTCCTTCACATATCACTGGCTCTCACATATATAACTGTTTTATCCAAAAGTATGGAGTTTCGCCTTAACTTTTCTATTTTTGCCTGAAGTTCAGGTCATGCTCCCCTTCTTCCTGGACCACCAGGAAAGTATTCTCCAGAAGGGCCTAACCACCAAGATGTTGCTCCTATCCTACCTCCCCAGTCCATATATTCATTAGGCATGGGCCAGAAGGATATAGTTTTCAGTGAAACCGGTGAAAGAGAATTCTTTACTCTATTGTCTATCCTGAGTTAACACTAATTTAAGTACTCCTCACCAGATTGTGAAGATAGGATTAACTCCTTTGTCTACCTTTTGACTGAATCAACAGGAGCTTAAACAAGGTGGAAGAGCTTACAAACCACTTAGTGAATTCACACCCTCAGAAACTCAATCAGCCAGATGAGTATTCACCTCTCCAGAAGGTGAGATTTAGAAAATTCACACCATTAGATGAGAACTTAACCTTTAGAAGGAGAGAAGTCGATCCCATAGACACTGCCCTCTGGGCAGTGCTAGACAATTTGGAAACTGTGATTAGCCCCTATGAAGAGAGGCAGGGACAAGAAATCACCATAAAAGCAAGCCCTGAACTCCCTCAAAGCAGATTGTCTTTGAGAAGATAGTCTGAAGAGATTGCTTTCTGGAGATAGTCTTCTAACTGGGAAGAGTCTTCCAAGGAGCTTCGCTGGAGACTGTGGCTTAGATTGTGAGCTTGGAGCTCGGCTTCAATTTAGACTCTGACTCCTGGACTACTTTGTTGGATAAGTGAAAGGCTGACTCCTTTCCTAAGAGACTAGCTTTCATCTTGGAGGAGGTCACATGTAACTTACCACCAGCCTTCCTGGTTGAAAGCTAATTAATCTCTGTTTGGATTAAACAGACCTGGAGTAAACATTGAGGTTGATAGGATAGATATCTAATCTCTTCACATTTCTCTACTTCATTGTTTTCTCTCCATCTTGTAAATATTTGTAAATAAATTTCTGACTCGAGATAAAATAAATATTGGCAACCACAGAATTTCATAAAATTATTGCCCAAATATTAGTTTTCACCTTTATAAACCTGAATATTGGTCTGGAGTTTTACTGGCTCCCACTGCAAAAAGCTGAACCTCCAATGGGCCTAAATATCACAAACCTACCATTTATACGACTGGATTATTAGACATCACCATATTCAGACTTCTAGGGACCATACTTCTGCTTAGCTCAAACAAGAGGATAGACCTTTCCTCTGGCTCTGATCCTTACTTAAAGGACTCAGCCATAGCTCTACCATATCTGGTATGACTGATAAACAATGCCACTAATCCCAAATATCCAAGACAAGTTCCCAGTAGTCTTGGATCACTAGGGGACAGTGTCACAACTCAGACAAACAACCTGTGATAATGTTTACCCAACCTCAACTTTAAGGCCACATTCCACTCAGCCATAGGTGAACCTGAATCACAACTCACAGAAGAATGACCCTCTCTTTTAGACCAAAATGATGAACCGTGAACAATCTGTAGGGTACATACCTATCAAATTGGGTTAAACTACTCCATCACAAGACATTATCTGGGCCTTTTCTATCACCTCAACCTTGTCCTAAACTCCAGGCCAAAGCTATGCTATACCTCAATGTCCAGGACAGGTCTCCATTTACTCATTCATTCAACATATCTTTAAGTTTACCATATACCAGACATGGGAAATACAAAGAGAAAAACAAGATAGTCCCTGTTCTCAAGGAACTTACATTCAGTTGGGGGTGAGGGAAGAGGGAAATAACTTGTACAGATTAGTAAACACACACACAAAATATAAAAACAATTATACTATCACAATTGAGTAGACATATGTACCTCATAAAATCATTTTAAAATTATCTATTTGCAATGGAAAATATAACAAGTAAAAAGATGCTCATCTATTTTCTTGCTATAAAAACTGATAATCATGAAGGATATGAGGAAATAGGAAAAGAACTGTAGGTTGTCATACAATTTTTTGCTTTTATTTGTGCTTTATTATGTTCAAGGTTAATTCCTTATTCATATATTCATTATATCGGTTTTTAAATTAAGTTTATAGTAAAAATTTTAAATAATCAATTGTTTTTGAAACTTCTATCCCTTAGATAATAAAATCTAATCACTGCATTCTAATAAAAATTATTTTGAATAAATTATAAAAGGTTAACCACCACCATAAGTCTCAATAATCATTTCTCAATAAACTAGAATACATGGAAGAAGGAATTAATGAAAAATATGTGAAAAAACAATAGCTACAAATGACAAAGTTTTTGGACACGGCTAACATAGGAATCTGTATGGTTATAAGAGTTTTGATTTTCCTGCCCAGTATTGAGAAGAGATAGAAAAGAGAGAGAATATTTATTAATTGGGGAAAAATTTTAATTTTAGAAAGTCTATCCTTACACAGAAAATAAATTAAAAAACCACAAAACCTACCTTGCCATCAATAATCCTATCAAGCCATTTCAACTGATTGATAATAAGCCGAGGCATGTTGAGTCCATCATTATTAACACTGAAATGTTAGAACAGGGGAAACACAAGGATTTTTAGCCATATTTTTATGAATAACAAATCCTAATGTTATAGAGAACTTTTAAAAAAAATTTTTCTATTAAAATTATCTTTTATTGCATGTGAAGACAATATATATTTACAGCTGAAGGGCATGGCAGTGTTCTCTTTCTCTCAGGTACCTTCTAAAGGATTAAACATTTCTAGAACTTTTTTTTTTAATTGAATATGATTTTCAGAAAAGCTGAGGTCATTTCAAAGAAAGCTTCCTAAGAGATTCCTTTCCAGGGCACACTGGGTCTCTGCACATATGCCACTTACCTCTCATAAAGAAACTCTGGCAGCTTTTCAAATAAGATTCTGATAATGGGAGGCTGTTAAAAAAAAAAAGGTAAGAAGTTATTCTAATTCAAAACACTGAGAGAACCTATAGTGACCCAACAAACCCAAGAAAGTCCATGTTAAACTATCATAAAAACTCTTACTACATATCTCAGCTTATAAGAAAGACATCTAACTTAAAACAAAAACTGTAAGAACCTATAACCTGTCCTAATGACTAGCAGAGGAAAATGATTATTTAGTAGTAATAATGATAATTGCCAATTCATCAAATGGAATATTTAAAGCAGTCATCAGGTAACAAGGAGTTTTTAGAGGAGGAATTTTAGAGGAGGAATTATTAGGCTTGTCCCGGTTGGCTCCAGAGGGTAGAACTAAGAACGATGAATGGAAAAAAGCAAACTGCAGATTTAAGTATGCTATAAGGAAAAGCTTCTTAACAACTGACACTCTGTCAGTCTAACAACTGACAGTAGGAAGGACCACCTTCAGAACTAATGAGATTCTACTTCACTAGAGGTACTGAAGAAAAGAGCAGATGATGCCTTGTTGGGTATGTTGTAGAGTGTATTCATGTTCAAGTATGGCCTCTGAGGACCTTCCAGTTCTTGAGATGTTCTTTTGAAGAATTAAGTTGACTGAATCATACTCAAGACATCTAATGGAATGAAAGAAATTAAGGGCAAAGGAAAGAGACAAAATCAAATCTGAGGAGAGTTGCAAGTGTGTATTTGGCAGAGATGCACAAGTGAGAATCTACAGGACAGAGAGGTAAGAGAAATCAGGACAAAGGGAACTTATCAAAGAACACAGGAGGCTACTGGATGAAATTGAACCAACTGAGTTGTGAGACCCAGAAACTAGACCCAGGTAAGCAGTAGCAGAGCCATAAATTGTGCTGAGGCACATGGCACAAAATGTATTCTCAAATCAATTTTTAAAGCCAAGTTCAACTGATGCTTAGGGATATTACAAGGCTAGTAGGGAGAAGAAAATAATTTGTGGAGAAGTGCTAAGGGGGAGGGGGGTTCAATTGTTTCTGTACTGCTGAAGGACTACAAATGCTATGAGCCATCTCCAAATTTGTCTTCCATTCTGCCCTCCCATTCTGTACAAGGTCATGGAGAAGTTGACTATGCTAAGATAGCCATTACATTCATCTCAGCAGTACTTGAATCTCTTACACTGGGTTGACATAAATTATAGCATTTTAAAAATTTTTGTTTGGGAAAAAAGTCAAAAGCTCACCTGTAAATTGTCAATCCCCAGCAAAAGTTTAATGAGGCTCTTATAGTAAGGAGTAGCCAGGCTGTAAAAGAAACACAAACTTCACTCTAAAGGATGAGCAATGAAAAGACATCTCTTGCTCAAGAAAATAGTTGATATAATGTGTTAAAACATAGGTGGCACCCTGGCTTGGTGAAATAATTCTAGATAAAACCTTTGGCTCTGAACTTTAATAGTCATAACTTAGAAGCTGAACTATGGGAGAAGGGAGATGTAATTCAGGAGATGTGACTCATGATAAATTTTAGGAAATTACTACATTCTTTCTTCTACCCCAGAGAGATACTGTATCCAAATCATACCTTGACTCTACTAGATATACTTTTCTTTCCATACCTTGTCTCCTCTTCTTGTAGTCGTTCACAAGACAAAAGGCAATTCCGGAAACAGTCTCGATCTTCTACGTATAACTCCAGGCCACTAATAAATTCCTCCACTGCCTTCAGGAAAAGAAGCAAGATGTTTGATTTAGAGCAGGGGGGCTTAACATGGGGATCCATAAAAATGGTTTAAACATTTTTTTTTATAATTGTATTTCAATGTAATTGGTTTCCTTTGGATGTTCTTTTATGCATTTAAAAAATTACTCTGAGAAGGGGCCCAAAAAAAGGTATAACTAGACTGCCAAAGGAGTCCATTATACAAGAAAGACTAAGAATACCTGATTCCATTTTCTTGTTAATGGAAAAATATCATTCCAAACTATCTCAACTCTGCAATGGTCTTATTCAAGCCTATTTCAGTATAACGGACTACTGGCAAAATAAAACAGCCAAAGGGCAAGAAATACATACCTTGGGATAAGATGGGTGTTTCCTCAAGGCCTGAGAGAGCTTCTTTTGGAAAATTGCTTGATCCACAGCTATAGAATAAAAAATAAAAAGTTGGTGTCAGAAGCAATCATCAAATTAAATTTTAAGCAGATTGTCTTTAAAGCAGATTATTATTTCAAGTTCTATAACCCTTCCCAATGCCATTAATTTTCATCAGGTCCCATGTTTCTGGCCTGAATCAAGTTTTCCTATTATGACTTAACAAACAGTAAAAAAAAAAAGTGTAGGGGGCAGCTGGGTAGCTCAGTGGATTGAGAGCCAGGCCTAGAGATGGAAGGTCCTAGGTTCAAATCTGGCCTCAGCCACTTCCTAGCTGTGTGACCCTGGGCAAGTCACTTGACCCCCATTGCCTAGCCCTTACCACTCTTCTGCCTTGGAGCCAATACACAGTATTGACTCCAAGACGGAAGGTAAGGGTTTTATAAAAAAAAAAAAAAGTATATTTCTTGATATTTCTCAAGTTTATTTAAAAAAAAAAAGGAAAAATTTAAAGAACTTCTTTTACAGATCTAGAGAATATCTTTTGGAAAACAATTCTCTATTGGTCCCTGGTTAATAGCATTTCCCCTACTTTCTCCCACTTCTTTCCAGCCTTTTGTAATCTTGATGACATTAAATTTTAAAAGCACATAGTTTAAAAAAGCATAGGAAAATGATAAGAATATTACCTAGTTGATTCTGCTTTTCCCCAGTTTTAAGAGTAACTCCAGCTGTCTTGAGAAGCTTTACAAAAGCACTTTCATTCTCTACCACTTCATCCTGAGGGAGCAATTTCCTTGGCTTTTTACTCATTTCATTCTTCTTGGCTTGAGGAAAAAAAGAAACATCTCAGATTTCATGAACAGAGCAGCAGATGTTGAATGTAAACAAAACACGAAATTTGATGTGTCTCCCAAAGACAAGAGGTCATACAGTAAAAAATACCCAGATACAAAAGTGGTGAATCACCACTTAAAAAGAGCCAGGCCTAGAGATGGGAGCTCCTAGGTTCAAATCTGGCCTTAGACACTTCCTAGCTGTGTTACCCTAGGCAACTTAACCCCCATTGCCTAGCCTTACCACTCTTCTGCCTTGGAACCAATACACAGTAATGATTCCAAGACAGAAGGTAAAGTTTAAAAAAAAAAATTATGTCAGTGTTTCTATGTGTTAATTTTTATCTGAGGAACAACAATTGTGTAAAATTTCAAGTGAAGAAATGACAAAGGAAATTTTCTACCTAGCTTCAATGTCTAAGGATAAGTATAAGAAGACCTCTGTCTTTCTTGTGTGTGGAACTCAGACGGACTTCAAACAGAATTTAAGACATACTGAAAAAACAGTAAGAACTAGAAGTAACATAATCGGTCTCTCTGTTGATCTTCCTTTTCTATGTTCTTTTTTCCCCTCTATCTCTTCTTCTTCCCCTGAGTAAAACTTAAAATAATGTTGCTATGGTCAATAGATCCATCCAGCCATACCTTACATACTCTCTCTTTTGATGCAAATAAGTATGGATATGAAAAATAAGAGACTAAGTTAATTTATCGCGTATCCCCTAAACCCTGGTCTCCTCCCAAGAAAGTTAATACTGAGGTTTCTCACCTTTGGGGCTATCAGATGGCATTACCTCAAGTAGCTCATTTACTTTCAGTCAGACTACTAGATTATTACCATTTAAATTTAAACATTTTGTGCTCACTTCAGCAGCACAAATACTAGATTTAAACATTTTTACCAGTTAGGAAAAAAACATAAGCTTTACAATACCTTTAACAAAGTATTATTAGGTTGCCAAAATCAAAAAGCTCATTTTCTCAATTTTTTATATTTGGAATTTTACATTCTGCTGCTGTAGTTAAACAAAAGGAAATCTAATACGGATTTCTGACCAATGTATTGGCTCAAGAGTCAGAAGCAAAATCCCCAAACCAGATAAGATGATGAGCTCCACAATTATAAAACTGGAAAATCAATAGACTAGAGCTCCTTTTTTTTAGGGAATACATACACTGAATGAAAGCCATTGGCCATACTTCTTGTTTTCTAAATTAATGCCTACTATTATTACTCAACAATTTTAAGTAAATCAATCATCTTCCTAACATTAAAAATAAAATTTTATCACTTGGACTATGAACTCCCATAGGCCAGGGACTGTGCATAATATAGTTGTGTATCCCTTTCAACACAAAATGTAGAGTTTTTGAAAAAGAGTTGCTTAATAAATGGAATAATAGAATTGGAAGTTTCATTAGAAATATTTAATGGAAATCCCCAAGGCAGAAGAGTGGTAAGGGCTAGGCAATGGGGGTCAAGTGACTTGCCCAGGGTCACACATCTGGGAAGTGTCTGAGGCCAGATTTGAACCTAGGACCTCCCATCTCTAGGCCTGACTCTCAATCCACTGAACTACCTAGCTGTCCCCAGAAATCCCTGTTCTAATACAGAAACTCTCTATGTAACATCCCCAATAGTCAGGCAATCAGTTTCTCCCTGATCACCACCAATGACAGCCCATTCCAAATACCAGCTGAATGAAATGAATGACTATTCACATACTAGAGCAATCTTCTGTCAGGCTCTTTCTGTCTTCAAGTTTTGACAGTCTTCTTTTCCCAAACATTGTGGATAATATCTTCTACAGCCAAAATTATTTCCTATAGTAATGTCAGAAAGGATGTTACCATTCAAATAGGTTTTAAATTTCTAAACAAAGTTGAATGTCAAAGGCAAACTTTAACAGAGCCTAAAGTCTTTACAATAAACCTATTTAAATCCAGGAGAGCTAATTGCAACTCCATGAACAATTAATATTCCTCTATTTTTAAGTCTCCCCCATAATTATCTCCATGCCTCTCCTCCTGGGGTCCTTTAAGTAACAACATTCAAGGAATCCTGGCATCTTAAAATATCCTCTAGTATACACTTGGCAGTGTGCTACATATTAAACATTTTTTTCTTTCACTTCTACCTTCTTGTCTTAAAATCGATACTAAGTATCAGGTCCTGGGCAAAAGAGTGGAATGGGTTAGGTTAATTGGGGTAAGTGACTAAAGATTCTTGATAAATGTTTTGCTGCTGTATAAGTAAAACTTTCCCACAGGGAGAAATTCAGAGCAAGAAAATAAAAACCAAGAAGCCTTCTCCATCCCCATTTCCAATATTCCAGTTTCTGTGCTAAGTGCTAGCAAAAGAAAGAACCACCCCCCCCCCAATCTAATAGGGAAGACAATATACAAACAATAATGGGAAAGACAATTATGTTCAAATAAGATAGATATAGGATAAAATGGACATAATTTTAAAGAGAAGACACTAAAGTTAAGGACTGGAAAAGGCTTCTTGCACAAGGTAAGCCTGCAGAAGGAAGACAGGAAATGGAGATAAAGAAAGAGAAAATTCCAGGTATGGAGATGGCCACTGAAAATGCCTGAAGCTGGAAGATGGAGTATCATGTTCAAGAAAAATCAAGGAAGATAGTATCAATTGATCCCTTCATTTTAAAGATGAGGAAACTAAGGTTCATAAATGTTACAATGACTTGTCCAAGGTTACAAAACAATGAAAGAACTAAATCCAATTTATTAGAAATCCAGAGCTCTTCCTATCATAACAATGTCCTAGTGAATGATGTTTGAAATTTCCTTTCTCTATATTAAGCACAGCCATTTCTAGGCTCCTTTTTTTTATGATATAGACTTTCAGAAAGGACTTACTTGAACTGATGCAAAGTGAAGTAAGCAAAACCAAAAGAATATTGTTTTGTGTTTTTTTTATATTTTATTTTCCCAATTACAAGTAATAATTTTCCACATAAGTTTTCTCAAACTATAAGATCAAAATTGTCTCCTCTCTCCCTTCTCTCAGAGATGATAAGCAATTTGATCTGGGTTATACATGCAAAACTTACTTCTATATTAGTCATTGTTGTAAGAGGATACTCCTATAAAACCAAAACTCCAAAATAAAAACATAAATAAACTAATGTGGAAAATGGTATGCTTTGATCTTCATTTTGACTCCAACAGTTCTTTCTCTGGAGGTGGGATAGAATTCTTAGTCATACGTCCTTTAAAACTGTCCTGGATCATTGTATTACTGAGAGTAGCTAAGTCTTTTACAGCTGATCATTATACAACATTGCTGTTACTATGAACAATGACCAGAAGAACACTGTACACAGTAATAATAATATTTTTGATGAACTATAAATGATATATTCTTAGCTATACAGTGATCCAAGACAATCCCAGATTCATGATGAAAAATGCCATCTGCCTCCAGAAAAAGAACTGGAGTCTGAATGTAGACCAAAACATATTATATTTCACTTTCTTCTTTTTTGTTTGAAATCTCTTCTGCAAAAATGACTAATATGGAAAAGTGTTTTTACATGACTGCATGAACACATAAAATCTATATCAGATTGCTTACCATTTTGGAGAGGAGTGGGGAATGAGGAGAACTTTGGTTTTACATGTAATTGGGGGGAAAAATATTAAAAAATAATAATGAAGACTTCCAGCAGTATTCCCTAACCAGTATTAAGTGGTTCAGATTTTATGTGGGTCAGGCACTACCCTCAAACAAAAGTGATATATGATATTTCTTTTAGTATCTGCTATTCTTCATCTATTTGGCATATAATATTCTTGCTTTAAGCTGGCTGTCAATGAATACTTATTAAGGTATTCATGGAAAATAAGATTTTTGAGAACAGAGACTATCTGTATTTCCTTAAGCCCAAAATGAAGGAGGAAGGAAGGGAGAGAGGGAGGGAGAAAGAAGGGAGGGAGAAGGGGAGAGAGACACAGAGACAGAGAATACACACACACACACATACATATTCATAGTCCCTAGGATTTTTGAGATTCATATGGGCTACAAGGAATACTGAGAAAGCTACAGTCTCAGTTCTCAAAAACCTTAAATTATGAATATATGGGGACAATATATTTGGTTCCAAGTCTTAGTTCAGTTTTAAGCACCACGTTATTTATATAACTGCATTGCTTTTTCATTTATATCCTCAGCATTTAGTACATAATGCTTCATTCATTAAGTAAAAGGTCAGCTCACCACAAGTAGGTGAAATTGATTTTCTAAAAAACAGAGATTATTGATACACTAATCGGGAGTCCAGAGATGTTACATACAAAATTGATAGAGGCAGCTAGGTGGCACAGTAGAAAGTGTAGCGCCTGGAATCTGGAAGACCTGAGTTCAAATTCTGTCTCAGAATTTGGTGGCAGAATTTAATAGCTGCCACCTTGGAGTTAATCCCTTAGTTCCCCTGAGCCTTAGTTTTCTCATCGGTAAAAAGGGAATAATAGCAGCCATCCAACCCTATGATCGTTGAGAAGATAAAGCATTTGACAAAGAGTGCGGCTCAGATCGCGGTTACATAAATGTTATTAATGAAGGGGTGGGGAGGGGCAATAACAGCTGAAGGTGAGAGAGCTTCGGGAAACCAGGGCTGGATTCGAACTCAGGAGCTCTGATACCAGCCAGCCTCCCGGGCATCGCGGTAGCAGGGGAGAGGCACCCCGGGGGTGGGGTAGGAAGGAACCTGCTGACCGCGCCCCACCCCAGTTGTCTGGGTTCACACAGGGTCAGGAAGGAGGCTCACTGTCTCTCTCCCGCAGCTGTCTGCCGCTACCTCTGCTGTCGCTGCCGTCTTTCCCGGGGGCCGTCAGCTAAAGCCCTAGGCCACGGGGCACACGGGAGTTCCCACTCACTCACCCGATAAACTCCCGCTTCCAGCACGGCTCGACTTTCCCGCTCAACACACCCCCACAGTACGCCGTCACCGGAAGGGGCGGGTCTGTTCTCCGCTCCGTGACGTCATCGGAGGGCGCCTTCACTGCGGGCCGGACGCGGCCCCTGGGACTCGCTGGGGAGGGCGGGGGAGCGGTCTGGAGAAGCCTGGGGGGGTGGTGAGGGAGGCCCGAGCTGAGGAAGCTGCCGCTCGCCCTCAGGGTCGTTGCGGGGCGAGGCAGGAGGAAGGAAGAAGGCCGTGAAGCCGCCAGAGACCCCCGGCGGTCATCCCTGCCGGCCACGATGGCCGAGCCCGAGCTACTGCTGGACTCCAATATCCGCCTCTGGGTGGTCCTGCCCATCGTGTTCATTACCTTCTTCGTGGGCATGATCCGCCACTATGTGTCCATCTTGCTGCAGAGCGACAAGAAGCTCACCCAGGAGCAGGTGTCCGACAGGTGAGTATCCGCGCTGGGCCCGTGGGCTCCCAACCCCGTGCCCCGAAGTCTGTCAGCCGGACCACCCCCCCTTACCGACGCCTCCTCTTGGATACGAGAAGGCCACAGCCCTGTCGGTCGGCCCCTATTGAGCGCTGGCTGTATGCCAATCTCCGGGCTAAGCGCTGGACGTACTAAAAAAGGCCAGCCCCTGCCCCCAGGGAGCTCCCATCTAGCAAGCAAATCACTAGATGCAGACAAAATTTAGGATAAATTAGGTAGAATCTACCAAGGAGGCGTTAAATTTGGAGAGGAACAAGAGAGGGTGAAATTTTAACAGACTTGAAGGAAGTTCAGAGACTAAAAGGAGGCCCGGAAAAGGGAAATGACTTATCCAAGGAAGTTCATAAATTCATGAAATTTGGAAGGAACCATCAAGATCCCTAGGCCAGGGGCAACAAGGTAGAACAGTGGGGTAGAGCACCATGCCTGGAGTTGGGAGGACCTGGGTTCAAATATGACCTCAGACATTTCCTAATGCAAGCCGAATAACCCTGATTACCTAACCCTTGCCACTCTATTATCTTAGAATTCATACCAAAATAGAAGGTAAGTATTTTTTTAAATGTCATTTAGTCCAGCAGTATCAAACTCAAATAGAAATGGATACCTGGCTGGAAGCACATTGCATTAGGAAACTAGATATTAAAGAGCAGCTAGTTGATAGAGTGGATAGAGTTCCAGGCCTGGAGTCTGCTTTAGAACTGATTTATTCAAAACAAAGAAAGGGTTAAAAAAGAAAACTAGATATTAATATTAGCTATTTTGTATTTTTTTTAATTTCATTAAAGATTTCCTTATTACATGTTAATCTGGTTGGGCTGACCTTGGGTTTTGATACCTCTAAACCCTTTATTAATTTTCATGTTTATATATTGAGATCCTCATGTAGTGCCTGGCTTATAGTAAGTGCTCAATAAATACTTGTTAAGTTGAGTTGATTTGAAATAAAAGGCTTGAATATCTGAAATATACTACTCAGGGTTGTTGTGAATGAAATGCTTTGTAAATTTAAAGGGAGAGAGAGAGAAATGCACACAGAGAAAAGAGGCAGGCAGGCTGGCCATTCAAAGGATAAATTGCTCAACCTGGAATCAGGAAGAACTGAGTTCAAATGTGGCCTCAGATACTTACCAGCTGTGTGACATGGGACAAGTCATTTACCCCTGTTTGCCTCCATTTCCTCATTGGTTAAAAATGAGCTGGAGAAGGGAATGGCAAACCACTCCCAATATCTTTGCTAAGAAAACCCCAAATGGGGTCATGAAGAGTCAGATAGCTTTTTTAACAACCACATATATAGGTGAGCTATCATTCTATTGCTGTCTGTCACTCAGTCTATGACTATGAAAGCTGCTTAAGTCACAACCTCTGTGAGCATAAATTTCAACATCTATATAAGAGAGGGGTTTGGAGGCAGCTGAGTAGCTTAGTGGATTGAGAGCCAAGCCTAGAGACAGAAGGTCCTAGGTTCAAATATGGCCTCAGACACTTCCCAGCTAGGCAAGTCACTTAACCCCCATTGCCTAGCCCTTACCACTCTTCTGCCTTGGAATCAATATTCAGTATTGATTCCAAGACAGAAGGTAAGGGTGGGGGCGAGGGGGGAGAGAGAAGGGGAAGAAGTAGTGTTAAGAAATCCTCCCCACAGTTACCCTTAGGCCAAACCTGTGCTATTATCTCATCCCCACTGACTTATTCCAGCCCCTGAAAAGAAAGAGAGGTCCATAGCATTCTATGTTTTTGTATCCAGTTGTAGCCCACTGAGGCTCTTGCTCAGTAAAGATTATGAATGGGGCAGGGAGAAAAGATTCAATAAAGAATTAAATGTTTACTCTGGATACTGACAGATGTTCCAAAGACAAAAACAAAACAGAGCTTGGCCTCAGGGAGTTTACATTTATTGGGAAAGGGAGGGAATACTGCATGTACTAAAAATGTAAAATAACTTCCAGAGGGAAAAGTTGAAAGTATTAATACCTGGAGGGATCAGGAAAGGTATCACCTAAACTGTATCTCAAAAGAAGCTAGGATTCTATGAAGGAAATTTGAGGAGAGAGTGTATTACAGGCCCTAGGAGACCACTTCTTCCATGGCATAGAGACAGAAGATGCAATATCATGTCTGGGGAACTGCTAACAGGGTGGTTTCCCTGGAATGGAGAATGTGAAAAGAAGGAATATGAAATAAGACTGGAAAGGTAGATGGTAGCCAAATTATGTAAGGTTTAAAGTGCCCTGATGAGTATTTTTTATTTTGTTCTAGAGGCAAAAGGAAGTTGAGATTTTTGAGTAGAGGAATGACATGATCAAATCTGTGTTATAGAAATAGTAATTTGGTAGCTGTATGGTAAATGGATTGAAGAAAGAAGGGCCTGGAGGCTGAAACACAAATCAGGAAGCTCTTGGGATAATCCAAACAAGAGGTAATGCTTGGGCTAACTTAAGAGTAGAGGCTATATGATTAGACAGACAGTAAGTGAAAGAAACTTTGTAGAATCAAGACTGGGCAACTGTTTGGATGTGAATGGTAAGGGAATAGGAGGAGTCAGGGATGATTGAAAAGTTATGAACCTGAATGATTAGAATGATATCAATGTTCTCAACAGAAACAAAGAAATTTGGAAAAGGGATGGATCTGAGGTGTGAGAGAAATTCCAGAGCTTATATTGGAGAGAGAGGCATAAAGAAGGTTTTGGGGATGAGACTGAAGGACTCCTATTTTTTCCCTCAGTTGGAAATAAGTAATTTTAATTAATTACACTGCTAAGAAGAAATTTTTGTTTGGGATGTTTTGAAAAAGATCATCTGGATTGTGTCACTCAGCTGCAAATTGTTGGAGAGAAGTTAAGATTGTTTCTTGTTCTAAATTGGTGAAAAGTTCCAAAAAAGAATTGTGTAATTTTAAGAATGAGATTTATTGTTCCTATGCCCTCAAGACAATGAGGGTTTACTTTTAGCTAGTATTGAAAAAAGTATTTGTTTCACTTACTGTCTGTGCTATAAAAAGAATATTTTTTTCAACTAATGTCTTTTCATGATATGTTTGAATTCCATAGACTAGAGTCCCTCAGGATCTTTTTCAAAACGTCCAGCTTAATTCTGAGGATGAATGACTATATGATAGACTGTGGCAGACAGGAATTTCACCATATTGGGGACAAGCTAATTTTTTGTCTATTCATAATTTTTAAAAAATATTCTTATTTCTATGATTCCTTCTGAGTTCAATAGTAATTATGTAACCAATATTAATAGAACCATGAAATTTAGTAATATGTTTATTCTTACTGTTCTTATTACTTTGACTATACATCTTTTTTTGAGTTGTTCACATGTTCATCTTAATATTCTGACTTTGTGTTGAAGTCATACTTTCATTTTTTCAAATGCTAAATGAGTAAGAGATTGTCAAGTCACTTTACTAAAATATATATAGATGCAGATAGATCAAGGAGCTTAGGATCATGGAATTAGATCTGAAAGAGCCCTTAGAAGTTTTCTAAGCCAGTCCCATCAAATTAAGGAAAGATGGGTTGAATGTTAGAGGGGAGAAAAAAAAGAAGTGACTTGAGGATACATGGAAAAGTTCTGAGAGATAGAATAAGGGAATTTTTTTCCTTTCCTGGCCTGCATTGAATCAAATCACTGATAGCAAAGATTTCAAGCTAACAGCAATCAACATACTCTAGAATGAGGATAGCTGGGTAGCACAGTAGTTTGAGTGCCAAACCTGGAGTCAGGAGGACCTGAATTCAAATTTGGCTTCAAACACTTACCTTGTGATCATGGACAAGTGACTTAACCCTGAAAGTCTAGCCCTTCCTGCCCTTCTGACTCAGAATTGATACTAAGAACAAAGGAATGGGTTTTAAAAAAAACAAACTTGCTACAAAATGGTTTGGTAGCCACTCAAAATAGAGAAATAAAGAAAACAAAGGATCATGAATATTTCTTTTTTAAACCCTTACCTTCCATCTTAGAATCACTACTGTGTATTGATTCCAAGATAGAAGAGCAGTAAGGGCTAAGCAATGGAGGAGGGACTTGCCCAAAGTCACACATCTGAGGCCAGATTTGAACCCAGGACTTCCCATTTCTAGACCTGGTTCTCAATCCACTGAACCACCCAACTGCTGCCAACATTTTTATTTTTTCTTTTTAAGCAAAGAAGTTGTTAGAGAGCCAGCTCTAGAGATGGGAGATCCCAGGTTCAAATCTGATCTCAGACACTTCCTAGCTATTTGACCCTGGGCTAGTCAAAACTCCAGTTTCCTAACCCTTACAGCTATTCTGCCTAGGTATTGATTCTAAGACAGAAGGTAAAAGTTTATTGATTTTGTTTTTAAGCATAGAAAATAGTTGCTTTAGAGGCCAGACTTTACCATAAATGGGCTTATACTTTGTTGGGAGGGGGAGGGGGTGGATTATGAAAACACCAAAAAGAGACATTTCAAATTAAAGAATGATGAGAAAACTCCCTAAGGAGATTTTTCTATCTGCTCTGCATGTCTGCTGGGCAAAAAGGAAGTCTTTAGCCAAAGTTCTTTCTAATATGATTAAACAAGAACAAAAAGAAGAAAGGAGCTAGGAAATGAAATATACTATTGCCAAAAGTCCATGCCCTGTGAAAAATAGAAATCTTAAAGTTTATGTACTGGAAAGGAAAAAGGAGAAGACTTGGAAGAGAGTGATTACTAAAATCTGCTTTGTTGAGATTGTTTTTATTCAAGTAGCACCTATTACAAATGATTTATCAGATTAGGCTTGCATTTCTAGAAGGATCATGTAACATTCTGAAGGTAGGGTCACCCTGTACCTGACCATACTTGGTAAAAAGAAAATTCCTCATCCTAAGGCATTGTTATTGAAGCAGATTTGAATAGACTGTGCCTTGTGACTGAGGAGGCAAAGTTACCTTTCAGAAACCTGCTGAGGTTATTAGAGATGAAGGAAATGATACTATATAAATGCAAGCCTGCTCTTTTTAGTCATTGAAGTTCCATATCCACATCTATGTCTATCTACAAACAAGTTTATAGATATACATAATATAAATATACATAAAAAACAGTAAATGATTTTTTAATCATAGAATATACATTCTGCCAGACTTCTGTTATCAGGAAAATTCTGTTTGTAACAGAATATACTGATCAATGTCAAAGACCTGAAGAGAGGGAAAGCATGAAAAGCATGAAAGCATTTGTATAATCTGTATCAGACTATTTACCACCTTGGGGAGGGGGAAAGGGAGAGAATCTGAATCATAAAATGTCAGAAAACAATGGTCAGATATTATTTCTATGTGTAATTAAAATTTTTAAGAAAAAATAAAAATAAATTCAAACATTTTAAAACCATACCATTCATTCAGCAAACATTCATCAAGGATTATTGTGCAGAATCTTATCCGAGGTGCTGAGAGATGTCATGATTAATGAGTTCCTCCAGGGCAAGGATGTTTATCTGATATCTTTTTCCTCTTCCCCTCCCCCCCCCACAAACACTACCTATATAACTTATTTATATCCTAGCTTATTCTGACTTCCAAAGTTACATTAAATGTTTGTGCCTCTAGATTTCGGGGCAAACAAACCTTTATCCTTGGAAATTAATCTGTATTATCCCTTGTGAATATTATTTAAAATAAAAGGAAGAACAGTAGCTTAAACACTGCAAGTGAGGATCTGGCTTTGGCTGGATTGAATATATATAACCGAAAAAGATAAAATATTTTGACCTTCATATTAGTCAGGTTTTGAGCCTTTATTTTGTACCCAGCATTGTTGAGGACACCAAGGAAGTAGAAGACTTGGCCCTTGCCCTTGAAGAGATTACTGTCTGGCAAGGGAGACAAGACTCACATGTGTGAAGTAATTAGAGAGCAATTAAGTGCTAAACTGTCTTCTACTGGTTATTAGAACATTAAGAGCCCAGAGAAGGAAAGTTCAGTTAAGCCAGAGTAATCTTTAAAAAAAAAAAAACTTGATAGAGAAATTTTCGGAGTTTAGAGAGCCAGAAGGATGAATAGCATTGGAAAAGGAAGTTAACATTCCAGGAGGTGAGAACAACATAAGCAAAGGAAGACACAGAGACAAAACAAGTGCAGCTTGTACAGGGGACAGAAAGACCAGCCTGAGGGAGTAAGGAGTCTATTGGGCAATTGCAGAAGTTTGCCAGAGGAAAATGAACTTGATACCATGAGGTGCTATAGAGGCTTTTGTAGATATTTTTCTGGGAATGGGAAAAGAAAGGAAAGGACAAATCCAAAAGGCTTTTCCAAAATGAATTAACAGCCTTTGATGATCAAGTGGATATTGAAGGAAGGGTAAAACTCCAAGTTTTCTACACTGGGAAGCTGGACAAATCATGGTAACATAGATAGAAACAGAAATGTGGAAGCTATGTGTAAAAGAAGTCCTGGTCTCAGACACATCCTAGCTTGTGACCCTGGACAAGTCACTTACCACCCATTGCCAACTCTAGTCCTTTCTTAGAGTTGTTACTAAGACAGAAGGTAGGAGTTTAAAAAATAATAGCTAATATTTCGATAGTACTTTACAATTTGCTAAGCACTTTATCTATATTTTCTCACTTGAGCTTCCAAACCACTCAATGAAGTAGTTGCTTCACTCCTAATTTTACAGATGAGGAAACTACAACTTGGGGGAGAGGGGCTTAAGTGACATCTTGGTCATGGTCACATAGCTTGCAACTATTAGAGTCAGCTCTTCCCAACTCCAGATTCAATACTCTGTCCTTTCTGCCATGCATCGATTATATAAGTGAATATTATAACTAACAATAGTTTATGTTGTATGTAATTTAATAATGATCATTGATATATTATATAAATGAACAAATCAAAGAACACTTACTAAGTGCTTCCTTTGTGTGCCGCACTGTGCTAAGCACCAGGTATTCAACAAGAAAAGCAAGGCAGCCCCTCCTCAAGGAACTTCCATTCTAATAGCCAGAGACAACTCATAGAGGAGGTTTCAGCTGCAAGTCAGATGGAAATAACTTTTGGTCCTTAGGCTACAGCAGAAAAGCAGTTGTGACACATCATTTAAAATGTAATTTCCATTAGTAAAACCATTTTGGTTTCTGATACTGAGCCACATGACAGTGCCAAGGACTTTGGCAGTGAGAACTTTGTGGCTGGGTTTGCTGAGGAGGCAGCAGCTTGCAGCACTTGCTGCTTCTTCTCAATGCCAGATCATTGGAAACTGGGCTAAAAGGGAGCCTGGTTTAGGGGAGAGGGTACTATTCTGGCTGCTCTTGGGCTTACTAGCTGTTGGTGGAAGTTGGTGTCACCCTCCTCCATGCTGGCTTGGAGGACCGGACTGGAAGCAGGTCTGGTGGTGATGGGGTTGGTGTTATGCTGTTAGGCTTAGGGTGCTGGATTACCTTCAGTGAGGTCTAACAGGAGATGGTAATCAAGGTTGTGAATAGCATTTTACTAGGTGTGGGAGAGTATAAAATGTATGAGATAGGGTCTGCATCTGCTGGGAATTTTCAGTTTAGTCGAAAACAACGTACATGAAACAATTTGTGAACGCTTTTTTTAGTTTAATATTTTTAATATTAAATTTTTTATTTTATCAGTGTGGTTCTTCCATCTAATGCAAATCACAATTTTTCTATTATTGTCTTCAAGAGTTCCTAGCTGAGGGAGCTAGGTGGCTCAGTAGAGAGCCGGGCTCAGAGATGGAAGGATCTGGGGTCACATTTGGCCTTAGACACTTTCTAGCTGTGTGACTGTCACTTAATCTCAATTTCCCAGCCCTTAAGGCTTTTCTGCCTTGGAACCAATACTTAGTATTGATTTTAGAACAGAAAGTACAGGATTTAAAGCTAGCTGAAAAATTTATCATTCTGGCCAGGATCACAAGTCTTTGAATTTAGCTTGTTCAGACATGTAATCTTTATCTGAGCCCTTCTTAAGGCCTTACTCTTTGTTGGAGCCTGCCAAAGGTTTTGCTTTACTGGCATAGTCTTTGAGAGACCAGAATCAGCCATTCTCAAAACTACTAATATTAATATAATTATTTGTTTCTGTGATATGCTTTGAGACTAGAATTGTACATCATATGCTAATTGTTATCAGCAAATAGCACGAATGAAATTTGAAAAATGGGGGAGATAAATAGGCTTAGAAGATGAAAGAGAGTTTGGGGATCAAGAAGAAAATAATAAAGTAAGCCACAAAGGTGGGAGCAATTATCTATAGAAGGGGCAGTAAAGAAGACAACTAGAGTAGAGGTGGGGGAACTCAGTGGTCATTGCTAACTGGATTTTTTGTGATTCAACTCAGTCAGGCAATTGTGACTTTGATCATTTTCAGTGCGTAAAAGGGGGTTCCAATTAATTAAGATTTTATTCTTTCTTGATTGTATTTTAGAAAGCCTTCAGAATCTAATTCTTGCACTGTGTAGCAACTAACTGCTATTTTTAGTATATCTTCCTGAAGGACATTGTGCTGTCCTTGTTGATATACCCTTGAGATACTGAAGAATATACCATGTTCCTCTTTAACAGGAAGAAAAGGAAAAAGAAAATGGATCCTGTTGGAATTTCCATTTATGGTTTGCCACAATAGTATATCTTTGCAGCAAGGAAAAGCTCTTAAGTCATATAGGCATTTCTCCATAGAGCTGTTAAAAAAAACTTATTTTTCCCCCCATCTCCTGAGCAATGACCAACTGTTCTTTCCATTCAGGGGAAAAAAAATCTGTCCCACTTAAAGTTAATAGAAAACTTGGTGGTCCTACTCTGTCTCCCTTAGAAATCTTCTTCCACTTTGAAAACCAGTGTTACTAATAACATCTGTATTTTGGTGTAGCTCTACTGAGGTAGCTAGGTAGATAGAGTGCTAGACCTGGAGTCAGGAAGACCTAAGTTCAGATTCATTTCTTAGCTGTGTGACCCCTGGCAAGTCACTTAACCTCTGTTTGCCTCAATTTCCTCAATTGTAAAATGCGGATAACACCTGCCTTGTAGGATTGTTATGACAATCAAATACTATTTGGAAAGCAGGTTCAGTGTCTGGCACATAGTGGGTGCTCTATAAATGGTAACTCCCTTCCTTGAAGAGTCATTGCCAAGTGAGACCTAACTTGTATTTAAGTGGATTTTATAGCTCTATCTAGTGTCTTTTCCAGTATTTCATTCAGATAATTTCATTTCCTTGATTTCTTTTTTTTCTTTCTCCAGTCAAGTCTTAATTCGAAGTAGAGTCCTCAGGGAAAATGGAAAATACATTCCCAAACAGGTACTTCATCATTTTTATTGGCATCTCTCTGACTAGACAGATTTGTAGTCCATGATTGTAAGTATCTGAATGTTTTATGAGGGTATTGTCTGGGGAGAGTCAGTGGCTTCCTTCTGCTTGCTGTGTGTATCTTTCTTAGGAAACTCATTCTAAAACAGGCTTACACAGCTAGCAGGTTAGTTGCTGAGTAATCTGAACATTCCAAGGTCAGGAAATGAAAAAAAAAAGTTTTGGTCAATATCATTCAATGTATCGCTAATTCTTGTTTTTCCATCACCTTTATTTCCAAGTAACCCTCTTCTCAATGCAGAGAGCAACATCTTATAATAAAAAAAATTCAGAAAAAGAAAGGGAAAAATAGTTCAGCAGTACTAGATAACACATCAGCCAAGTCTGACGATAGAGAAAGAGGTTGTCCTCCCCCCCCCCCTTTTTTTAAGTAGATATTTTGGCTAAGTTAACAAACTATGTAGTGTATATAATCATCATCACCATCATAACATTTTTAGAACATATCTCTATATTCAGTAATTTTGTCTCTGAATTTTTTTTAATATGTGCATGTTTTGTTTCGTTTTTTTAGTCTTTCTTAACACGAAAGTATTATTTCAACAATCCTGAGGATGGATTTTTCAAAAAAACGAAGAGGAAGGTAGTGCCTCCATCTCCTATGACAGGTATTTCATTAACTTTCTTCTACTTTAAATAAATGGTGAGGGACAAGGAATTGTTTAATTCTTAAGAATCTCATAGAATGTATTATTGGGAAAGAGTCATCCAGCCTTTGCTTAGTGAAAGGGAATTCACTTCTTATTTACCAAGACAGCCCATTTCATTCTTGGGCTGCTGTAATTGCTAGAAATTGTCTGATATGTCTACTCTTTTTGATTTTGTAAATGTCTGTCAAGTTTTGTTGCTGTAGGAATAAATTGAACATAGATATTTAAAGTAGATTAGAATGTTATTTTGTGCTGACTGCCTTCTTTTTTACTGTATTCATTTCTTGAGTGAAAGATAACCAGTTACTTTGTAATGTCTTATGTGAGGCGCTCGTTAATGTTAGATTTATTTAAAGCCCTTATCTTCTATCTTAGAGCCAATATTGGTTCTCCCAGAGATGGGAGGTCCTGGGTTCAAATTTAGCCCCAGACACTTCCCAGCTGTGTGACCCTGGGCAAGTCACTTAACCCCCATTGCCTAGACCTCACAGCTAGGAAGTGCCTGGGGCTAAATTTGAACCCAGGACCTCCCATCTCTGGGCCTGACTTGGAATCCACTGAGCCTCCCAGCTGCCCCCAGATACAATCATTTAGAATACAATCCAGAATTCACTGGGAAAAGAAAATATTGGTGCTTAGACTGTTTGTTTATTTCTTAGATCCTACCATGCTCACAGACATGATGAAAGGAAATGTAACAAATGTACTTCCAATGATTCTTATTGGTGGATGGATCAATATGACTTTCTCAGGATTTGTCACAAGTAAGTGAGTGTCCAACACAGCATGCTTTGGGAATTTATTTTGTTCTTCTGTTCCTTGGATTAAGAACTGGAAAGAACCTTTGCCACCATCTATTTCTACTCCCTCATTTTTCAGAGAAGGAAATTGAGTCCCAGAGACAGGAAGTGATTTAGCCAATACCTAAACAAGTAGTAAGTAGCATAGGTGGAATTGGAATCCAGAATTTCTGAACCCAGAACTAATGCTCTTTTCACTATACTGCCTTTTTTCCTTGTTCAGAGAAATCCAAATGCTCCTAGGATATGTAAAGGCCCATATATACTCTCTTCATTGTTAGATTTTAATAGTGTTTTTCAAGGCCATCTTTTAAACTACAGTAATTTTACTAGTTCATCCTATACCAACACCTTATTTATGATGTGGAAGTTTTATTTTCTTTGTGAATGTCTTCTCAACAGGGATTCAAATCAAATGAGATATCTGTTTAGTTTAAAGAATATTTTGATGTTCCAAGCCATTAGAAAATATGTAAGTTTGTTTCTGGTTTGAACTAGTTCACTTTTTTAAAAAAAAATTTACTCTGTTCTCAGTTCAGTTAAAAAAAATTAGGTTCCATATTTGAGTTCAACAGATTAGTGAAATCCATTCTAGTCTTTGATTCACAGTTGAAATGCTCGGCTCTTAAGAGGACCTGATTTAGCCCAAGGAAACCAGTAGCTGAATGATGTATAATTTGCTAGAAATAGTTACAAATAGCCTTTAAAAATTCATTTTCACAAGGAAACATTTGTTGAAGATTTTTCACATCTACTCAAGTAGAAAAAATATTGTGTACATTAACGCTTAAACCTTTCTAAAAAATAATAGTGGGAAACTGTCGTGAAGTTTTAGTAAGTTTTGTTCTTTCTTCCTCACAGCTAAGGTCCCATTTCCTCTGACTCTCCGATTTAAGCCCATGCTACAGCAAGGAATTGAATTGCTTACTTTAGATGCATCCTGGTAAGAACATTCTTTTACTGAACTCCAAACTTAATGTGTAAAATGGAAAAGGTGTTCTCATTTCTGTAGTTCATTGAGGCAGTCTTTCAGTGTCATATCATCTAAAGCTCCCACAGTGCATTTATAGATTCCATAACATATGATAATCCTACTTCACTTCCAGCAAAGTACATCTGTGAGATATAGGGCAGAGAAGGTATCAATGGCCACCCTAATACCAAGCCTTTAAAAGTAGCACAATTCGGGGGGGAAAAGGTATAGGGTCAGCCTTATGAATAAAAATGTCTTAGATGTGATGTCAGCAGTGCTAGGGAAACTCTCCTGCTTTACCAAAATTCTCTACCCCCTTTTTATTGGCCTGAGATGCTACCATTATCACTCATTTCCTTGGCTTAAGTCTTTCCTCCTGTCAAAATGCAAATAACTACTTGCCTACAGTGAGTAACTGTAAAGCTGCTATTCTTTGTATGATTCCTATCTTTAATTTTGTTTGAGAATGAATACAAAATATTGGATGGGCCTTCTTTTACTCTATAAAAGCTGCCACGATCTCAACTCAGCCCTTTCTCCTTTCTTAGACAGATGCCAATGGATATAGTTTTGTCATTCTAATTTACCTTGAGAATTGGGAACACATTCCCAAACATAATTCCTTCTATAATATCTTCAATGTTTTATCCTGTTTTGTTAGGGTAAGTTCTGCATCCTGGTACTTCCTCAATGTATTTGGACTCCGAAGCATTTATTCACTCATTCTGGGCCAAGATAATGGTGAGTACTCTTAGTTCTATAAATGAATACTCTTTGACTCTTCTCATGGAAATGATTTTCATTCATATCTGGGTGAAAGAACCAATGTGGATTTTCTCATGTGGCAGCACAGCTAACCAGTGCATCCACTATACCACCAGCTCATTTTTCTGATTGATTCCTCAGTCACTACAGTGAAGCACAGAAGCATTCAGTACTGAGGGTAAGCTGGATGCTTTAAACATAGGGAATGACATGACACTGACAGCACACTAATTCAAGAACAAGATTGGCAGTGAGGTCTGGACAGTCCGTCTTTCTTTCTTGTGATTATTGCTGAGGAATCTATGATTCCTTAATGTCTGTACTCCTTCCACTGATGAAGATCTCAGTTCATCCATACTGTAATAGATCTCCACAATACCTTATCCTACGTGTCCTTTCATCTTTCCTGCATTAAGGGTATTTCTGTTTAGCAGCACCCTAGAGACTTCTTCCCCTCTCCTACTTGTTATAGACATCTGATTTACCACTTTCCGTGGGCGTCATTGTTGATACTCTGTAGGCTGTTTGTACCCATGAATCTTTCCATTGTCCTTGAGTCACTTGTATTTTTGGTTTTTTTTGGAGATCATAATATTCTAAGACTTGAAATCATACTTATCATCTGGAGAACCATGGAGAACATTTCTGTTAAAAAGATGAGCTTTGGTGCCGAGAGCAGCTTGGGATCATGGAGAGCTGCAATTTCTGAAATGCAGTCTGACTTCTCTACCCATCCCTGCCATTCTCAGCCCATACTGCTGTCCCCCTGAAGCACTTGTCCTCAATACTTCCATGGCCTTTATCAGATTATATGGCATAATTTAAGTGATATGCATTCTTCTTCACCTTGGCTGCCCAGGTTTTTTGTCAAATACTCCCTAATGAAGAAGCTGCTCAGAGAGCACTCCTGTCCTTGACCTTTCTGCTCTGTAATCCATACAAGCACATACAGTTCACCAATCCACGGGTCTTTCTTGAAAAGGGTCAAAGTCAGTCCCAAAGTGGGTGCTGAAAGAAAGCAAGACTCGATGCCTGCTGAAAGTCATCTCCAGTGAAGAAAGATGTAAGGGCTTTAGAGCAGGTCCTCACAAAAATGCTAGCACAGATATAGGAAGTGACAAAGGACAGTCTTCTTTTTGAGCCCACCAACTATGTTAAAGAAGAGGCAGAAACAAGGTGGCTGAAGTGGGACTTGATGCTTTGGTGGTGTTAGTCTGCAAACTCAGTGAGACCAAGGCCTCTGTCTTCCCTTTCCCCCAGCACTTGGTGTGGTACCTTCCTAACACATAGTAGGCATTCACCAAATATTGAATGAAACTAAAACAATCAGCCTTTGAAGGCTATTTAGGAGTTAGGTGACACTGTTTTTTTAAAAACCAACAAGGATGGATTTGGGGGGAAGGCAAGATAGAAAATGCTTTAGCCTTTAATTTGGGACTTCATTTGGCAGAAAGCCCATCCTGTTAGATTAACTGAAAGGATACTTTGATTTACACTTCATTTTTTTTTAAACCCTTACTTTCTCTCTTAGAATCAATACTGTGTATTGGTTCCAAGGCAGAAGAGCAGTAAGGGCTGGGCAATGGGGGTTAAGTAACTTGCCCAGGGTCACACAGCTGGGAAGTGTCTGAGGCCAGATTTGAACCTAGGACCTCCTAAGTCTCTAGGCCTAACTCTCAATCCACTGAGTCACCCAGCTGCCCCCTACACTTCATTTTTTTTTTAAAGGTAGACAACCAAGTTCCTGATTGTGATTTGCTTCCTGGTTGGTAAAGCAAATTACTTTAGGGTCTATTTGTACATAACCCATTTGCAGCCCAACGTTCCATATCTCTGGCTTGTGTAGGATAGTATGATGGATCTTCATAATGATGACCCTCAGCTGTCAAGAAAAAATTAAATCCTGGTCATCATACCTTATTCCCTAAAGCAGGGAAATAAATGATTTGGGGGAAAAAAGTTCCATTAAGTAGAGTTAAAGAAAAAAAATTAATCAGTTACACAATTGAATACCTTTTAGTTACTAAGAAGACATCATTCCCTCCACAACTATAGTTAACTGAAGGAACAAATCATTTCCTCCATTTAAAGCAGGAAGATAATTTGTGCTCTTTTGGACATGTTTAGTTTGTGTTGCTGATACAACACCTGGCAGGCAGTTAAAAATATGGGACTGGAGTTGAATAAATAGACTTATAGGTTTGGAAATTGTTTATATAGAGATGAAAATTGAGCCTATGGGAACTCAGGAAATGACTGAGGGAGAATATAGGAAAAAAAGGAAGATGGTTTGAGACAGAACTTTGGGGTATTGGTTACTTAGTGAGCAGGAGATGGAGAATGATCTGGTAAAGTGTCACGGACCTTAGGCCAGGCATCCTCAGGAAACAGGCCTCTGAAAAGAGCCCTGTATATCTGACTAAATATAGGAACTTGAGGAATTTACATATATATGTGTGTGTGTGTGTGTGTGTGTGTGTGTGTGTGTGTGTGTATATTAGAATACAACCTAATGAGCCACAGAATGGATCTTCACCCCACAGCACACAGGTATTTTTAAAAAGAAAGGGCCAGATAATTCGATTGTTAACAGGAATGGCCTCTGTGAGGAAGAGACCCGGCTACTGCCTCTCCTGGTTGGCAGGTGTAGGTAATGAGCCTGAGAAGGCGTTGAAGGGTTTTCAGTAAGGAGAAGGGAGAAGAGAGAAGAAAAGGGGGAAAGGGAAAATCACAGCAGAAGAAATCTGGTTCCTCTAGTTCTGGTATCCCTTCATAGTCTCCAAAAATTTGTAGGAGTAAAAATGAATAAATACTCCTAGTATTTAAAAATATATAGTATGTTTAATACGAAATCAAAAGAGAAGGAAAAGAAAAAGGTTCTTTCAGTCAAGTGAGCAGAGCAAAGAGAGAGAGACTCACACCTACAGCACTTTACCAAAAGCACAAGCTCCAAAAGAAGAGCCCTGCAGAGTGGGTCTCAGCCAAATTTATCTCCTAAGCATCCTTACGTAAAATGAGGACGTAACTTAAAAGGATGTTGGGAATGTAGATCTCCCATGTGCCTGTGGGGGCTGCTACATCAGTCTGAGTAGGGGCAGTCAGTACTGGCTAAGTTCCATTAGGAAGAGATAGTTACTCTCACAAGCTGCAGTAAGGTCAAAGAGGATAAGAACTGGAAAAAGGCCAAGAGACCATAGTTAACTTTGGAATCAGTAATCCCATGACTGACATCTGTCATCCTCTACCCCACTTGCCCCGTTAGGTGGACATCTCTTGGATCTCCCACCACCCATAACTGCCACTCTAATGTATGAATATATTTGTTAGCAACTCTGATGCCTGTTGAGAGATGGATATTTGTAAATGTATTTATCTAAAAGCTAGTAGGGACCTTCAAGATGATCTCATCTCAATCACTCGTTTTTGCAGGTGGACCACCTGAAAAGCCCTAGAAAAGTGCACTGGTGGTCTAGCTCTGAGTTGTTCTTCTTTATGTTCATTATGTTGCAGCTGCAGACCAGTCTCGAGTGATGCAGGAACAAATGACAGGAGCAGCAATGGCCATGCCTGCAGATACCAACAAAGCATTTAAGGTATCTTAAATGTGAATTCTACTGTTGGGAGGGAGTTGGGGAAAGGGAAGGGCGAAGGGAAGATGAGACTTCAAAATGTATAGCAATACCTGTATTATTCACAGTGTCTTTCAATGAAACCTGCCACAGAGTTCCTTTTAAAAAGTAAGATCTGGGGGCAGCTGGGTGGCTCAGTGGATTGAGAACCAGGCCCAGAGATGGGAGGTTGTGGGTTCAAATTTGACCTCAGACACTTCCCAGCTGTGTGACCCTGGACCAGTCACTTCACCCACATTGCCTAGCCCTTTCCCATCTTCTGCCTTGGAACCAATATATAGTATTGATTCCAAGATGGAAGATAAGGGTTTAAAAAAACAAAATAAATAAATAAAATAAAAAGTAAGATCTACAATTACACATGTAAAACCCAGTTGAATTGGAGGAGGAGAGGGAAAGAACATGATACATGTAACTATGGAAAAATATTCTAAATTCATTAATTAAATAAACTTTAAAAAAAATAAAAAGTAAGATATAGGGTACAGCTGGGTGACTCAGTGGATTGAGAGTCAGGCCCAGAGATGGGAGGCCTGGGTTCAAATCTGGCCTCAGACACTTCCCTGCTGTGTGACCCTGAGTAGGTCATTTAACCCCCATTGCCTAGCCTTTATCACTCTTCTGCCTTGGAACCAATACACAATTATTGATTCCAAGACAGAAGTTATAGGTTAAAAATAAATTAAAAATAAAAAACAAGATCTTAGTGTATATGATTCTATATTCAGAGTTTTCATTTAAACATCCTTTCTTGCAATAGGAGCGCCCATCTTTATGTCTTTGTTCATTTGGCCTATTTATGGCCAAGTTTGATCATTCTTACAAAATTAAATTCTGATACATAAAGCTTGTTTAATTTAGATCAAGTCATCTAATTTACTGAATAAAGTCAATTTAAGAGGTGAATCGTATAAGGGGGAACTCAATTATTAGAGATTTATAATGATTTGTCAAAGAATTAGGCAAGATGTAACTTGTTTAATTTTGTTTCTCTTTGCAAACCTCTTTAACTGAACGAAAGGACTGGCCAATAATCAATTTAAGTATTTTAACAGGATCATTTGTATAAAAGTAATTTAAAAGAATTCATTCTATTTTCTTAGCAAATCTGTATTTCTCTCGTCTAATTAGTGTCAAATTATTGTGATCTGTATAATGAGATTTATCATGGAGTTCTTTTTATCATCCATATCCAGCCCTCTAATGTAGTTTATTGCTAAGAGAGCATTCCTAGAGCCCTTAAAGGAGCCTCCACATCATTTAAGCCAAAAAGGTTTACCCTCTAGCCCTTTCCCCACCTCCTCAGTTCTGTTCTGCTCTCTTACAAACCTGCTCCATTCTTTCCTCACAGACTGAGTGGGAAGCACTGGAACTAACTGATCATCAGTGGGCACTAGATGATGTTGAGGAAGAACTCATGGCCCAAGATCTCCACTTTGAAGGCATGTTCAAAAAGGAGCTACAGACCTCCCTTTTCTGAAGGCTCAGGCAGCGGTTCAGCCAGCTCTGGCATCCTCAGCATGCTGCTGCACTGCTGGTGCTCAGTGAAGTCAAAGATTTTTATTGTTTGTGTTTGAGAAGCTCAGAATAAAGAGGAGCATGCGTTGGACACCCAACTAGGGCCTAGTCTCGTCTGAACTTGTTTCCCTTTTATGTTTGAAGTCACAAGAAGTTAAAGTCTTTTATATGACTTGGTGGAGAACTCTTTTTAAAAATAATTTATTTTCCAGTTTATGTCTCTGGTAATAGAGGAGGAAGTCCCATAGTGAGAGCATAAACAAATAGCAAGGTTGCACCTTTTGCCAAAACAAATAGTAACCCTTCTGAGTAAATAACAGTGCCGCTGATCTTTCTCTGGGGCTCAAAGAAATGAAGTCTCTTCTTACTGCCCTCCAATGACAGGAGCTCCCATTTTGTGGTACGTGACAGTTTACAAAGCTCTTGGTAGACCAGGCTTGCCAGAGATATTCAACCCTTTTTAGCAGGGCAGACACAGAGGCTCAGGAGCCCCATCACCTGACCAGGATAGTGCAGCTGCAACTCAAGGCCGGGTCTGCCCCATCCCCACCACCATCATTCTAATCAGCAGCTTACTGGAAGCCACAGCTTCTGGAGTGGGTCAGGAAGTTAGCTTCCCCTTCTCCGTCGACAGTGAAAGTGGTGATGGAACCCAGCACGGTCCTGAAGTGCCTTCTGAATCATCAGAGGCCGGTTCAGGGATGGCTGGTCTTTACTAGTACTGAGTGGGATTTATTGCAATCTAACTTTTCGGAAAGCTGTCATCTGTGCCCTCTGTTGTGACTCAGTCAAAACACTCCATTCCTTAGGGATTGTTGTAAATAAATAGGAATTTGCTGCTTGATATAGTGAGCTGGGCAGAAGCTGATTTAATTCTATCCACACGTGTTATGGGCTGAGCAGTGACCATTTTGACTTGGTTAAATGTAATGGCAAAAATTGTTTTTACAGTGTGGTTCATGAATCTCTTCATGTGACAAGAGTTGTAACTAGTAAAAAACCTAACCAACTCTACAAATTAAACAACTGAACCCTCTTCTCTTTGATCTGTGGAATTATTCCCTAACAGGCTGGTGTGTTGGGGCCTGGGTAGGGGTCTTGTTACTGCTGGTCATGGGTTACTAAGGCAGGAAATGGAAGGCTGTGGAATAAGAAGGCCCTTAAAGACCCTCTCACCGAGGTGGCACCACAGGTAGTGGCAGAAACAGGATGGCGCTCAGGTTGGCCCGATTCCTAAGCGAATCGTCTTTCCACCACACCAAGCTGCTTCTTCCTAGAAGGGTGATACCTGGGCTAGTCACTGCCTCTGGGCCTTCCCTGCCTAGTTGTTTCCATCAAGCATGATTGTTAGATAGTCTACTGTCATAGGAGAATATAAACTGGGTGTCAGGAACACCTGGCTTCCATCCCGACCCTGAATGGCCTGAGGCTCAAGTGATAATGCCTACATACACCCATGTAACAGTATACAGCATCAGTGGTGGCGGAGGATCTACTCTGCATAAAATACAAAGAATGCAAATTTTAAAAATAGCCCCAGCTTGCTTTTGTTTCTTAAACCCTTGCTTTCCATCTTAGAGTCAATATTGTGTATTGGTCCCAAGGCAGAAGAGCCATATGGGCTAGGCAATGGGGGTTAAGTGACTAGCCCAGGGTCACACAACCAGGAAGTGTCTGAGTCCAGATTTGAACCCATGTGAGATTTAAAATGGTTGAGGTCTTAAACTTTAGTGATTAAAATAGTGGAAGATATAAATTGTGATAGATATAAGAGAGGGTGAGTAAATTTTACCGCAGAAATATATTTCACTACAGTGTCTTGGGTTTTAAAATCAAATATAAGGTGGTCGCCAGGGAAATATTCCCAATTATTCAAATACCCAAGTCAATTGGGTTTTATAGAGATTTTAATTAACAATACAATGAGTAATCAAAGAAAGAGATCAAGAGTAAGAAAGGAATAAGTATGAAGGGCCTCAAGCCAATATGGCCTAGACCTGAGTCTTAAAAGAGAAATCAGTCCGTTTTTTAACACTCACCACAAGGTCTGACTAAATAAGGATACTAGTGACACCAGGCCAGCGTCCTTCCTCAAAGAGTCTTCCAGCCAGAGATTGTTTCAAAGGGTTTCAAAAGCTCTCTCAAGAGCCTCCAGAGCTCCTACCCCAGAGGGACAGAGCCCCTCAGAGGAGCTCCTCAAGGAGCTCTCCAGAAATGAGAGTCAGAAATGGAGATCTTTCCTTTTTGCTCTTCTCTGAGCTCTTTATTTTTAAGGGCAAAATCTCCTCTGTCACCTCCCCTAAGTCCTTACATCTACCAATCACTGTAGATGTTTCTAAAGGACCACCCATTTTGAATTCACAGCTGAGTAGTTTTAATCTCTTTAGTAAGTCAGGAAAAAATGCTGCTGTGTTGACAAATTTCATTAAGAAAAAACCTCTGAATAAGTTATCACCCTTTTAGGTTTAAATAGTTTACAAGTTGCCCCATCTTTATAGGTACTTAGTATCCCATTGTATCAATTCTAAAACAGTCATGACTCAAAGAACTTCCTGTCCCTTCCATAAGCATGGATCAAAGTACTTTCATTGTTCTCAAGGAGCTCTCTGTCCTAAAGCAGTCCTAAGTAGGGTGGAGTAGGGATATTCCCAAGGCAAGGAGCCCCCACACTCAAGTAGAGTACTCACCATCTGCTAGGGAATTTTTTAAGTAGAAGATTCCCCAATGGGGGAAACCCCTAACATTCATAAGTCTGAGAAATTTTAAGGTTTACACCCAGGACCTCCCGTCTCCAGGCCTGACACCCTAGCTTCTGCCACCTAGCTGCCCGCATAGGACCAGCCTCTTCTCCTTTTCTCCTAGGGGAATAATACAGGCACAGATAAGTAGTACAAGATAATTTAACAACTAGAGAAATCAGGAATGGCTTCTCAAAGGTGAAACCAAAGTTGAGCCTTAAAGCGATTGACAAATCCAAAAATGAGATGTCAGGCAAGCATATGCAGAGAGTGGAGGTAGGAGTTGTTGATAGTAATACCTATCTGCCTACAAATAGACCAGACAATCCCTTGAAGTCCTTCTGGGCCTAGAATCTATTATGGTATGAATCAGATCAATTCTGTGTTATGGGGCTAAAACCTGAGGCTGGTAAGCTTATAAATTTAGAGCTGGAAAGAGCCATAAAGGTGGTTTGGGTCCAAATTCCTTATTTTGCAAGTGTGGAATCTGAGGTACTGGCAGAAGTTCAGTGACTTGGCCAGGATCACACAGCTAGTGGGTGTCTGAGGAAGGATTTGAACCCAGATATTCCTGACTCCCAAGTCCAGCCACTCTCCACTCTTACCACATTGCCTACATTGCCTCTCTAACCCAGGCACCTGAAGGGATTTGTCCAAGATGGAACAGTTTACTTAGGGGCAAGGGGAAGTCTTAGTGTGTGTTTTCGGTAGTCTGATTTGCTTTCAGCTATTAAATAAGATCAAATTTATTCTATATTTCTGGACTTAACACATCACTGCAATCAGCTGTGACCCCCCCCCCCCCCCAGTAGAATTCTGCTCTTTACAGCATAGAAAAGGATCTCATCCAGGAGACTCTGGCCATAGATAGACAACCATAATGCAAAGAACATTAAGGGGGGGGGGGGGGATCACAAGAGGATACTTAACTGATTTGAAGGATCCAAACAGACTGAAAAATGAATTAAGAAATGAAAGTAAGATAAGAAACAAAAGCTATTTAATTTTTTTAATATCAAGGGACTTGTCAAAGAGCCATATACAATCAAAAGCCAATTCTTTTTACTGCTTTTACATCAAAGTTAAGTAAGAAATTGTGAGCATAAAGCTAAGGAGGAAGAAGAGGCGTTTCTACTTAGCTTTCGAGCTTTGTGACCCTAGGAAAGTCATTTCACTTCCATTTGCCTCAGTTTCCTCATCTGTTAAATAATGGCACCTACCTTCCGGGGTGGTTGTGAGGATCCAACACTGTTTATGAAGGGCTTAGCACAGTGCCTGGCACAAAGTAGATACTTCATAAAAACTGAATTGAGAATCAGGAACCCCAGGTTCTAGACCTGTCTTCAGAGCCCCAGTTGAAAACGTTGAACTAAGATGATGCTAAGGTTGCTTCTAGTTCTAACATTCTCCAGTTAAGAACATGGCAGCTGCTTCTAAGCCCCCATCAATTTAAGTACTTCAGAAAAGCTTGTATTTGACGAAACAGTTCATCTGCAATCCCAAAATGGATCAACCATGTCTTAACACATTCTAGAATTCTTGGTGAGATTTTCGCACATAGAGGGATATTTGTAAGTGTTTCAAAAGGGAAGCAATGATCATTCCAAACCCACCTGACTGAAGAACAGATCATGCCAGACTAACCTCATTTCCTTTTTTGGAAGGGTAACGGAATGGTAAATCCAAGGAATGATGTAAGCATAGCATACCTGGGTATCAGCAAAGGAAAGACTCATGCTGTCTTTGTGGACAAGACAGGTACAGGCTTGATTATAATACATTTCGTTGGACTCATAATTGGTTGGATGATGGAACCCAAAGAGGAGTAATTGATGGGTTCATGGCGGAATCTTCAATGGAATGCCTAAGGATCGGATCCTTCTTATATTTTTACTGGGGGTTTTTCTGATATGAATATGAAAGGAAACACTTTTATTAAGCCTTTGTCAGATGATGAGCATTGTGATACATGCTAAGGATACAAACTCAAGCTGAGAGAGTTCCTTCCCTCAAGGCACTTGCATTCTAATAGGGGGAGACTCCTACATAGGGGAGATCAGGACAGACAATTTATACATCTTTTCAGGAACTATGATAGTCAATTTTTGAGCCTGAAGCAAGTAGAAATGTGGGAAGAGATATAGCGTACCTGGGGAGGGAAGAAGGTAAGTGCCAGGACAAATGGCCAGATAGCCAAGGTGGACAGCTGGATGAGAGAGGAAGTCTGGTAGTTTGATATCAATTAGATGATAGATTTAATGTGTTGTCATTGAATTCAAAAACTGAAAAAGCAATAAGAATGTCAAAGATGAGAACTAGAAAACAGTGGATGACAGAATCAGGATCCCATTAGATTCGATGGAAAAGAACAATGGAATAAGTTTAGTCAAAATAAACTTAATAGGGACGGATTAAAGTCTTACATTTGTATTTAAAAAATCAAAAACACAATATACCAAAAAAAAAAAAGCCTCCCATCCTCCTGAAATTGCTATACAACAGTTGCTATGAAAGAGATTAGGGGAGCACATGAATTACTAACACCATATATGTTAACCTAGCTCTACGCTACATTGAGAAGCAGAGTATCCAGAAGAGGAGAAGAAGCATCCATTCCCTCTGCACTGGTTGTTCAGTTGAACCACATTTGCACTATCATGGTCAGTCCCGGGCACTATATGCCCGGATGACATTGACAAGATGGAGTGCAATCAAAGGATGGTGAGCATCGCTCCTGAGGGAACTGGAGGCCATTGCCGTAAGAAGTTGGTTACAGGAGCTGGAATGGGGGCAAAGATAACCTAGAGAGAAATCTCAGAGGTCCTTAAAGGCAGCATTGGTATTTTTACTTTTATATATATGTGTTTTTTTTTAATCTATATTTATTTGTTTGTTAATTTATTGGTTTATTGATTTATGTGTATATAGTTCCAGAACTTGGCACAGTGCTTGGCACATAACATAGTTAAGTACTTAAATGCTTGTTGACTGAACCATCCCAAGGAAGAGAGGTCAGACCTGTTTTGCCTGATGATTTTGGCTCAAGGTAATGGAGAACTTTCTAACCTTCAAAAACCGAATGGGCTCCCTCAGAAGGAGGTGGGTTCTCTCCCATGACCACTTGTTGGCAATGTTGTAGAAAAGGAATTTTGTCTAGGTGTAGCTTACCCCAAGTCCCTGAGGTCTCCTTCAATTCTGAGATACCACAATCCTGTGACCACTCACTGTCAGTCGATTTTTTTTAGTAAAACCAAATCTAGGATTCCTTATTTGGCAAAGTGTGACTGAGGGAAGAACTGTACTAGCTGGAAATTCCACTGATAGCAAATCAATCCCTCGGGAAGTTTGTATGAGCAGCTGTCAAGTTGGTGAGAGAAGAGAAGGAACAGAAGGAAACAACTGGGCCAACCACCTCATTCCTTTCTGTCTTCCACACTCAACTCCAGTAGTAGTGCTTTGGGAATTTAAAACCCATTGAAGGACCCAGCTAAAAACTTGTTAAGAGAGACTTGGATCTTAATTCCCCAGTTTCATAGCCTTAATCTCATACCCTAAAAAAATCCCTTTCAATAGTAAACTAATTAAGAAGTATTGACCTATCTCAGACGTGTAGGGCACTGACTTAGGCACCATGAAGTCTTCGAGAGAAATAAATGTAAGGTCTAAATTTCCAGTTTTCTATAATTTATAATCTGCACAAGAATGATAGGATAATATAATATAGAATAATATAGTATACTATAATATTATATATTAATATAATAATAATATATCTATAATAATATGTAGTTACATAATAAAATGACCTGGTTACTGTTGTATCATTGAAAATTTGTTATCCTAAAAAAAACTACATTTCCCGGGAGCCCACTGACTTCCTGTCCTTATGTACTTCCTGTAGACAGGATATTAGGCTAGGACAGGGAAAGTCCCACCTCTCTCTTTTCGGCATGATGCAGCAATCATGGTGGTATGGTAAGGTGGGGATTTTGAAATGGCTAATCAGTCATGGGCATGTGGCTTTTATTTTGTATCCTCTTCATTCCTTTATTTCTAATGATCATTTAATAAACCTCCTAAAATATATTTTTATTATTTGAGATATAATTTTAATTTTTTACAGTGTACAGACTAGCAGAAATACAGAATTTCAGAGGTGTGGGAAGTCAGTAATGGGCTGATATAGGCAGGGAAGGTTTCAGGAAGGAAAAGGAGTGGGAACTTACTCTTAAAGGATGGGTTAGTTTTTGGTAAGGGAATGTAGTTAGTAAAAATGTAGAGGGAACCCTTTCTTGCCATGGGTTCCATTATTCTTGACTTCTATCTGTAGGAGTAGCCACAGTTTGGGAACTAACCAGCCCCCAGGAATCTGATGATGGAATACTTGGGGAGCCTCCGAGCTCTGGATTAGAAGCTCTGGATTAGGTTAGTGTTATATATTAGAAAGAATACTGACCTCAGAAGCCAGAAGACAAAGCTTTAGGTGCCAAGGTGGTCAGCTATATGATCATAAAGCTGTGTGAACCATAAGGCTGAGAACTCCTCGAAGGTGGGAACTGTCTTTTGCCTCTTTGTGTTTGGCACTTAGTAGGTGATTATTAAATATTTATCAATTGTTTGACAAGCTAGTTCACTTCCCTTGCCCTTTATTTCTCCCTCCAATTCCCTAGAAGATAAAGAAATCAAACTATAGCAGGGATTCTTAGCACTTTTTGTTTCATAAATCTCTCCAGTAATCAAGGGAAACTTAAGGACCCTATCTCAGGATAATGTTTTTAAAGCATAAAAATACAGAGGATTACAAAGGAATTTAATTCTATTGAAATACAGTCACTGAAATATTTTTTAAACAAGTTCAGGGATCTCAGGTTAAGAACCTCTGATTACTGGCCAACCCTTTCAGTTCTAACATTCTGTACATCAGAGCTTGGGCATCTTACCCCAACTCTCACCAATCTCATAGCACCTGTAATCTGCCCAATTGGTATTCATTTGTTTCAGACTTTTTTAACCCCCTAGGTGGCTCAGTGGATTGAGAGCTGGAGGTGAAAGGACCTGGGTTCAAAACTGGACTCAGATACTTCCTACCTGAGTGACCCTGGGCAAGTCATATAACCCCTATTGCCTAGCCCTTACTACTCTTCTGCCTTGAAACCAATATGATTGATTCTAAAGTTTTTAATTATATATATGTATGCATGTATTATACTTTTATATATAATATATACTTGTAAGGATAAATACTTTTATACATAAACATATACTTATAAGGATGTTATTTTATATATAAATATATACTTATAAGGATATATAATTTTATATATCTTTGGGAGCTGTCCAGCAGTCTCCCTGAGGGTAAGGGCTAGCTCAGTTTAGATGTGATGATGAGGTTGAATAATGGAGATGAGAAGCACTGTGTGCTCAGGTCCATGTGCATAGGCATCACACAGTGTTTTGCCATAGCATGGAAGTTTATTTATTATATAGCCTGGTGATTACATACTTCTTTGGCACACAATCAATTTTCTACACATATGTTTCCATGGAACTTAACAACAAGACATGTAGCCTAAGGAGATAGTCAATGAAACATTGTTGCTATAGATGAATGACATATACAGGGTGATCTAGAGGTTAGTTCTCCCTGACCTAAGGAGAATCATTGTTACTTTTGGTCAGCTTTCACAATCAATCACAATTACTTGGGAGATGGACAACAAAACATTTCATAGCTAGGTACAAGGTTAGAGGGCAATTTAATGACAGACCAAATTTGGAGTTTTCCTCATTTTACAAGTTCTATTTTTCTTGTGTTACTTTAAAGCACCTGGCAATGTTGCCTGGTTTCTGTCCATAAACAGAATTCAGTGAAGTGTGTCTTGAAGGTGATTGATGTTCTTGGTTTGCCTGGCTTGTAATGGGAGTAAATGTAACTTCTGTGGAGAAGGAAAGGAGGGGGGCAATGGGTAGTGATCTCTAGGTTTTAATTCTATGAATGTAATCTTTTAGGGTAATGGTCTGGGGGGATTAAGGTGGGATATATGTTTATTGATCCTATAAATATTTGCTCTCATATTATTTCTCCTGTCCATTAGTTAGGAAAGTTGGAGAGAAGTCACAGAAGGGGATCAGTGGGGGCCTCATTCTCTGGGGACTGCCTTACAGACCCCATTTCCCCAGACTGTGACCTTGTCAGTCAGTGAGGGTATGATGGCCTCCACCAATATATAAATATATATTATAAGGATATATACATATATATATATATATTTATAAGGATATATAAGTTTATATATACTTTTATATATAAATATATACTAATAAGGATATATACTTATATATATATATGTTTTTATAAGTATATATTTTAAATATAAAGTCATACATTTTTATGCAGTCATTTTGTATAATTATATTTCATCCCCAACCTCCACATTTCCTTTCAAATAGATCCTGTTTTATGGGTATAGCTTGTGTACAGAGGTCTTTTATATATTTAGGTCACAGTATCTTCCCTTTATCTTCCTTATCAGTCTCAATTCTTCTCTCTCCCGAACATTGTCATTTAGTGGGAATCAGAAAGGACTAGTCCTCATCCTTTCAAGAATTCATGGTAATGTTATTTTGTGAGAACATCAAAATAACAAAAATTGTCCCTGATCTGCTCTGCCTACATGCCCCAGGTAATAGATTCTGTTCTGCTCCTGGATATTTGATCAAGAGTGACTTGGGGACATTTCATTCCTTGTCAAAAATACTTTCTTAAAGATGGAACTGCAGATCCAGTGGGATCTTGAATTCTATCTTACCCAACAAGGGTAGGGAGAAGGGAAAACCAAGGGGGGGAGGGGGAGAGGGAAAAAAAAAGGGAGGGAAAGATAGGGGGGAGGGGGAGGGAACAAAAAGGGAGGGGACAAGGGGGACTGATTCAAAGTAGATCACTGGACTAAAAGGTAGAGCCGAAGAAGAAAAGGTTAGAACCAGGGAAGGATATCAAAATGCCAGGGAGTCTACAAATGACAATCATAACTTTGAACGTGAATGGGATGAACTCACCCATAAAACATAGACGAATAGCAGAATGGATTAGAATCCAAAACCCTACCATATGTTGTCTTCAAGAAACACACATGAGGCGGGTTGACACCCACAAGGTCAGAATTAAAGGATGGAGTAAGACCTTCTGGGCCTCAACTGACAGAAAGAAGGCAGGAGTGGTAATCATGATATCTGATAAAGCCAAAGCAAAAATAGACCTGATCAAAAGGGACAGGGAAGGTAATTTATATTTTGTTAAAAGGGACTTTAGACAATGAGGAAATATCATTAATCAACATGTATGTACCAAATAATATAGCACCCAAATTTCTAATGGAGAAACTAGGAGAATTGAAGGAAGAAATACAGTAAAACCATATTAGTGGGAGACTTAAACCAACCATTATCAAATTTAGATAAATCAAATCAAAAAATAAATAAGAAAGAGGTAAAAGAAGTGAATGAAATCTTAGAAAAATTAGAATTAATAGACATATGGAGAAAAATAAATAGGGATAAAAAGGAATACACCTTCTTCTCAGCACCACATGGCACATTCACAAAAATTGACCATACATTAGGTCACAGAAACATAGCACACAAATGCAGAAAAGCAGAAATAATGAATGCAGCCTTCTCAGATCACAAGGCAATAAAAATAATGATTAGTAATGGTACATGGAAAACCAAATCAAAAACTAATTGGAAATTAAACAATATGATACTCCAAAATCATTTAGTTAAAGAAGAAATCATAGAAACAATAATTTCATCAAGGAAAATGACAATGGCGAGACATCCTTTCAAACCTTTTGGGATGTAGCCAAAGCGGTAATCAGAGGTAAATTCATATCCCTGAATGCTTATATTAACAAACTAGGGAGAGCAGAGATCAATCAATTGGAAATGCAAATGAAAAAACTCGAAAGCCATCAAATGAAAAACCCCCAGCAGAAAACCAAACTAGAAATCCTAAAAATTAAGGGAGAAATTAATAAAATCGAAAGTGATAGAACTATTGATTTAATAAATAAGACAAGAAGCTGGTACTTTGAAAAAACAAACAAAATAGACAAAGTACTGGTCAATCTAATTAAAAAAAGGAAGGAAGAAAAGCAAATTAACAGCATCAAAGATGAAAAGGGGGACAGCACCTCCTATGAAGAGGAAATTAAGGCAATCATTAAAAATTACTTTGCCCAATTATATGGCAATAAATACACCAATTTAGGGGATATGGATGAATATATGCAAAAATACAAACTGCCTAGACTAACAGAAGAAGAAATAGAATTCTTAAATAATCCCATATCAGAAAATGAAATCCAACAAGCCATCAAAGAACTTCCTAAGAAAAAATCCCCAGGGCCTGATGGATTCACCAGTGAATTCTATCAAACATTCAGAGAACAGTTAATCCCAATACTATACAAACTATTTGACATAATAAGCAAAGAGGGAGTTCTACCAAACTCCTTTTATGACACAAACATAGTACTGATTCCAAAACCAGGCAGGTCAAAAAAAGAGAAAGAAAACTATAGACCAATCTCCCTAATGAATATAGATGCAAAAATCTTAAATAGGATACTAGCAAAAAGACTCCAGCAAGTGATCAGAAGGATCATCCACCATGATCAAGTAGGATTTATACCAGGGATGCAGGGCTGGTTCAATATTAGGAAAACCATCCACATAATTGACCACATCAACAAGCAAACCAACAAGAACCACATGATTATCTCAATAGACGCAGAAAAAGCATTTGATAAAATACAACACCCATTCCTATTAAAAACACTAGAAAGCATAGGAATAGAAGGGTCATTCCTAAAAATAATAAACAGTATATATATATATAAAACCATCAGCTAATATCATCTGCAATGGGGATAAACTAGACACATTCCCAATAAGATCAGGAGTGAAACAAGGATGCCCATTATCACCTCTACTATTTGACATTGTACTAGAAACACTAACAGTAGCAATTAGAGAAGAAAAAGAAATTGAAGGCATCAAAATAGGCAAGGAGGAGACCAAGTTATCACTCTTTGCAGATGACATGATGGTCTACTTAAAGAATCCTAGAGATTCAACCAAAAAGCTAATTGAAATAATCAACAACTTTAGCAAAGTTGCAGGATACAAAATAAACCCACATAAATCATCAGCTTTTCTATATATCTCCAACACATCTCAGCAGCAAAAACTAGAAAGAGAAATCCCATTCAAAATCACCTTAGACAAAATAAAATACCTAGGAATCTACCTCCCGAGACAAACACAGGAACTATATGAACACAACTACAAAGCACTCTCCACACAACTAAAACTAGACCTGAGCAATTGGAAAAACATTAACTGCTCATGGATAGGACGAGCCAATATAATAAAAATGACCATCCTACCCAAACTTATTTATCTATTTAGTGCCATACCCATTGAACTACCAAAATACTTCTTCACTGATTTAGAAAAAACCATAACAAAATTCATTTGGAACAACAAAAGATCAAGGATATCCAGGGAAATAATGAAAAAAAACACATATGATGGGGGCCTTACAGTCCCTGACCTTAAACTATATTACAAAGCAGCAGTCATCAAAACAATTTGGTACTGACTAAGAAACAGAAAGGAAGATCAGTGGAATAGACTGGGGGAAAGGACCTCAGCAAGACAGTATACGATAAACCCAAAGATCCCAGCTTTTGGGACAAAAATCCACTATTCGATAAAAACTGCTGGGAAAATTGGAAGACAGTGTGGGAGAGATTAGGATTAGATCAACACCTGATACCCTACACCAAGATAAATTCAAAATGGGTGAGTGACTTAAACATAAAGAAGGAAACCATAAGTAAATTGGGTAAACACAGAATAGTATACATGTCAGACCTTTGGGAGGGCAAAGACTTTAAAACCAAGCAAGACATAGAAAGAATCACAAAATGTAAAATAAATAATTTTGACTACATCAAATTAAAAAGCTTTTGCACAAACAAAACCAATGTAACTAAAATCAGAAGGGAAACAACAAACTGGGAAAAAATCTTCATAGAAACCTCTGACAAAGGTTTAATTACTCAAATTTATAAAGAGCTAAATCAACTGTACAAAAAATCAAGCCATTCTCCAATTGATAAATGGGCAAGGGACATGGATAGGCAGTTCTCAGATAAAGAAATCAAAACTATTAATAAGCACATGAAGAAGTGTTCTAAATCTCTTATAATCAGAGAGATGCAAATCAAAACAACTCTGAGGTATCACCTCACACCAAGCAGATTGGCTAACATGATAGCAAAGGAAAGTAATGAATGCTGGAGGGGATGTGGTGAAGTGGGGACATTAATTCATTGCTGGTGGAGTTGTGAACTGATCCAACCATTCTGGAGGGCAATTTGGAACTATGCACAAAGGGCGATAAAAGACTCTCTGCCCTTTGATCCAGCCATAGCATTGCTGGGTTTGTACCCCAAAGAGATAATAAGGAAAAAGACTTGTACAAGAATATTCATAGCTGCGCTCTTTGTGGTGGCCAAAAATTGGAAAACGAGGGGATGCCCATCAATTGGGGAATGGCTGAGCAAATTGTGGTATCTGTTGGTGATGGAATACTATTGTGCTAAAAGGAATAATAAAGGGGAGGAATTCCATGGAGACTGGAACAACCTCCAGGAAGTGATGCAGAGTGAGAGGAGCAGAACCAGGAGAACATTGTACACAGAGACTAATACACTGTGGTATAATCGAACGTAATGGACTTCTCCATTAGTGGCGGTGTAATGTCCCTGAACAATTTGCAGGGATCCAGGAGAAAAAAACACCATTCATAAGCAAAGGATAAACTATGGGAGTGGAAACACCGAGGAAAAGCAACTGCCTGACTACAGTGGTTGAGGGGACATGACAGAGGAGAGACTCTAAATGAACACTCTAATGCAAATATTATCAACATAGCAATGGGTTTAAATCAAGAAAACATGTAATGCCCAGTGGATTTACGCGTCGGCTATTGGGGGGGGGGGGGGGAGAAAATGATCTTTGTCTTTAATGAATAATGCTTGGAAATGATCAAATAAAATATTAAAAAAAAAGATGGAACTGTTTTTAAATCTACTCTAAATTTTTTGCTCTCATTTTCTTGTATTTCAAGGCTCAGCTTAGCTGCTGATTCATCTACTAAATATTCTCTGATCCCAGCTGAAGGCAATCCATGGAAAGTCTGCTGACTTTGGAGAAAAGGACACGGGTTAAAATTCCATCTCCTCTAATTTTTTTTTAACCCTTATTTTTTGTCTCAGTGTCAGTTCTAAGACTGGAAGAACAACAATGGCCAGGCAACTGGGGGTTAGTGATTTGCCCAGGGTCACCCAGCTAGGAAATGTCTAGGGCCAGATTTGAGCACAGCATCTCCTGACTCCAGGCTTGGTACTCTAACCACTGTGCTGTCTAGTTGTTCCACCACCTCTGATTCTTACTGCCTATGTGACTTAGACAAGGCAGGTACAAGCATTTTTTATGGCTTACCATATGCTATATACTAAGAAATAGTAATACAAACAAAAAGACAGCCCCTGACCTTAAGGAACTGGAATGATTATCCAGTTATATATATATATATATATATATATATATATATATATAATTATCTCTATCAATAGATAGATTTCTTTGGATAGAGATATCAATATAAATAGATGTCCATATATATTACATATATACATATTTATTTATCTACCTCAATCTGCATACTTCTCCATCTGAAGATAGTTGCTCAGAGTTCCTAAGCTTTTCAAAGTCATTTGTCTTTTCAAGATTGTTATTGCATGTTATTCTTCTGATTCTGCTTATTTTCCTTCCTTAATTTCTTAATGTGGGGGTCAGGGGAGAAAGGGAGGCCACAGAGAAAAAATTCAGAACTTAAAAATAAAATAAAATTGATTTTTAAAAAAAGGGTAAGAAAAATGTTCCCCTTTTCACTACTGTGGAGCTCTGCAAAAGTCTCAGCTCCAGGGAGAGGGGGAAAGCTACCCAGACCTAGAGATGGGAAATTCTGAGTTCAAATTTGACCTCAGACACTTCCTAGCTGTATGACTGGGCAAGTCACATAACCCCCCCCCCCCATTGCCTGGTCCTTACTGCTTTTGTCCCTTAGAACCAATATTGGTTCTAAGATGGACGGTGAAGACTTTTGTTTAAAAAAAATTTTTTTTTCCCAATGGCAGCCCTTTACCCTTTAGAGTTCTGCAGTCTAGAGGACAAGATAAGACTGATAAGCATGAGAACATAGGACACTAATTCACCATCAGGATAAGCATGTGCTGAATTGGCAGAGTGATAGCTCAAGCAAAGACCAAGGGAAAGTTCATTCTAACATCAGAAAAAAATTCCTTTTCCTGGCTCTTTTCAGGTCCATGTGACAGTCTGATCACCATCTGGTCATCAGAGCCTTCTCAAAGTCCCTTCTTAATCCACAGCTCTCTGGCCTCAGAGACCTTGAACTGTGCTGTACCCCTCTGTCCCTCTCTTCCCTCCCTCCTTCCCTCTACTTGGTCTAACCTCAGGCCAGATGGAGAAGTAAACAAAATTTTGATTCATAGAATTATAGAATTTTGAAGCTGCAAGAGACCTTAGAAATCATCCAATCACTTCAGAAAGGCAAAAGATAAGGCTCAGAAAACTAAATTAAATTGTTTGAGACCATTAGGCAAGTTAGTGGCAGAGCCAGAACTGAAAACTCAAGGCTCCTTATTTCTAGCCCTTTAAATTTTCCAGTAGTTATACTAGGTTTGCCTATTCCTTGCCTCTCTCAGTTCTCTAGTTGCTTAAGGAAACTCCCTATATTTAAAAAAAAATTTTTTTCCCCATGGCTACATGATTCTTCTTGTCTCCCTCCCCCTCCTAGAACTGACAAGCAATCCCACTGGGTTATACATATATTAGCACTCAAATCCTATTTCCATATTATTCATTTTTGTAGTAGAGTCATCTTTTAAAACCCAAACCCCAAATCCTATACCCATATAAGCAAGTGATAAATTCTATGTTTTCTGCTGGATTTCTACTCCCACATTTTTTTTCTAGAGGTGGATAGTGTTCTTTCTCATAAGTTCCTCAGAATTGTCCTGGATCAATGCATTGCTATTAGTAGCAAAGTTAATTACATTTGATCATCCCACAATGTTTCTGTTACTGTGGACAATGTTTTCCTGGTTCTGCTTACTTCACTCTGCATCAGTCCATGAAAGACTTTCCAGTTCTTATAGAAATCCATCAATTCATCATTTCTTATAGCACAATAGTATTCCATCACCATCATATACCACAATTTGTTCAGCCATAAGGAAACTCCCTCTCTTAAGGATCTATCACCTAGGCTGGTTCTCTTCAAAAGCTAACTCTAAAAATGGTTTGGATACCCTTAATGTATAAACTTCCTGTCTTATACCCCATTCCCTAAAGACTTCATTTCCTAATCTAATAGATATAACCCTATTAATATATTCAATGAGTACTAAGGATACTCTGAGTACATTAAGGGTGTATGACCCTGGGCAAGTCACTTAACCCTGTTTGCCTAGGTTCCTCATCTATAAAATAAGCTGGAGAAGGAAATGGGAAACCACTACAGTATCTTTACTAAGAAAACCCCAAATTATGCCACAAAGAGTCAGACAGGACTGAACAATAACAAAAAGAATACTAGAATTGTGTCAACTCACTTTTAAGGACCACCTAGGAAATATTCAACTCTTATTAGCTAACACCAATCAATCCTATTTAAAGGGAAGCTGGCCCTCTAATTCAATCAAGAGCTTTATACATTTTAAAGTATTAATACCTTGTTAACACATTAGTACTTCTTATCTTGTGATCATATCTTGGGGTGTTAACAAATCTTGTGATTATATATACTAGGAGGGGGAAAATTAACTATCAAAGATCATCTTCCTCTCTGCTTCCCCAAATCAAGTGGAAATAATACTGAATTTGGGGCACTAGATTAGAGGACTGAAGTTGTACCAGTTTTAAAAAAAGAGAAGAAAATAGTCTACAAGAGGCAACTAAGTGGCAAAGTGGATAGAGTCAGGTCTGGAGTTGGGAGAACCTGGATTCAAATCTGAAATACTTCTTAGCTGTGTGACCCTGGGCAAGTGACTTACCCCCAGTTGCCTAGCCCTTGCCCTTCTTAGAATTGTTTCTAAGACAGAAAATAAGGGTGAGGTGGGGTTAAGAACTTTGGAAAACTTATGGAAATTTGTTACTAAGATAAAAATTAAAAAATAAAATAGTTTTGCATGATAATTCATGAATAACCTAGATTGAATTGCTTGTCAGCTCTGGGAGAAGGGAGGGAAGAAAGAAGAGAAACAATTTAGATCATATAACTTTGAAAAACTTATTTGGAAATTTGTTATTAAAATAAAATAATATTTTGCTTAATAATACATGTATAACTCAGGTTGAATTGCTTGCCAAATCTGAGAGGGGGGGAGGGAAAAGGGAGGGAGGCAATGTGGATCATATAACTTCAGAAAACTTACGTGGAAATTTGTTATTAAAATAAAAATAATAAAATAGAAAGGGATCTTAGAAATGGTGTAGTAAGAAACCAAGTACAAAAAAAAAAGCTTGATTTTGATTTTTGGGAAAATTCTAGAAAGAATCACAAAGGATATGGTTGGCAAATATCTAGAAAATGAAGTGGAGGAAAAGGGGGAAATGACAAGACATAGACAATATTATCAAAAATGAAATGGAGAATTTTGATTACACTGTGGAAAGGAAACAAGACTGACAGTTGGTGGGGGAAGGGGCAACTGGGAGTGACAGTTGGGTCTTGTGACTAGCACCTCCTTCCTGCTTGGGCTGGACTTCCTTCCTGGTGTGGGAGGAGGCAAGAACTCATTCAGCCCAGTCTGGAGTGGGTGCCTCTTCTTGGTTCAGCCAGAAGATTCAGGCCCAATCACTTCTGAAATTTAGAACTGTTCTTTTTTGCTTTCTGTCTACTGCTAAGATTCTGAATTAGACAAAGCAAGGACAGATATAGAGTAGACGGGAGTGAGAGAAACCCGCCACCAGCCGGTGGGGCCTGGCCTCAGCTCCAAAAGCTGAGAAAAAACTACAATCCCAACTGGTTATTAAACTTTATATTATTTGAATTCTCAGTCAGATAAGTGGACTATCTTTTCTGTGCATAGAGGGAGCTGAATATCAGTGAATCAGTGTCATTAAATGACTATTCAATGACAAACAGTCCTTATCGGACCCCTGCTGCTTTCTCGGCAGGGGGCATCTCTCTCCTTTTTGTCACTGAGCAATATTACCTCTGTTCCCTCAACTCCTCCATACCCCCATACAAACCTCCAATTATCCCCATTTTTCCAATCCCCCATTTCCTTTCCCAATAAATATTACAACACTAAATTAAAAAGGTTTTGTACAAACAAAATCAATTCAACCAAGATTAGTGGGAAACAATAACTTTGGAAGAAAAAATTTATAGCAGATGTCTCTGGCAAAAGCCTAATTTCTCAAATATATATATAGAGAGAACTGAGTCAAATTTAGAGGAATACAAATCACACTGATTGATAAAGGGTCAAAGGATATCAACAGGCAGTTCTCAGAGGAAGAAATTAAAACCATCCATATTCATATGAAAAAATGCTCCAAATCATTATTGATTAGAGAAATGCAAATTAAAACAACTCTGAGATTCCACCTAACACTTATAAGATTGGCTAAAATCACCAAAAAGGAAAATTACAAATGTTGGATGTGAGAAAATTGAGATACGAATATTGTTGGTGGAATTGTGAACTGATTAAAAAAAATGTTGGGGAGGGCAATATGGAACCAGGCTCAAGGGCCCATAAAACTATGCAAACCCTTTTACCCAGCAATACCATGACTGGGTCTGTATCCCAAAAAGATTAGAGGTAAGGGGAAAGTGCCTACCTATACCAAAATATTTTTAGCAAAATATTTTTGTAGTGGCAAAGAATTAGAAATTGAGGGATTGTCCATCACTTGGGGAATGAATGAACATGTGGAATTTGTTGGTGATGGAATACTATGTGCTATAAGAAACAATGAACTAAATGATTTCAGAAAGAGCTGGAAAGACCTTCATGGACTGATGCAGACTGAAGTAAGCAAAACCAGGAGAACATTGTATACAGTAAAAACAATATTGTACAATGATCAATTGTGAAAGACTTTGCTACTCTCAGCAATACAATGATCCAGGACAATTCTGAAGGATTTATGACTAAGAATGCTATCCACCCCTAGAGAAAGAACAGGAGTTAGAATGCAGATCAAAGAATACCACTTTTCACATTAGTCTATTTGAGTTTTTATTTTGAGGTTTTGGCTTTATATGAGTATTCCCTTACAACAGTGACCAATATAGAAGTATGTTTTTCATGACAATACACATATAATCCAGATAAAATTGCTTACCATCTCTGAAGAGGGAGGGGAAGTGGAGGGAGATAATTTGGATCTTATATTTTCAGAAAGCATGTTGAAAATTATTATTACATGTAAACCTTAAAATTTCTTAGACTTATGAATGTTGGAAATTTCCCCATTGGGAAATCTCATACTGGAAAAAATTTCCTACTGATAGTAAGAACCCCCTTGGCATGGGAGGATCTTTCTCCTCCCTACTTGGGACTGCTTTAGGACAGAAACCTTTTGCTGAACAATGGAAAGGGCTTTGACCTATGCTTAAGCATAGAACAGGAAGTTCTTTGAGTCATGATTGATTTTAGAATTGATACAATAGAGATACTTGGAATGACAGAACCAGGTCTTGGAAAATACAATTTCCACCCTACTTAGAGTAACAGGATTTAGGAAGGGCTGCAGCAAAGGATCAAGATTTAATTATTTGAGAATATGACCTTCAACAGACATGTGCAAAGGGGAAGACCTCTGGGCGGTCCTGGGTTAAGCTAGAGCCACCATTGGCACAGGGAAGACATGGACAATGATTGGTAGATGTGAGAACTGAGGGGAGGGAACTTAGATGGTTTCCTTAAAGATAGCGGGGTCTGAGAACTGGGGGGGTTCGAGAGGTTTTGCTCTGAGAGGTTGTGCTCTGAGAAGTTTTGCTCTGAAGGAGGCTGGAGGTGGAGGCCCCTGAGACTGTTTCTCCATTTTGGTCACGTGAGTGATAGGGACTGATCTCTTTTCTTTGCCTCAGCTATCTAAGGGCTTGGGCCTTTTGGCCCAGCCTAAACAGAGGGGGGTATTTAAGCCCTATTCCCTCTCTCTCTCTCTCTCTCTCTCTCTCTCTCTCTCTCTCTCTCTCTCTCTCTCTCTCTCTCTCTCTCTCTCTCTCTCTCTAATACCTTTCTTCCTCCTGTTTGTAATTAAAAACTCCATAAATGGTTGACTGCTGACTTGAGTTTTTATTTAGGAATTACATAGCTGAATTCCTTGGCGACCTTAAATTAATATATATCAGTCTTTTAAAGTGATTTCCTTGTCACATACATGTAATTGGGAAAATAAAATATCTTTTAAAATAAATAGAAACAACATCCTTAAAAGTATGTATTACATGAAAATATGGCTAAACTGCTATCAAACTACTTACTGCCTTGGGGAAGGTGGAGAGAAGAACAAAAGCTAAATTCTAAAATGTCAGAAAAAATTATTAAAAACTTTTTTCTATGTGTAACTGAGAAAATAATTTTTTAAATAAGAAAATTAGGTGGGTATGACAATAATAGCTAACTTTTATATAGTGTCTACTCTGTCAAGCACTGTATTAAGTGCTAAACAAATATCTCAAGTGCTCCTCACAACAGCCACTAAACCACTAATTTAATCTCTGATTACAATGAATCAGCAGGGTTTCATCAAGATAGGTTATGGGGCCAATAAGAAGGAACTGGGATTATTTAATCTGGAAAGGGAAAGAGTGGTGAAGAACATGGTCACTTTTCCAAGAATTTGAAGAGCTCTCCTGTGGAGGAAGGGTTAAACCTGTTCTGTTTTATCCCATGGAACAGAAATGGGTAGAAGTAGCAAAGAGATCCATTTAGACTTGACTTGAGGAAAAACTTCTTAACAATTAGAACTGTCAGGATTGAGAGCCAGGCCTGGAGATGGGATGTCCTGGTTCCAAATCTGACCTCAGACACTTCCTGGGCAAGTCATTCACCCCTATTGTTAGCCCTTACTGCTCTTCTGTCTTAGAATCAATACTTAGTATCAATGCTAAGACAGAAAGTAAGTGTTTGTTTGTTTTTAAAGAGATACTGTTTGCAACCACTGCTACATGGCAAGAATGAAAATTCTTAACCAAACAAGGGGGAGAGAAAACAGTAAAAGAAAATATATAATTTGGATTATATACAATTTTAAAACTTTTCATAAACTAAGTCAACGCAAATAGAATCAGAAATTATATTATCACATGGGGAGAAGGAGTTGATCTTTGTTCCAGTATTTGTTAGAGGTTGGACTGGCCCAGCTTGGAAGCAAGCAGGACTCTGTGGGATGCAATCCTACCAGTGGGTGCTTGGTGAGCCTGTTTTCAGACATGCATAATGGAGGCATTCATGTCATTATTCTATTGTCATGCCTCTCTCCTTACTGTGTGCAAAAGGGAAGCCCTTTGATTGGTTGCTGAATCAACCTTGCATTCTTTTATCCTGGTGGTAATCATGGCAATGACTGCTGAAAATCTTTAGGGATTGAGTGTCAGGCACCAGGCACCAATGCTCTCCTTACTCAGGCCCACACATGGTGATAAATACATTTGGCCTCTGTGAATGTGTCCTTTATTGCTCTTGAGTGAAGGATTATGTAAGATGGTGACTTTTGGAAGATCAGAAAATGGCCTCCACCAGACACCCAGGAGCTAGAGTCCCTACTTCTAGAATTTGCTGGCAGCCAAGCAGTGTGAGGGGCTGATGCTGAGCCCAGCAGAGGAGCTCTTCCAAGACCCTGTGTCTTGTAGCAACAGTGGAGCAACTGTCGATTGGTGGGGCCATGCAGTCTTGAATTTGGAAATGAACTCAGTGGAATGAATAGTGTATAAATTGGAGGCTATTTTTCCCAAGGACCAAGATGGGAAAGGAATATGTCCCAAGTGTGAAGGATGGTATTTGTACTTGGGTTCTTACTACACCATCTCTAAGATCCCTTTCTATTTTATTATTTTTATTTTAATAAGTTTCCACATAAGTTTTCTGAGATTGATCCAAATTGTCTCCCTCTCTCCCCCCTCTCAGATTTGGCAAGCAATTCAAACTGAGTTATACATGTATTATTAAGCAAAACATCATTTTATTTTAATAACAAATTTCCACATAAGTTTTTCAAAGTTATGTGATCTAATTTGTTTCCCTTCCTTTTCCCCTTCCCTCTCCCAGAGCTGACAAGCAATTCAATCTAGGTTATCATGTATTATCATGTAAAACATTATTTTATTTTTCATTTTAATAACAAATTTCCACAGAAGTTTTCCAAAGTTATATGATCCATATAATTAAGATTCCCTTTCTAAAACCTAATTGATATAAATTGGACAGATAAAATTAGAATGGTGATCACTGGGTCAATCAATAATAAAGGAGAGATACTAAGTGGGGGTTGATATTAGGGGGAATATGGTTGAATAGGGGCTAGAGCTGATAGCATCAGAAAAATATACTGCTGCCCCATTAGGGATAACCCTAGAACCCTAAAGAGGAAATGTGGCTAATCAGGGCTCTAGGAACTCAACTTGTCAGTGTGAGTGGAAGTTGGGATATAGAGAGCCAGAGTTTATATGGCTACACAGGGAAATGACATCAATATTTAAGACCAAGAATCTCTCCTTAATGTGGTCAGAGGTCACAGAATATACTCAGACTATTTTCAGAAGAAATGTGAATAATCAGAAACCAAATGAAAAAAAAAGTTCCAAATTGTTAATGAGAGATACAAACTAAAACAATTGAATTGATGAAGATGTTTAAAGAAAAAGTAAATAACTGGAAGAAAACACACTGATAAAATTATACTCTGTGACCCTGTGTGTGTATATATGTGTGTGTATGTGTGCAGCTAGAAAAGTTCAATTGACCTGGGAAATGATTTGAATTTGTTAGAAAAGTCACAAAATTGTTTATGCTTTTTGAACCAGACATCCCACTGTTGAGAGCCAATGGAAGGCAATGAAAGAAGAACGGTCATGTATCTGTAGTGGTGCTCTTTGTGGTTGAAAAGAAATGAGGAATATGGGGGTTCAATACAGAGGAATCAGTACTAAGGAATGACTGAAAATTTTTAGTTATATGAACATAATGAAATATTATATCCCAATAATGAAATGGTATATGTAAGGCATTTGAAACAACTTGGGGGACTTGTATGAACTGATACATAATGAAGAAAGCAAAACAAAGAGTACTATTTACTGATAAACTCCTCCAAAATGTAATAGGAAACAACACCAAAAATGCAGCTGATGCAATTATGATAAATTTAGTCCCAGAGAACAGATGATGAAACATACTCACCTTCTAATAGAAAAGTGATGGGCACCTAGGGGATACAGAATATTAGTGGCTGTCAAATTGTTTGCTTTTTTGGTTGGGTTTTACTAATCTTTTTTCTTCTGTACAATGGAAATGTTTTGCCTGACTTCACATGTATAATCTATATTATATTGCTTGCCTTCTCAAAAGGGTGGGAGAACCAGGGGGAGGGAGATAATTTGGAATTAAAAATTTTAAAGAATTTTTTTTTTTATGTATTTGGGAGCTGCACTCTTTGTGGTGGCAAAAAAAAAAAATTGGAAAATGAGGGGATGCCCTTCGATTGGGGAATGACTGAACTTATCTGTGGTATCTGTTGGTGATGGAATACTATTGTGCTCAAAGGAATAATGAACTGGAAGAATTCAAAGTGAACTGGAATGAACTGATGCAGAGTGAAAGGAGCAGAACCAGGAGAACATTGTACACAAACCGATACACTGGTACAGTCAAATGTAATGGACTTCTCTACTAGCAGCAATGCAATGATCCAGGACAATTCTGAGGAACTTATGAGAAAGAACACTGTTCACATCCAGAGAAAGAACTGTGGGAGCAGAAACACAGAAGAAAAACAACTGCTTGATCACATAGGTCCATAGGGATATGATTGGTAATCGATCACCCTAGTGCAAATATTAATAATATGGAAATTGGTCTTGATCAATGACACATGTAAAACCCAGTGGAAGTGTTCATTGGCTAAGGGAAGGGGGAGGGAAAGAACATGAATCATGTAACCATGAGAAAATATTCTAAATTAATTAATACAATTAATTAATTAAAGATGTATTTGGGAAATATTTAACAAAATAAAAGTAATTTTTAAAAAATCAAAGGCAGCTTGGATTAATTGATAGGGAAGTGGCCTCAAAGCTAGGAATACGTGAGTTCGAGTCCTGCCTCAGACCCATCTAGCTCTGGCTGAATTCCTTTAACCTCCCAAGATAGTCGGACCCTGAACTGCAGAGGTGCCCATCCTCATTGGTTGGAGTTTCCTCACCTGGGGAATCCTCCTAACGAATGACTTCACAGCTCCAGGGGCTTCTATGAATGTATTTATTTATTGACTTTAATCAGCGAAAGGGATTTGGCTAGCCCAGTATCGGACTCCATTCTAGCTCGAGCATTGTGCCACAGAGTAACGTTTCCGTCTATGTGCGCAGCCCCAGGGATGGCCGGCTACATAGGCCGAGGAGGTGCTCGTCACCGAGGAGTGACAGACACCTCTCCCAATGACTTCACCCACAAGTTGGGGACAAAGCTGGCACGGGAAGCCGGCTTTCCTTACCCCAGGTCGGGGTAGCTCTCCCGTAAGCGGAGCGTGCCAGATGCTCGCCCCCTCTGCCTGCTGCTGCTCTCACCTTGGCTGCCTGAAAGAGCGGTGACAGCAGGAGCTCTCTGGGTGCCTGGGCGGGACGGGGCTAGCGAGGGCTCTCAAGTCCCTCCCCCACGCACCCCACCCCCGCCCCTTGCAGCCTGCAGCCAGGCTGGCCAGCTCCCGGTGGCTCTGTCCGTGGTGGCGGCGGCGGGTGACCGTCCGGGAGAGGGGAGAGGGAGAGAAGGATCGGAGGCCGGAGCTCATCCCTACGCGCCAGGCGGAGTTGGGCTGGGCCAGGCCGGGCCGGGCTGGGCTGCGGCTGCGGCTGCTGCAGCGGCTGCGGGCTCCGCACTGACGCCAGCCGCGGGGGCGGGCGCGGGGGAGGGAGCCCTCCCAGCACAACTCGGGAGGGTCCTCAGGTGAGTGCAGCGCAGCAGGGGCGCTAGGGGTCCAGGGAATGGGTCGGGCCAGGAGGCGGGCTCTTGGAGGCCCCCCTACTCCCTCCCCCGGCCTCCGAGCTAACTCAGGTGTCCTCGAGCACGCGTGGGAGTGGGCGGGGCGTGGGAGTGGGGAACCGGGATGGGCTCAGGGTCCGAAAAGCTGAGAGGCTCTCTGCGTGTTCTCAGAGATAGGATGGTGGTAGGAGCTGTTGAAGATGAAGGAGATGTTGGGACGGAGTTAAGGCTCTATGATGGGCTACTCGTGTGACCTTGGGCAAGTCATTACCCGTCTTGGGCCTCAGGCTCCAAAATGAGAGAATTAGCCTAGATTCACCCTTTTGTCCCTTAGCCTAGAAGAAGAGCAATTTTCTATTTTCTGATCTGGTACTGGTTCCCGCAAGGGGTAGGGGGTGGGGGAACAGAGCATCGTTCTGAGGCGGAGCACCCAGAGGGCTTCGGGTAGGGATGCTCCAGGACACACCGACTCCTCCGCCGGAGGACCAAGGACTCACCGTCCTCCCCCAACCCATTTCACTGGAAAGCTGGCTGAGTTCTGGCAGCTTAGGAACTTTGTTCTTATTCCCGGTCTATCTGGTGGCTCTTAGGAGGTCGGTCCGGGACTGTCTTGAGATTCCTCCCCAACTCCTACCTTCACCGCCAAGACCAAACGGCATATTTCAGTTTTCTGAAGCTAAGGCAGGCGCTGGGTGTCTCAGGTGTGTGTCCTGCTCTTCACGCTTGTGGGTGGGTCTGGACAACACCTAGGTCGCTGCTGGACAAACGTCGGGGTTGGCTGTTAGGATTTCACACCCAGATTCTGTGTGCTTAGGGAGTCACCTGTTCAGCCCCTCTTTATTCTGGGCACTGGAGGCCATGGACTACGAAAGAGGCTGCGTTTGGAAGGTCTGAAGTTGCGGACCTCTGCCTAGGATGGCTGGCCCTTTCTCTAACCGAGATGTTCTTGTGCAAAGGATGCTGGGTTGGGGAGACTCCCAGAGCTCCTGAGAACTGCAAGGATTTTCTAGGTAAGTTGCTGAGCTCAGGCTCCTTTTATCACTGTCCTTCTCCCTCTCCCCCCCCCCAATACCCCCCCACCCCACCCCAGCTCTCTTATGCCCCCATGGGGATTAGGGGATTAGGCACAGAGCTAAAATAGGTCTCCCTTGCCTCACAGATGCTTTGGGTCTCTCGTGCCTCCAGCCCAGAGATTCTTAACCTTTGTGGTGTCATGAACTCCTCTGGCAGTTGGATAAAAGTCTATGGGCTCCTCAGAATACTATTTTAAAATGCATAAAAGAAAATATTTAGGATTACAAAGAAAACCAATAACAAAAAAATGAAATATTTTTAAAAATTTAACCCTTAACTTCCATCTTAGAATCTATACTATATATTAGTACTGAGACAAAAGAGTGATAAGAGCTAGGCAATGGGGGTTAAGTGAGTTGCCCAGGGTCACACAGCTAGGAAGTGTCTGGGTCCAGATTTGAATTTAGGACCTCCTGTTTCTAGGCCTGGCTCTCAATCCACTGACCCACCTAGCTGCCTCCTATTAAAATATTTTTTTTAATGTAATAGACTCACTGAAATCTGTCCATTGAGCTCTTGGGAAATCATGGATTCCAGGTTAAGAAGTCCCACTACTCCCTCCTCTTCATAGCCAGGAGTACCTTAACTCCCTAAGGGGGTGATTTCCTGACCTCTTTTACTCTCTGGATTTTACCTCCCCCACTAAAGTGCCAAAGTTTTGCTGTTCCTTTCTATAAAATCTTAGTGCCTCCCCACTCACACCAGTCCACACCCAGTCTCATTCCTCTTGTAGGATTAATTTTCATTTTGGCTTCATTCACTGGGCTAGAAAAATGCATCTTTTCTTCCTGCAGAATCTCAGAATCCCTCTTAATCCAGCACATGGAAACATTATAGGATTAGGGTGCTTGGTCAGGCAGAAGGCGGGGCTAGGATGGAACAGGAGGTAGGCTCTTCCAGTGAGGGGTAGGACAGCAAGAGAGGACTCTGACACCCACAATACCTGGGGAAGCTGGGCAGGGAAGAGGGTGAAGGTGAGGGCTGCCATTGACATCACAGATTCTCCAGGACCCACCCTGGGGTGGGGTGGGGTGTTTGAATCACAAGTTTTCTTCTACCTCTGACCACAGGTAGGTGAACAAGGGCTCTAGGGAAGGTCAGTGCAGAATACACAGAGAGCAGCTGGATCCACACTAGGCCAAGCTATTAGATAGTAAGGAAATGAGAAAGGGCAGAGCCCTTATGAGTGGGTAGTTGAAATCTAGATCCATCCCTCTGCCCCCTGCTTCTTTAACTATGGTGGGAAAAGGTCTGGATTTGGAGTAAGATGACCTAGGTTCTAATCCTTTCTGCTACTTAATACCTGTGTGACCCTGGCGAAGTCATTTTAATTCTTGGGTCTCAGTTCTTCTTCTGTAAATTGAGGAAACTGGATGAGATGACTACATCATCTCTTTTTGCTCTAAATCTGTGATCCTTTGCTTGAGGTGTAGAGTCTCTACATATTATAGGATTTTTTCCTTGTACTAAAATATCAGAGGGGCAAAAATACCAGGTACTTCTATTTTTAGTCACAGCTCCTTTTCAGTACTTTGAGAACTAGTTAAGATTAAAGTAGGTCTCCCACCTTTTGGTCAACAACTCTGACCCTGTCTTCCCCAACACTAGCCTTAAAAATAATCTAACAAGGAAGACTTGGAAAAGGGGACCAGGTAGGAGTGGGTCTATAGAGGGTGAACAAAAGCCATAGGAAATGGGCAAGGGAAACCAGAGTCATACTGAGAGTTTGGCCAATGAGACCATAGTCATGAGCTAAGGGACCTGGGAAAAGAGGGGGTAGGGACTTTTTTTAAACCCTTACCTTCTGTCTTAGAATCAATACTGTGTATTGGGTTTCAAGGCAAAAGAGTGGCACAACCTAGACAGTGGGTATTAAGTGACTTGCCCAGGGTCACCCAGCTAGATTTGAACCTAGGACCTCTGTCTCTGAACCTGGCTCTAAATCCACTAAGCCACCTAACTGCTCCTTACCTGGGACTTTATAAAGCATTCAAAGATCATTTTAGAACCTTTCATCAATATTAATGAAAATGGGACTTCTCATTTATATATTGCTTTATTAAAAAAAAAAACAACTTTCCCAACTAGCATCTTGGGCTTTCAAGCTTGAGGTGCCAGTCTTACAGACATCAAGTTCACCCTCCTTATTTTATGGATGAAGAAACAGACCTAGAGAGGGAGTCACTTTCCCTAAGTCGTCCAGGTTGTAAGAGGCAGGGGCAGGATTTGCACCCATGACCAATGCTTTTCCCACCAGACTTCAATGCCTTCTTATTTAATTTGATCTTCACAATGGTGTCCAACCCATGAGAGACACTCTAGATTTTTATGATAACTCCAGGTAGAGCAGATATTGTTAGCCTAATGTGACAGATAGAAAAAACTAAGTCCCAGAGTATGGCCTAAGATCATATATCCAACTCATTGTAGAGGTAGGGGTCAAACTTGAGCCTAGAAGAAGAATAAAGGTCCATTGAAAATTGTTTTCAATGGAAGCTAGTCCTAGCTTAGGAAGTCTGCCTTCCTCGGTCCTTTCCCTCTTTGGAAGAGCCAGAATCCTGCAGGTAGGTCCACCAGCAGAGCAGCATTAAATTTTTGCCCCCTTTGTAGTAGACAGCAGGACCAAAAGAGGGAAAGCTTGTTTTGGGGAGAGGCTGCTGCTAGATAGCAGAAAGAATGCTGGACTCGGAGATGTGGAAATCTCTGCTCAAATCCCTGCTCCAATATCTGTCAACTGTGTGCCCCTGGCCAAGGTGCTTCCACTGGGCTTTGGTTCCTTCCCCAGTAACATGAGGGTTGGCACCAGGTGATTGTAAGGTCCCTCTCATCTCTACTGACCTCTGCATCTCTGATCATGGGTGGCAGAGGAGGAGATTGAGGTAGGGTAGACACAATAAAGAAGATGCCAGCTTGACAGGGTTAAATTGGCTGCAGTGACTGGAGATGGTACTCCAAGCCCATCCATCGGCAGTGCAGGGCTCAGTTAGCCTCGTCTGAGCATCTCTGAGGATATTGAACAGAGAGAGAAGCAGCAGAGATGGAGGCAAGGTGAATGAGGGGGCTCTAGAGCCAGTGCCCAGGTAAGGAACCCTGTGCCCCCAAGGAGCCATCGTTGGGATCCCTTCTGCCCAGGGGATCATGCCAGGGATCCTAGCATGTCCCAAAAACTACTGAACTGCCCTCTTCCCCCTCTCTACTCCATGGGCCAGGAAGATACCAATCCCCTACACACACACACACACACACACACACACACACACACCCTGTTCAGGCTGAGCCTGGGCACTGCAGAGAGGGCACTGTGCCAGGCACCAGAAAAGGATCACAGTGGGGGTGGAGAGGAGGGGTAATGTGATAGGAGGACAGGACCTGGGCCCCAGTACAGTAGCCCCAGGGCTGCCAGTAACAGCAGCCATTGGTGGGAAAGCAAGAGGCTTTCCTCCCCTCCTCTCCAGACACAAATAGCCTGCCCTAAACTGACCAGAGGCAGCTTCCTAGGTGGGAATAGACAACCTTCCTTGTGATTCCACCTCCCAGCTCCTCTTCCTTCCTCCTCCACCATTTCCACTCCACACATGGATGTGACCTACTTTTCAGTACAAAAACTCACTGGGCAGTGCTCCCCACCTGTGGACTCCTGATCTGTGGAGCCCCTTTTTGTCTTCCTGTGATATGCAGGTTCAGGAAACAGGCTCAAAATTCCTCAAAGATTAAAAAAAAGAGAGAGAGAGAACTTGAGTTCAAATCCTGTGTGATCTGGAAAGGGACAACTTTCCCTCTCCAGGACTCAGTTTCCTCAGTATAAAGGCATCTATACTAGGTGATCTTTAAACTCCCTCCTACCTTTAATCCTCTGGTCTTAGGTATGAAAGGGTAATATATAAAATGACGTCCTGATATGATGATGATGGTACCCTTTATCTTCTGCCTTAGCATCAGAGTGGCAAGGGATAGGCAATGGAGGGGTTAAATGACTTGCCTAGGGTCACACAGCTAGGAAGTGTCTGATATGAACCCAGGTCATACTGACTCCAAACCTGTTACTCTCCACTGTGCTACCTAGTTGCATTCCTGGTATTATTGTTGATTATCTGCTGCAGGGACTTGGGGAACCTTACTCAGGCTTTTCTTGGAAGAACAGAGTTGTTGGGGAAACGTGCTCATCCCTTAGTCAGGGGCCAATTCATCCCTGGGGCAGCCACAAAGTGGAAGAAGGCCAGGACAGGGGATGCTGACAGTCTGGCTGTCTGAGGCCCTGAAGGGAGAGCTGCTAGGAAAGAAGAAAGTAGCATTGCCTTGATGACCCTTTAGCCCTGGGGAGCCACGGAGACAACAGGAGGGATGAAGCATATACCTGTGAACAGGATCCTTTAAAAAAAAGTGTATATATTATGTATATGTATATATATATATACATATATATATATATATATATATATATAGAGAGAGAGAGAGAGAGAGAGAGAGAGAGAGAGAGAGAAAGAGGGAGAGAGAGAGAGAGAGAAATCCTATATATATATGTGTATATATATGTAGGATTGATTGGAGTTCTAAAGCATTTCCAAATTGTTCGTTTTTAGACTATTGGAACTCATTTCATAGATGAAGAAATAGATGGCCAGCGAGGCCAAGGGATTGTCCAAGGTCAGGCTACTGAAATACTAGAACTGGAACTGGCCCTCGGGTCCCCTGACTTCTAGGCCAATGGTCTTCCCATTCTAGAATGAGTGAAGAAGAAAGACTAGGTTCTGGGGTGCAGAAACCTGGTTTCTGTGGAAGTGAGAAATTGAAAATGATTTTGTAGCAGGAGTTTGGAGCAGCTGAGAATGATGACCTGTCAGTCAAACGAGACTATTCTGGTTTAGAATGTGACCAGGAGAGGCAGTTGGAGGAAGGCAGGAGACCAACTGTTGTCTGAACCCTTTTGACTTGAAAGAGGGAAGAAGGCTGTTCTCTCTCTTGGCTTTTTGGAGACTGAAGCCTGAAGGTTGTCTTGGACTTTGAAGACAGAAGAAAGAAGGACAAAGTCCAGCTCTCTCTCTGATTTGCTCTGTTGTGATAGTGACTGAACTTCCAGACCTATCAGCCATTTCTCCCAACTGAAATATTCCATCATCCTCCAATCTAAGACTCATCCTAGTGATAGGGAAACCCCCAAATCCTCTTTCCTTCCATTTCTTATCCTTCCCTGTCTTCCCCAATAAACCCTTTATTTAAGATAGAGAAGAGAAAGAGTATTTCATTTGAGACATCATAAACTCACCCTGAGTTGATTTAGAGAAACCAGAAGGAGAAACAGGAAGGGGGGGAGGCAAGAAGGGAGGTGAAGGGAGGAAGAGGGAGGAAGGGAGAAAGGAAGATTAACAGCCTAATCTCTAATTATCAATTACCATTCAAAATAGTCCCTTATTACATTTCGAACCTCAGCTCCTGTCCTTACTAGCTGGGTGACACTGGACAAGGCACTTAACCTCAGTTTCTTCATCTGTGAAATGAGGATGAGTTATATACGACCCCAGAGGGTGTACTTTGTCAACTTTTAGGTACTACATAAATAAATCAATTTGATTCCTCAAGACCCAATTAAGCTCCTACTTGGTGTGAGGCTTGTTGAGACCCAGAAGATACAAAGACTTGAGAAATTATCCTGTCCTCAAGGAGCTTAGGCAACACTGCACCCCCCCAATTCCCTATATCCCCCATATTCTCCTTTCTGTTACAGGTTTGTCAAGAGAAAAGTGAAGGCAAAGGAAGGCAAGCCCTGGAGAGCTGGCCTTGGCCATGGCCCCCACAGCTCACATCTCCCTCTGGAGCCTGTTTCTTATGCCAACCCTCCTCCCTTGCATAGTGCAGGCTGGACGGCTTCCTAGACAGTCAGAAGGCACAAGGCACCCTCCTCAAGACTCCCAGCAGGACCATGGGGAATCCCCTGGGCCCAGACACCAGAACCTCAACTCTCAGGGTCACTCTTGGTTAAATCCTGGACTCAGAGATGAACTTGGCACAGACCTCATAGATTGGCTCAGACCCACATTGCCTCCTTGGCTGAGGACTGCTGTGGGGCCAGGAGAAATTGGAAGGTCCAAAAACTCTCCAAGTAGCCGCATCCTGCCTCTGTCTACTTCTCCTCCTCTGAGCTCAGTAGTCAGTCTCGAAACCCCTCCTGGACAGGATAGTGCCACTGGGGCTATGTGGATGGGGCCTCCCCCTAGGCAGGAGGGACACAGTTTAGTGGATAAATTAGGCACTGGGGATGCAGAGGGTAGGAAGATGGGAGTCAAATTTGGGGTTTCAAAGGGACCCATTTCCAAAGACAGAAAGGACCCTTTGAACTCAGAGCAGACTCCAGGACAAGAGACCCCATTTCCCTTCGCAGCTGGGTCCCCTGAGAAGTCCCCAAATCTTCATCTCTTTCCAACCCTTGCCCTGGAGCCCAAAGCCCAAAGACCCCACCAGGAGGTGTCCACAATTCAAGCGAAGGTAGAGGCCTTGTCCAAAGGCATGACAGGCTCCATCCCAGAAGGGACTCCTAAGGAGGACTTGGGCTGGAAGGCAGTGAGCAGGGATGAGGACCTTAGTCTTCAAGGATCATTAGCTGCCCAGGCTTCTGCTCTTTCATGGGTGCCTTCCATGACAACTGACCATGAGCACTGGCCATCAAGGAATGGTCCTGTGATCCCAGAGGCAGGTGGAGAGCTGATTATGCAAATGGACTCTGTCACCCTCAGGACCATGACCAACGATGTTGTCCCCTTCCCAAATGACCATGACCTAAGCCCCACAGTGGAAGGTGGAGAGGGGCTGTCAGCCAAAGCACAAAGTTGGAGAGGGAAGGGTTCCACAGAAGAGAGGAAGCAGGACTCCCTCAAACCAGGGAGGAGCTGGAGTCTAGAAGAAGCCCAGGCCCCCCAGGTTATCATCGAAAAGAATTCAGTATCTCCTGTTCTAAGACCTGAAACCTTCCTAAAGCCTGAGCTGACATCCTCTGCTACAGCTGCCTCCTCTCAGGCTTCCAGGTCCCTGCCCATCTTGATCTCAGACAATCAGCTTCCCTCAGCCCTGACTGAAGAACCTGACCTTAGAACTGGACGCTGGAGTGCCCATTTTGCCCATCAAATCAGCACCCAAAAGGCTCTGCTCAGCCACCAGACTGAGGACTCTGACCATGAGAGGAACACATCGTCTGCTACAATTCTCCCCAGCTCCATGTCACCATCAGCTTCCCCCAGCTCCAATACCTCAGATCCATTGTCGCCTGGGTCAGGTAGGTGCCAAGTGGAGGTTCTAGGCACTGGCCCTTCCAGGTAGGCTCCTCCCATAGTTCATGAAAGTTTGCATCCTTCCCATTCTCCATCCTAGACCCTTTGGGTTCCTTTGGGCAAGGAAGGAACCAAGCCAGGAAAAAATACCCAGAGCATCTCCTCTAACACATGAAGCCCTGTCTAAGTCTGACATCCCTGCTATTTCCTGCAGCCCTCTCTAGGAAGCAGGGGCTTAGAGACTGTGCTCTGCCTCCAAGAAAGCCAAATTCCAAGATTCTTGAGAGCTCCCTAGTTCAGCTATTGCCCTGTGACTTTGATATGTTTAACGTCTAAGGGCCTCAGCTTTCTCATCTGCAAAATGTGAAGAATAAATAATGGAAAATAATATGAAGCAGTACAAGAGACTGCATTGGGAATCAGAGGTTCTGGCCTCAAATAGCAAGCAACCTCAATTTGTGGCCTGCAAGACTTTGAACAAATTGATTAATAATTATTCTGAAACACAGTTTTCTCAGCTATAAAAGTGAGAGTATTAGAACGGGTGATCTCCAAGGTCCTTTCCAGTTCTAAATCCTATGACAACAGTTCTATTTTGCTCAGCTGTTCCTCTTTTCCATTTTCGGCCATTCTTGCTGATTCATTTGTGGTCCTAGGATTTGGGGAGTTTTCCCAAGACCCAGCCAATTTCTGTCTACCTCTCCATTCTTCCTCTAAAGTTTAGGAGCTAACAAACATGGGAAGAATCAGGTAATCTCTGAGTTTCAGACAATGTTCCTAAGACTATCAGTGATAGACATCTGCCAGTTGTGTTGGGGAGGGCACTCTTTCATCCTGGGAGCATCCCCCCCCAATGGTATTATTGTTATTTCAGAGACCCTTCTCTTGGAGGGAGCCGAGATGATTTCCCCCCAGCGAGTAAGAGGGGCTGTGGAACCTCCAAATTCTTTGAATTTCACCACTCCAAGCACTCCTGCCCCTGAGAAGATGACAAATGCCACAAAGAGCCCCCCAGCAGCTGGCCTACCAGGTGAGGGAACACTAGTGGGGGGTCTGAACATCCAGGGGGAGGGAGGACCCCTTTCACCCAACTATCCCCAAAAGAGAAGATTCCTGATTTGGAGGAGCCCAGGAAACACCTCTGGTCCCATCAGAAGACCTAAATTCAGTTTTCCTAGAAGGACAACAGTTCTGTTTTGCTCTGCTGTTCCTCTTTTCCATTTTCGGCCATTCTTGCTGATTCATTTGTGGCCCTAGGGGTTGGGGAGTTTTCCCAAGGCCCAGCCAATTTCTGTCTACCTCTCCATTCTGCTGCTCTTAGAGCCTGCGGCTCAGCTCGAACGAGTTCCAGTTTCTCTGGAAGGGCCTCAGATACAAAGATTAATGAAAGAGGGACTAGTGGGCGGGGCCGGGGAAGGGAATAGCTGCTCCTGTGAGATAGGTACAGGGCTAAAGCTAAGCAGCTTTTACGGGATTATCTCCTTTGATCCTTGCGATAATGCCGACAGAACCCCTTCTACAGCCCCAGGGGAAGGCCTGCGGACCCCGGTAGTGGCCGGGGGGCAGACTGGGAGCTCATAGATATCCTCGTTACAGGTGTAGCGGCAAGACAGCCCGGGGAGCGGCCTCCCCAGAGTCACCCTCCGGCCCCTCCAACTTCTTCCCAGCCCCTCACCTCTTCCCGCCGAGGTCTCATCCGAGTCACTACCCAGCGAGCCCTGGGGCAGCCGAACGCTCCAGAGCCATCTCCTAGCCCTGCACCTTCAGACCCTTCCTCGGATTCCACTTGCGGCCCGAGGGCGTGCGGTCCTCAAGCCAATGAGACGAGCTCCCCGCTGCTACGCTGGGGGTCCCTGCGGCACACGCTGAGCTTCGCTTGGGAGCTGCATGTGTACGGCGCCGGAGCGTTCTTCCTGCTGCTGGCCTTCCTGGCCTTGGCCGGCCTAGTGGCCGCCGCGATCACGCCACACATGCCTGGGCGAGCCCACGCGCTGGCCGCCGCCGCTCTCGTGCTAGCAGCCTCCTTGCTGCGCGCCATTTACTTGCTGGCCGACCCCTATGGCTCTCGGGGCCGCTTGGCAGCCCGCACTGGGCTGGTGCTCTACAATCTGCCTTTCCCGCTGCTCGTGACGGCCCTCGGGGCGCTGGCGCTTCTGGGCCTCGGGCAGCTGCTCCCGCCCCGCTTGCGCAGCCTGCGCCTGTTGGGCGCGCTGGGTGCGGTGCACTGGGCGCTCCTACTAGGAGCGGACCTGCTCTCGCCCTGGCTGCGCCCTCCTCTTAACCTGCTGGTGCAGGGACTGTCGTGCGCCTGGGGCGCCGGAGTGGCGCTGGGCACGCTGCTCCTGTGTCGCCGCTGGCTACTGGGTATGGTGGAGGTTGGCCCCGAGGGCCACGGGAGGAACCGAACCCCGGGTCCTGAGCCCAGGGTCCTGGCTGTGGGCGGAGCCCTGGGATTGCTGGCCAGCGGTTTGCAGCTGGCCGCCGCTGTGTGGCTGTACCCGCTGGCGGGGACCCCCAGCCGATTCTCCTGGCCCTGGTGGGGCGTGCAGTTCTGGCTACGCCTGGTGGAACTCGCCTGGGCCACCGCCTTGGCCCTGGTGGCTGGGGTCGCTTCGTGCCGCTGGGGCCCGAGACCCACCGAACACACGTGCTGGGGCAAGCTTCTGCACTACGCGTGCCCCCCACCAGGTAAAAACGAGGTGCCCGAATATCCCAACAACTGCTACGATTGGACAGGCACAGCGGGGCTGGAGCGGGGCGGCACAGACATCAGCAAGAGCCTCATTCGCAATCCGGCGGAAGGCGGGGGACCCCGTGCCCCTAAGGATAGCAATGAGCTGAGAGCCGGCCAGGTCTTTCCTAGCCCCGCCGGCTCGGCGGCCTCCCTGGCTCGGGCTGGCCGGAGCCCCAGGTACCCCAACAACGTCGGCCCGGGCCGCTCTCGCAGCAGCGTGTGCCTGGATAAAACCGCGGGATTGTCCCTGAGCGAGCTGGACTTGCGGCCGCCCTCGCCCATCAACTTAAGCCGGAGCATCGACGAGGCGCTCTTCAGAGAACACTTGGTCCGGGACAGCGTCTTCCTGCGCTCCAGCCTACAGTATCCAGCCGGCCTGGGCCGTCGGGACTCCGCAGCTTCTCTGCAGGACGCCTCGGCCCTCTCCCAACCCGGGGGCCCCCTCTTGAGGCAAAGGCGCAGCAGCGACCCCGACCATTCGGGCTTAACCCCTCAGGGCCGCTGCTGCTCCTTGACCGACGTAAGGGTTGTCCCCAAGCCCGCCCCGGAGCCAGAGACCGGGGCCGCGTCCGGGAGCTCGCTGGATAGTTTCTCCAAGGGCTCCCTCAAGATCAGTTGGAACCCGTGGCGCCATGGGCTGTCATCAGTGGAGAGCCTGCCTTTGGACGAGCTGCCCAGTACCGTCCAGCTGCTGCCCTCCCAGGCCGAGCCGGAGCCTGCGCCCGCCGTCGGAGAGCCGGGGGATTCGGAGCGCGAGGCCCGTCGGAGCTTCCTGGCTCTAAGCAAGCAGGTGGACTCGCGCAGCGCCTCCAGCGAGACCATAGAGCTGTGACCCCTGCCAGGACCGATGGACCTCGGGGAGCTGGGGCTTCCTCCCTCCTCTTTCCGCGCCCAGAACAGCCAGGGAGGGCGGGGCGTTCCATCCCCAAACCCGGGATTATTTTTTTACTTTTTTTTTTTTAACTGATTTTGCCCAAGGGCGGAGGCCTTTCCGGAGTGGAGAGACAGCTGGAAGGGGGCGAGGGGGAGGTCTGGGGGAAGGTGCTGCGGCCCCCACCCTGGGCTGCACCCCGGGCACACAGCCAAGGAAGAAAGCATTCGAAGAAGCTGTATTGGGGCAAGAGTGCAGAATAGGCGTACTGCAAGAAGCCTCTGGAGAACCAGCTCCCAAACTTCCCGCTTTGTGCCAAAAGAAAGAAAAAATAAACCTTCCAAACCAACCTGCCTTGCCCACCCCATCCCTCCTTAGCCGGGCATAATCTCCCCTCCCCCCCATGATCTCGAGGCTCCGGCTCTGTCCCAGCCCAGCCTGGGCTTTCCATCACCCAGTGAAAGCAGAATGAGAAGCCAAGGAAGGCAGAGCCCGGCCACGGCGCCCCACTGTGGAACTCCGGAATCACTGATGTATTAAAATCTTGGCTTTGCTCCTTAGTCTCCTGGCCCTGCGAGCCTCGGTTTCCTCATCTGTAGCCAGGGCCTAGGCGACCTCTGCGGCCCCTTGTGTCCTAGGGCTGGATCCTGCGGCTTTGGGGAGGCTTCACCTCCAAAAGGCTGGGTGGGGAGCCCCTGCTCCACACAAAGCCTTTAACTCTCCCCCAGCGGCGACTCCTGAAGCTCTTCCCCTGGAAAGGCCCGCAAAGCCCCCCCTTCCAGCCTTGGACAGACCTCAATGGCCTGTCCTTCTCGTTGGGCAAGTTCCAAAGGCAGACAAAGCGCCTTCCCAGCAGCCTAGAAAAGGCTGTAATTCCAGATTTAAGTAAGCAGAGGCTCCGGCATCCCGACTCCCAGGGCCTACAAGGAGTCGACTAACCTTTGTGACACTCGGCTTTCCTGTCTGTAGAATGGGGAGAGTCGGAGTTTGGGGAACGTTTTAAAACAGCATTACACAAAGGGCAATGAAGGGGTGCACGGTGGGAGAGACAGAGCAAACTGGAGAACCGGGAAGAATTAGTCCAGGAAATGTATGTGTGGGAAGGGCGGACTGATTGGGGCAAGACTGAGGGGTGAGATATGGGGGGGGGCAGGGGAAAATGAAGGAAAACTGAGGGGCAAACTTGTGGGAGGACGTAGACACATGCAGCAGGAGTCCCTCCCAGGGAGATTGGAGCCCTGTTTGTAAGACCCCCCCACCAGGGTTCCCACTAAAGCATCATGGGATAGGGGGTCCTGGGGGGTGGGGAGGGGGGCTCAGACAGGTCAGAGTCCATGCTAGGTTTATGAAGAACTTTATTTTCCTGAGATGAATAAATAGGTTAGTCGGTGTGGGCAAAGCAAGGGGGGGACCATGCGGGAGGATTCAGTCCTTCGGCTCCCCTCCCCTGGCAGGGACCACCTCCTTCAGCCTCCCAGGAGCCGGAGAGGGGAGGAGGAAGAAGGTAGGACCCAGCTGTGTGGCCAAGGCCATAGGCACTACCAAAATGGGGAAATGACTCTTAAAAATCACTTAACTGGGGCCTCTCCTCCTCTCCAGGATCTCCCTCCCTCCCCCCTCCCGACTCCCGACTCCCCTGGGCCTTCTGTCCACCCAGAAGGCCTGGAGAAGGGGAGGTGATGAAGAAGCCCAGGAAGGGAGGCCCCCTGGCTCAGTTCCCGCACAGAAAACAATGGAAGTGCAGCCCTGGCTTCTGGCTAGAGGAAGCCCAGGGAGAGGCACCTCTTAGCAGAGCACCGGCCGGGCCCAGAACCCAGCAGGCCTGGCTCCGGCGGCCTCGCCCCCCACCTGGGCTTCTTCCCTCACACACACCTCAAGCTGCCCAATCTGCCTCCCTTCGGGATCCAGGCTCCCCCCGCATCTGTTCCAGGCTTCCCCCGTGTCCACCCTGGGGCTGGACTTGAGCCCACCACCCTGGGCCCTGGGTTGTAGAGAGGGAGGGGGAGCCCTCCCACCCGGAGCCATTCTCTATCTGCCTTTGATGAAGCCATCCAGCACCCGGTCACTCCGCTCGGACAGCCAGTAGCCCGCCATGGCGGCCACGGCCCCGATGAAGATGGCGGTGAAGACCATGTCGCCCTTGGCCGCCAGAGTGGCCAGAGCACAAATGATGACCCCGAAAAACATCTGCTGCAAGACCACCACCTCGTCATCCGTCACCTCGGAGAAGAAGCCCCCCGGCTTGGGCTCTGGAGAGGAGGGAGGAGAGAGGGGAAAGGCCAGCTCAGGCCAGGGAGACCCCCCCAGCCCCAGGGGACACGTGGCTGGACGTGGCACCTCACAGGCGGAGAGTGGGAGGGAGAGAGGGAGAGCGGGCCCTGGGCCCTCAGCCGCCCCGCTCACCTTCCAGCTGCTGGGGCACGCAGCCCTCCGGGCTCCTCTCGTAGCCCTCGGCACAGGCACATTGGTAGCTTCCGTCCGTGTTCTCACAGAGCTCATGAGCCCCTGGGCACACCTCGGCTTCCCCCTCGCACTCATCCACGTCTGGGGGAAGGCAGGGAGGTCAGCTCGGCCCCGGGCCTGACTCGGAGCCCCTGGGCTGCCCCCCCCCCCCGCACTCTCCAGCCCGCCCCCCCCCCCCACGCCTCACCCAGGCATTTGGCTCCATCGCGACGGTAGCCCGCGTTGCACCTCTTGCATCGAGCAGGCCCTGCTCCCATGCAGCCAGCACAGGCTTTGGCACAATCTGGAGAAAGAGGGGAGATGGGCCGGGGCTGTGAACAGGACCTTGTGATCTGAGGGGGTGGCTGTCCCTCCCAGGGGCCTCCCTCCCCCTCCCCCTCCAAAGGGGACTCTGACCTCGGCACTCGTAGGCCCCGTCCGTGTTCACACAGAACTGGTTGGCTTTGCAGGCGGCCATCTCTGTCCCACACTCATCGATGTCTGTGGAGAAGGGGGGCCTTCAGAGCCTGCCCCCCCATTCCCTCTGGCTTGGGTGGGGCCCTGTCCTCGAGGCCCCACAACACTCGAAGCCTGCCTACGCCAAGGGATTCTTCTCAAGTCTTCACATCCATTTACTCCTGTGACTCGCCCGAAGCCCCCCGCCTTTGAGGTTCCGGGGTGAGGGCCCGCGGCTCTTTTCAGCCAAGCACACTCACCGACACACTTGTGCTGGTGCAGGGCCCAGCCCTGTTTGCACCGCAGGCAGCTGCCCTCCTCGGGCCCGGAGCAGCGGGAACAGGGGCCGAAGCAAGCTGACGGAGGAGGGGGACAAGGGAGGTGCGATGGAGCCGTGGCCGAGCAGCCCGCCCCGGCGCCTCCCGGCCCAGACCCGCTACCTACCCTCACATACCAGGTGGCTGGCGTTGCGAGCGGCCTCATAGTGACCGTCCCCGCACTGGGCACAGGCGGGGCCCCCATAGCTGGGCTGGCAGTCGCAGCGCCCGCTGCCCTGTCGGGTGCCCTCCCCGTCACACTGCCCATTACCACTGCATGGATTCTCCGGGCCCCCGGGACAGGCTGTAGGGAGATATCACCCGTCTTGAGCCCGGGCGGCCTCCCCCTCCGGCTGCCACACGACAGGCGGCGCCCGCCACCCTTGCCTTGTTCCAAACCCTTCTCCATCTCTTTAGCTGGGCCGCGTCATGAGGCGGATGGAGGTGAAGGGAAGGCGGCGGCGGATCTACGCAAGGGTCAGGGGAGATCACGGAAGAGGGCACGGGCAGTTTTTATCAGACAAACCTGAACAGCTTCTGCCCAAGCAAATCCACTGCAATTAGAATGAGAAAGTGGGAAGAAGCCGAGCCCAAGGGCCCAGCCTGTGCGGGGTCCTGCGCGCCCCCCACCCCTGGGCCCAGAGGCAGCTCTTTGAATAACTCACCCAGGCAGGAGGGCCCATAGGTTCCAGGAGGGCAGCAAACCTTTAGGGAGTCCATGCAAAGCCACTGGAAGAGATCTGGGGCCTGATGCTGCCTGAGAGGGTGGGGGCACCATTAAAGGGGCAGGAGATAATAGAGGCCACAAAGAACGGGGTCGAGGTTCCCTGGAGGAGGAGGGTCCTAGCTTGCTCCCCAGGGCCGGCCCGCCAAGGAGCAGGATGTGGGCAAATGAATCACAGCCGGGAAGGGAGGGAGGGATCATCCAGTCTCGCTCCCAGCAAACAAAGCAATGGCCCCGGGAAGCTAACTGGATGGTCTCGCATCAGGTGTCCGGATTTCCAACCCAATGCTCTCTTGTTGTCCTCCTTCCTTTTTTAAACCCTTACCTTGCGTCTTATAATCGACAGTACAGATCAATTCCAAGGCAGGAGCGCGCCAAGGGCTACGCAATGGGGCTAAGCGACTTGCCCAGTCACAGCTAGGGAAGTGGTACGAGGCCACATTTGAACTCGGGGCCTTCCATCCCCAGGCCTGGCTCGCAATCCACCAGCCACCTAGTTGCCCCCAGGGCTCGTTTTAGCATATTGTCTTGTTTTCCCGGATGAACCAAGAATTGTTTCCCAAAATAGTACCCATTAAAAAAACACGTATTAAGTTCCATGAACGGGGAGGCCCTTTGCTAGGGGCTGAGGATTCACAGATGTGCCTGCCTGGAAGGAGCTCACAGTCTAATGGGAGGGGGAAAGGGAAGGACCCACACCTCAACACACTAGATGGAACGTGATATGGGCAACAGACATCCAGCAATGGCCCAGGATTCTGCTTTGGAGGGGAGACGTCCCCCCAAGCCAATCCTGCCCCCCCAAGCACCCCTCTGCTCCCCCAGGGGCACCCACTCACTTGCTGAACCACCAAGACTCCACCAGCTCCTCGCTCTGTTCCAAAAGCCGGTGGCATTCAAAGTCAGATTTGCTGCACACGCCCTCCAGCACCTCCAGCAGCCGGGTCTCACTGGTCACACAGCACACCAAGGACCTGAGGTCGGGCCCTGCTCCTCGCCCAGCCCTCCCCCCCAGCATAGGCAGGGATCCCCATCCGTGGGACCCAGGGGGGAGGGGGCGTCCCAGCCCCTGATGTGGCGCACAGTGGATCAGGAAAGACAGAGGAGACTCCCCAATTCTTTGGGAAAGGAGGTTCGGCCCCACGCTCCTTGGGCCCTTGAAACTACCTGTCCTTATACTTAGACAGCTTTTCCTCCTCCCAGGCAGTGTTGCCTCCTCCAAAGTTGTCCCGAACGGTGCGTTCCAGGCCCTGGGCAAAAGAAACTCTAGGATTCATGGACTCCAAACACTTAAAAAGCATGAGGTACCTGGGGAGGGGGCGGCTGGAAGGGCCAGTAAAAACACCCACCTTGCTGAAGCTGCTGACCAGGTTCCGGCAGGTGTTACAGGGCTGGGACTGGAGCCACACAGGCACTGGGAAGCTCAGAAAGAGGCACAGGCCCCACGACAGGGTGGAAGCCAAACCCCCCCAGATGACTGGAGCCATCTTCCCTCCAGAAGGCTGGGGGTTATTGGGTGGTACTGTGGACAGACGTGAAGGGACGGGGCTTAGTGGCCTCTCTGTCCCTGTTCAGGAAATGGGGGGGGAAAGAATGATGAAACTGTAACCGGGAAGGAAGCCTCTGTAAAAAGCAAGAGTATGGGGCACTGGGTGGGCAAGGAGATACCTAGATAGCAGGGAAGAAGGCCAGGTCCAGATAGAGAAATAGTGAGAAGATGATTGCTCTATGTCCAGGGAAGTAGGTAACAGGATTAGGAGGAATTAAGGAGGAAAGAAACCAGTGACCAGGAAGTTCTCTAAATAGGGATGGGAAATACTAATGTGGGCTTTCCAGCTAAGGGGAGAGTACTGGAATAGGCAGACAGGCTGAGGAAGAGGAGGTGCTGCTGGAGAGGGGAGAAGGGGGAGAGGGGAGTGGGATTAGGATTCTAGTACTGGTCGAAGAGAAGGGCACAAAAAAAAAAATTGGACCAGCGAAGGGAGTGTTCATGGAAGGGTATAGGGAGGGAGGTGGTGGGAAGAGAGGATGAAATCCTATTACTCGCAAAAGAAGTGAGCTGGAAAGAGCTGTGCTGGGATGGGAGTGGGGAGAGGGAAAGGAGGAATGAGAGGAGACAGTCATGGTATTTCCAGGGAAAAAGTCAATGGGGGGGAGGGGGGACTTACAAAGCCATGGAGGGGAAGGGGGCAATATTAGGGGTGCTGATATCAAGCACGTTTGGGAAAAAGCAGGGGGAAATGTGAAGGGGCTCCTCCCTGGTAGGGGGAGGCCCTTAGATTAAAAGCCTTTTAAAGATGGTCATATCTGGGGAGCTGATAGTAGATGGGGTACTGAAGGGAAGGGGGTGGTATCAGGAGCTATTAACCAAGGTACTGAGGGGAAAGGGCAATAGGAGGGGAACAGGGAAATATTGGGATGCTGATATTGATGGGTATTAAGGGGAAAAAGACATATTGGGGGACTATTTAGCAGGTATTGAGGGGAGAGGGGCAATATTGGTAGGTCTGATATTAAATATGATATTGAGAGAAAGAAGGCATTAGGAAACTGACGCTGACCAAAGTATTAAGGCAGATGTTGGCAGGGCAGATATTAACTAGGTATGGGGGGGCAATATTTGGAAGAAGATATTAACTAATATTCAGAGGGAAAGGCAATTCTGGGGGGGGCTGACATCATTAGCGGTACTGAAGGGAAGAGGGACCGGAGGGGGTTCACATAAACCGCGGGGGGAAGGGGGAGACATGTGTCATCCCCCGCCCCCGTGGACCTCTTCCCCCCCCCCCAGTTCCGGAGTGGGGCGGAGAGGGGGAGGGGAAGGAGGGGGCGGGACCGCGGAGGGAGGGGCCGTTCGTACCCGCCGTCTTCCGGAGCCCGGATGGCCTGGGGGGCTCCAGGGCCGCGCCCAATCCAGCTGCCCTCGTGCCCGCCGCCACCGCGCTGCGCCGCCGCCGCCGCCGCCGCCGCAGCCTCCGCGCGGCTCGGGGCCTCCGCAAGCTCCGCAGTCTGGGGGGCGGGGTCCGCTTCTCCACCAATGGCGACGGGCCATGTGCCCTTGCGTCACTTCCCCAGCGGCCAATGGGAGCCCACTCGGGGTGCACCTGTTCAGGCTTTTAAAGAAACGACGCGCGTACCGCGGGAGGGCGGTGTCTCGGGCTCGCATGCCGATTGCACAGATGCATAAACTGGAGGCTTGGAGGCTACAAAAATAAGACTATCTTTATTTACTGCCTGCACAACCCTAGGCAGGCGTTCCCCAGACACTCCTAGCCGGGAAGGGTTCCCGTCTCTCCCCAAATCCACACGTCTTGAGGCACTGATGGGCGGGCTTCACGGTGGGGAGGGGCCCTTCGCTCCAGGTGGTTACAAAGGACTTCGGTCTCGCTGCCGCCCTTGGGCCTATTAGGCGAGGAGCCAGGAGTGGGTCAGAGAGAGGACGATGCCCCCAGCTGCAGGCATTCCTCCAGGGCAGGCTGCAGGTACTGGCCCATTCTTGTGGCATGAGCTTTTACAGTGTCCCGGTGCCCCTTGCCAGGCCCTACTAGGGCCCTCAGGAAGGCAGACGTCTGGGAGGGCAAAGAGAAGACTGGTACCGAATGAAAGAGGTCGGGTATACACTCTGGGGGAAGCAGCTCCTCAAAGCAGGCGACCACGTAGCAGCCAGACGCCCTGCCCTCCAAGAAATCGGGCAGCACACAGCTAAGAGAGGCCGCAAAGGTGTCCGGAGTGGGAGCTGGGGGCCGGGGAGCTCCCACCTCCTGGAGCCACTCCCGGCAGAGCGCCACTGCCCCGGGCGAGAATATCAAGATGACCACCCCGCCCTCTTGCAAGGCTTGGCGTCGTTGGGCATGGAACCATGCCAGGGGGCCCAGGGCGCTCAGTTCCTGCCGGTGCCACAGGTCCACGGCCACTGAGAGCTGCAGCTGCCCAAGGGCTGAAGCCAGGGTGCCTACGAGGCGCTCGAAGCTGGGGTGGTCTGGAGAGTAAAGAAGGAGGGCTCTGCGGCCGCGGGCAGCCCCTGCGGGAAAGAGACCCAGAGCGGGTGGGAAGGAGTGAGATGAGGAAACCTCCCCCCGTGTCTTTCGCAGGGTCCCCCCTTGACACTCACCCCCATAGCGGTAGTCCTCCTTCAAGAACTGCAGCCACCCTGTGAGGGGAAAGGGGCAGAGGCGGCCCATCAGCCTGGCCCCTGTGCTTGGTTCTGCGATCTAGGCTCGCTAGAGCCTGGGTCTCTGGCCCACCTCCTTCTCCTCCCTCCCCAACAGGGACTTCCTAAGTGGGCTCTCTGCTGGGTGAGGGAGAGAGGAAGGCTGAGGGCAGAAGAGGGGAAGGAGACACCAGCCCCAGGGATGTTGGGGCTCACCTTTCATACCATCTCTGTTGAGCAGGAGGAGGAGCAGGATGCAGGCAGCCAGGGCTAGGAAGGCCAGCCAAGCCAGGACCCAGCGATGATGGGTGTCTAAGGCACAAAGCAGGGAGCAGAAGTCAGCCCCAGGGCTAGTCGGGGAGGGGGAGCCTGGTCCACCCCTCACAGGACTGCCTTCCTTTGAGCCACCCACTGCCATGGTCAGCCATACTCACACTTCTGAAGAGAACAAGCCCACAAGGTCCCTGTGGCATTCCACAGCTGAAAAGGACAAGCAGCCCATTAGCCCAGGGGCCCCTCCAGACGCGGCTCCTCTCCCTCTCTGCTCCAGGCCTCCTTGCCCTCTCTGAAATGCTGCCCAGGGCTTTCCCAGAACCATCACTACGGAGAAACCTTCCTGCACCGCCTGCCTCTGAGCCTGGAGGAAGTCTTTTCCCTCTTTCCCTCTCCCTGGGTACCTAGGTGGCCTTGGACAAGTCTATAGATCTGTAGCCCTCTATTTGGGGAGTTAAATTAGATGGAGGTGGGGGCACCAACTGGTTCAGTGGATAGAGCTGGGGGTGGGAAGTCCTGGGTTCAAATTTGATCTCAGGTACTTCCTAGGTGGGTGACCCTGGGCAAATCACTTAACTCCCACTGCCTGGCCCTTCCTGCTCTTCTACCTTCAATATTTAGTATTGATTCTAAGATAGAAGGTAAGAGTTTTTTAAAAAAATAAAATAAATTTAAAATATTCAGAGTTATATAAAAAATAAAATAGATTAGATGGAAAGGTAGTGTTTTAATGGAAAGAGAGTCAACTTTGGAACCAAGAAGACCTGAATTCAAATCTTTCATATCCTGATTATGTGATGATGGGTAAGCATTTTAGGCAGCTCTCTATAAGTTGCTGACTTATGAAGATAGGAATTTGGGGCTCAGTGGATGGAGAACCAGGCCTAGAGATAGAATGTCCCGGGTCCAAATATGGTCTTGGATACTTCCTAGCTGGGTGACCCTGGGCAGGTCACTTAACTCCAATTGTCTAGCCCTTACCACTCTTCTGCCTTGAAATAGATCTTTAGTATTGATTCTAAGACAGAAGTTAATTATGGACTTTTAAAAAAAGAGTCCATGGGAGGTCCTGGGTTCAAATTTGGCCTCAGGAACTTCCTACCTATGTGACCCTGAGCAAGTCACTTAACAACCCATTTGCCTAGGCCTTACTGCTCTTCTGCCTTGGAACCTGTGGACTGATACACATTACTGATTCTAAGATGGAAGGTAAGGGTTAATAATAATAATAATAAAGGAGTTTGCTTTTCTTCAGGGAAACCTTTCCTGGATGTCCAGTCCCCTTCTTAAACTCCATCCCATACATTTTTCATTTGCTATCCTTTTCCAAGTAAATGCTGCACTTTCCCACTATACCTGGCTTGTATAAAATCTTCCTGTCCTATAATCAATTATTTTCAGGATGTACTCATGTATTTTTCCTTTCAAACAGATCTCATTATGCAGACTATTTATATTTGGACTCATACAGTAATTATGTTCTAGCTTGTATTATCATAATTGTTTCACTTCTGATGGCCTATATCTTCAATGAGACTATAAGTTCCATCAGAACAGAACCTTAAAAGTGTCATTTCCTCATATTCCACATAGCATCAGGCACAGAAAATGAATAAATATAATAAGATAATAAATCATAATCATGAAAAATTAAACTAAATTATGAGTTAATTATAAATAAAAGTAATCTTTCTTGAAATATAAAACTTCAGTGGGTTTCCCTAGTCTTCATAGAATCACAGAATTTGAGAATTAGCCTAATCCTTCTCATGTTTCTAATTTCATTTTTATGGAAATATCTCTTGTTTTCTTCATTTCTGAGCACATCTTTCTTCCCCTGCCCAGCAAAGCCATCCCTTGTTCCAGTCCCCAATCTCTGCAGAGAAAGGAAGGAGTATTTCCTAATCTCTTTTTGATCCAAGCTGGGCAATTATAATTATATTATATTTGGGGTCTTTGTCATTTTGTTGTCCTTGTTGTTGTTTCCATTTATGAACACAGAAAAGGGAAGCAGAAGCCCAGGAAAGCTAAGTGGCTCACTTGTAACAGCATAATGGGTGAGTGATATTGTTTGTCAGTATGCCTCTCTTTTAACATCCCAGTAAGTCATCAAGAATTTATAGGAAATGCTTCCTGGGAGGTTCCAAGAACAGAGATCTCAATGCAAAGAGGGATTTGTTCCTAACGGAAAAATTACTGCATATCCCTTGATTATACTGTATAGAAAGCAATCTAAGAATGCAGTATAAATAGGAGTATTGCATTAGAGCTCAGCCGGTGTTGGGGAGAGAGAAGAGCAGGGGTTAGCAGGGCTCACTGCAAATAGCTAGAGATCAGGTTTCCCCCATTAATCATCTACATGGCAGACACTCTGCTAGGTGCTGAGGGAGGCAGAAAAGCAACTGAAGACTAGGCTTTCTCTTTGCTTCCTTGTATTACTTAGTCTCCCCATTAGTCAGTTAGCTCCTTAAAGAAACAGATCAGGGTCAGTTAGGTGGCTCAGTGGATTGAGAGACAAGAGGTCCTGGCTTCAAATCTGCCTCGGATACTTCCTAGCTGTGTGACCCTGGGCAAGTCACTTAACCACCCATTGCCTAGCCCTTACCACTCTTCTGCCTTGGACCTAAATATATAGCATTGATTTTAAGATAGTAAGGTTGTTTATTTTTAAGGCCATTGTGTTTACTTGTTACAATGTGAGGGGGTCCCATTTTAGGTGGTAAGACTTTAGGAAATGTCAGTGCCATATATAAGACATTCTTAAAAAAAAATAATAACATCTTGGGGGCAGCTAAGTGGCTCAGTGGATTCAGAGCCAGATTCAAATCTGGCCTCAGATACTTCCTAGATGTGTGATCCTGGGCAAGTCACCTAATCCCTATTCCCTAGCCCTTACTGCTCTTTTGCATTGGACCTGTTACTTAGTATTGATTTTAAGATGGAAGGTAAGAGTTTTGTTTTGTTTTTAATATCATCTTAGGGACCATGGAACATAGAATGATAGAACAGTGTTAGACTCAGAACAGACGTTAGAACATAGAAAATTAGAAAATAACCAGGAGGGACTTGAGGGCATTGAATGTTAAAACCAGGAATGTCAGAGCTGAAAGGGACCTCAAAACAGAGAGATGGGCTAAACATCAGCTCTCCTCTGACCTCCTCCTCCACTGATTTCACAAGAAAGTGAGAAGGAAGGAGAGAAGAAAGATATCATTGAAATGCCTTTCTAGCAAAGGAAAATGACTCACTCATAACTCACTCTCCCAACAACCCTGTGAGGCAGGAAGGGCAAGTCTAGCTCCAGAACCATGATTTCAAGGGCTTAGGGAACTCCCAGATGGAGAAATTCCCTCTACTCATCTGCAATGGTTCTTCTAGTCTTAGCAAGTGGCCTGAGGCACTTTGGGGAGATGGGAGTAGGGGGGTAGGTTAAGTGACTTGCTCAATCAATCAGTATATCTGGGATTTGAACCCAGGTTTTCCTAACTCTGGGGCCAGTTCTAACCCATAAGCAACACTGCCTCTCTTTGTTAGCTTGCTTTAGATGATGGGATCAGAGACTCTCAGAGCTGGAAGGGACCTCAGAAGGCATTTAGGTTAATGCCAAAATTCTACAGAGGAGAAAATTGAGGCCCCCAAAGTTAAGTGGCTCTCACTGTTATTTCAATAATAAAGGGTCAAATCCAGATATCATGAGTCATCAGAATCAAAGGTGAGTTTCCCACTGTGTTATTATTCCCATATTAGAGTAGAGGAAATTGAGAAGCAGAGTCAGGAAGTGTGACTGCCATGAAAGCATCAGATCTGGAAGTCAGACCCATGTCTTCTGGTCCTGTCCAGTGCCCCTTCCATTATTCCAAGCCAGAATGTTTCAGATGCCCATCTTCACACTGCCTGCCTACCTTTGCCAGACCAGGAGTCAGGAAGATCTAAGTTCAAATCTGTCTTCAGATGCTTACTAGCTGTGTGACCTTGAGCAAGTCACTTCACCACATTTGCCTCAGTTTCCTCATATGTAAAATGAGCTGGAAAAGGAAATTCAAACCACTCTGGTATCTCTGCCAAGAAAATCCCAAATGAAGGCCTGAAGAGTAGAACATGAATGAACAACAACAACCCCTTCCACTGACCTGTACACACTGACCAGACTGCAAGTCTTGAAGAAGCTGTTTCCCAAGGAAGGCTGCTCTCTGCCAAGCCAAAGGGAGTAGATGTCACATAGGGCCCCACCAGAATCGGGGAGGGAGGGAGAGAATGAGGAAAGGGGTGGGGAGAGCCAGGACCCCTCAAACCTTGAGGATTCTTTGGGGACTTACAAGTAACCTCAGAGGTATCACCTCACACCTAGCAGATTGGCTAACATGACAGCAAAGGAAAGTAATGAATGCTGGAGGGGATGTGGCAAAGTAGGGACATTAATGCATTGCTGGTGGAGTTGTGAACTGATCCAACCATTCTGGAGGGCAATTTGGAACTATGCACAAAGGGTGACAAAAGAATGTCTACCCTTTGATCCAGCCATAGCACTGCTGGGTTTGTACCCCAAAGAGATAATAAGGAAAAAGACTTGTACAAGAATATTCATAGCTGCGCTCTTTGTGGTGGCCCAAAACTGGAAAACGAGGGGATGCCCTTCGATTGGGGAATGGCTGAACAAATTGTGGTATATGTTGGTGATGGAATACTATTGTGCTCAAAGGAATAATAAAGTGGAGGAATTCCATGGAGACTGGAACAACCTCCAGGAAGTGATGCAGAGTGAGAGGAGCAGAACCAGGAGAACATTGTACACAGAGACTAATACACTGTGGCACAATCGAATGTAATGGACTTCTCCATTAATGGCAATGCAGTGATCCTGAACAACTTGGAGGAATCTACGAGGAAAACCACTATCCACATCCAGAGGAAACAGTATGGGAGTAAAAACACTGAAGAAAAACAACTGCTTGATTACATGAGTGGAAGGGATATGGCTGGGGATGTAGAATCTAAATGATCACCCTGGTGCAAACATCAACTTGGAAACAGGTTCTGATCAAGGACACATGTAATACCCAAAGAAATTGCGAGTTGGCTTCGGGGGAGGAGTGGATGGAGGGGAGGGAAGGAAATAATGTGATTATTGTAACCAAGGAATAATGTTCTAAATTGATTAAATAAACTAATTCAAATGGGGGGAGGGGAACCACAAGTAACCTCAGATCTCATGGCTACACAGTTTGAGAGGGATCAGAAATGAAAAGCTAGAAGGGACCTTTGGTGCCATCAAGTCCAAACCCTTCATTTTACCAAAAAAAAAAATGAAACTGAGGCACAACAAACTTGTGATTTGTCCAGAATCACAAAGCTTGTAAGTAACCAAGTAGGGATATGAAGGTATGTTTTCCTGGCTCTTCATCTGCTGCCAGGGAATGGAAGGGGCTTCATTGGAAAATTGGGGGCTATAGAGCAGAGTACCCTGTTGGGACTGTAACTGCATCAACTGTTGAGGATGGGAGAGGAAGGCATTCAGGATCAGAAATGGGCTCTAGGATGAGGGGGTTTGTTCTCACCGTGTGGGCCAGGCTTGGCAGTGGGGTACACCCACTGATCTCCATGGCACAGAAGGAGTGGTTTTCCACAGATCCCCAAGTCTCGAGCAGTAGCATGTCATCCCTTAGGGGACCTAGAACATCTGGGAGGGGATAAAGTTCAGAAAAATCAGAACGAGAACCTTCTTTTATTCTCCCACCTGCCCATCCCTTTCCTTCTTCCTTCAAGTCTTTCCCTGGCTAGGTTTCCCCTTTTTGCCTTTCCTTTTACCCCTTTCTTCCAGCATCTCACTCACCTTTTGGTGGACACTTCTGAATTTGGGGCTTTCCCCTACTCCACACCTGTAGGGGAAAAGGACAGAATCAAGAGAACACTCTGGATAAAGAGAAAGCTAGGAGAAAGGCTAGAGGGTGGGAAAGGAGTAGGAGCACATATCCTAAATAATAATAATAGACAGCAAAGTCACTTAACCTCAGTCTGTCTCTGTCTCTTCTGTAAAATGGGGATACCACTAGCACCTACTTCCTAAGGATTACTATAAGAATCAAATGAGATAAAGTTTGTAAAGCACTTTGCAAACCTAAGAGAGAGAGATTCATGCCGCCTCTTGTCATTGTAATGAGGATATATTTAAAATATAGAAATAAGTTATAATGATGAGGAGGCATTTTAGGATAATATATAAGGAGTTAATAATAATAATAAGGCGGCAGCTGGTTGGCTCAGTGGATTGAGAGTCAGGCCTTGAGATGGAAAGTCCCGGGTTTAAATCTAGCCTCAGATACATAGTTTTGATTCTTTTTTTTTTTAAACCCTTACCTTCCATCTTGAAGTCAATACTGGGTATTGGCTCCAAGGCAGAAGAGTGGTAAGGGCTAGGCAATAGGGGTCAAGTGACTTGCCCAGGGTCACACAGCTGGGAAGTGTCTGCGGACAGATTTGAACCTAGGACCTCCCATCTCTAGAACTGGCTCTCAATCCACTGAGCTACCCAGCTGCCCCCCATAATTTTGATTCTAATAAAGGTGAGGGTTTAGAAAAAAAAATCAGAAAGATCTGAGTCTAATTCCTGCCTCAGATAAATACTGTGTGACCTCCACTAACTTCCAGTGCTCAGAGACAATGCTAAAACTGTGGCTTGCAGTTACCTACCTGCACTGATAGAAGGAGCTTCCATACTAGGAGTTTTCTAAGCTAATGAAGTCAAAGGTTGGAAAATGATGATTATGTTAATGTCCTCACATTTGTATAGAAAATTATATTTTTAAAGCTCTTTAATAATATATAGGATCTTAGCACCCAGATAAAGAAACCAAGTATTTACCAACAAAATATTACATCTAGAGACAAGAGGCCAGTCTGTGCTTCCCTCTACCAGCCCAGCCCGAGTCAGAAGAACAAGTAGAGATCATGGAGTATGGATCTTCTGGACCTTATTTATGTCATGAGCCCTGTTGGCAGTCTGAAGAATCCTATGGATCCTTCTTAGAATAATGGTTTGTTGCTTACACTCATATTCATAGGAAATGCTAAATTTCCATTAAAGGTTAATAAAAATGGAGATATGGGTTTTATTCCTCTGTCCAAGTTCCCAGATCTCCTAAAATCTATGCACTGATCCTTTGAGTGTGAGGAATACAAGGTTAAGAACCCCTGATCTGGTCCATACACATCCCAATTCTACAGATGAGAAAACTGAGCCCCACAGAAGGGAAGTGACTTGCACTAGATGACAAGGTCAGATCTAAAGTCTGAGCCTCCTTTCTCCTTTATGTGTTTCCCATTGCAACAAAAGTGAGCCTCTGAACAATCCAGGTAAGGTGTGGTTATCATCATTTGACAAATAAGGAAACTGGGGCTCAGCAAAGGGCAAGGTCCAGCCCAGGATCCCAAAGGGAGTTTGTGGTTTGTGGGAGAGCTCCAGTTCTGTTGGATCCAGTGTTCTTGTTTTTCCTTTGGGATCTCACCTGAAGACAAATATTGGGATGAAGAGTCAGCATAGGGAGATGCTGAAGGGTCTGCAGAGAAGAGAAAAAGGGAAAGAGAGAGAGAGAGAGAGAGAGAGAGAGAGAGAGAGAGAGAGAGAGAGAGAGAGCGTATCTGTCAGTCTGTGTAAAACCTCTTTAACATCTTCCCACCCAACTTCTTGGACTATCTTAGCTAATTTCTAGGTATCGATCCCTTGCTTCTGCCCTCCTTTCTCCTGATTCCCCTGGTTCCCTCTGCCCTCACTACCCTCGGTCTTCCCAACTTTCTTCTCTTCCCTTCCCCTTACATTTACAATGACATTCTCCCGAGGCAGGGGTAGAGGCAGAGGGTGGCAAAGCTCACTACCCACTGGCTGCCAGCAGAGTACCATCTCTGCAGACAAGGGGCAGGGTGCTTTCACCATCCAGCTCAGGGCTGTCTCCCCCCAGAGTGTCGAGAATGTCAGATTCAGCTTGCTCTGATTCCACAGATTCTTGTGAGCCCTGGGATCTAGGAAGGAAGAATTGTGGATCACTCAGCTGTTCTTCACCTGGGCCCCCCACTAGAGGAACTCTCCCAATTCCATCTTCCATCCCCCTCTCACTGTCTCTTCCCCATGCTTCATTTCTCCCTCTGTATCGATATTCCCACCCACTAACAATCCAGGACCAGAGACCACCTCCCTTTCCTACTCCCTTTGGAGCCCAAACTTTCTCACCCTTCTGGAAGGGGCAGTGGCTGTTTCTGATGGCATCTAGCACATTTGGCCACATCTGAAAAATTAACCAGTTTGGGTAAAGGAAAAGAAGGCAAGGCTCAACCTTTCTCTGACTTGGGAATAAGACCCTTTCTCCTTCCCTCCCCTCTCCCTCTCTCTGCTTTTTTCCTCTTTCCCTTCTGTGTGTGTGTGTGTGTGTGTGTGTGTGTGTGTGTGTGTGTGTGTGTGTGTGTGTGCATCCTCTGGCTCAGGGAGAGAATTCTGAATCCACCACCACCCAGTTCCTACCTGGATACAGAGGCACGGGACAAGATCCGTGTTGTTCACAGTGATGTTGTGTGGTCCTGTCTGGGGAACAAGTCAAAATATGGAATCTGGGATAGGAGTTGGGGTGGATAGTCAGGGCAGGAAGAGAAGAAGAACAGGTTCCAAAAAGGTGACAGGAGACCATAGTCAGAAGGAGCCTGCCAGGAGAAAACTGAGAAACCTCTACCCGCTTTAGCTTGGAGAAACTGTGTTCCCCAAATTTCTCCCCTTCTGCCAATCACCAGTGCAAGAAATTCCATCATTCTAGATTTACCCTTTGGATCTCAGAATCTTTATGGTTTTCAAGACCCTCCCTTTAAAATAAAAATCCTATTGGGCAAACATATTTTAAAAATTAAACTAAAGTTCTATTGCAATGATAGGATGAGATGGAAGGTAGAAAGATCTCCCACCATTGTCAGAGTCACACAGCCAGAATCAATGGGCTGAAGACAGAATGAAAGCCTGAGTTGGGAAGAGCATCTGAGGAAGAGCCTCAGGGAGGGACCAAGAAGAAGGAAAGGTAGGAGGGATCCAAAGAGGAATGTCTGAGACTCTGAGAAAGGGGGAGAGAGACTCAGATTTAAGTCTGTTTATTTTAGGGAAAAGAAAGGAAGACTGAGAGATCCTAGGCAGGAAGGAAACCAACTTGGGGACCCAGGGAAGAGAGGTTGGGCCATCACAAAGGATAGGGACTGCCTTCCTTCTCACCAAGACTTCATGAAATCTTGTGCTTAAACCCTGGGTCTGATTCCAGTATAGGAAAAGGACATAATTCTGCTCAGCAGAGACATCCATCACCAGCTGTACAGCATCCCCTTCCGCGGAGATGTTGAACCAGGGCAGGACTGGAAGGCAATAGTGAGTGGGTTAAGTTCCATCCCCCTTGTCCATCTCTAGCCATATCCTTCTTTCCTTCCTTCCATATGCCCCCCCCCCCCGTCCCAATCAGCCTCCCTTCAGTTTCCTCCTGCTGCCAAACTTGCCCCTCATCTCACCCCCACTCCATTCTATACCCCAGCAACTCTGGACATTGTTCCACAATTCAGGTTTGATGCAATCTGGGAAGAGAAGAGAATATAGGCCCTCAGTAGGAACCAACAAGAAAATGGGAGGGGATGAGATAACCCTATCTCCTCCCTGATTGAGCAAGTAATCAACCAGTCAACCAGCATTTATTCATAAAAGGGACTACTGTGTGTCACAAGATGAGATTTGAGCTGCCTTCCCCCTAAATACCTGGGATCAAAAGAGAAAAAATGGAAAAGATTCTGTTTGTAGAAAAATATTTATAGCTGTACTTTTTGTGTTAGCAAAAATTTAGAAAATGAGATGTCCATTAATTGGGGAATGGCTGAACAAATTGTGCTATCTGTTGCTGATGGATATTATTGTGCTCAAAGGAATAATGAACAGGAGGAATTCCATGTGAACTGGAACGACCTCCAGGAATTGATGCAGAATGAAAGGAGCAGAACCAGGAGAACATTGTACACAGAGACTGATACACTGTGGCACAATCGAATGTAATGGACTTCTCTACTAGCAGCAATGCAATGATCGAGGACAATTCTGAGGGATTTATGAGAAAGAACACTATCCACATCCAGAGGAAGAACTGTGGGAGTAGAAACACAGAAGAAAAACAACTGCTTGATCACTTGTTTACATGGGTATAGGATTTGGGGTTTGGTATTTAAAAGATTACTCTGTTATAAAAATGAATAATATGGAAATAGGGTTTGAGTGATAATACATGTATATCCCAGTGGAATTTCATGTCAGCTCTGGGAGGGGAGAGAAGAGGGGAGGGAGAGAACAGGAATCATGTAACCATGGAAAAAAATTTTAATTAAAATAAATACCTGGGATCACTGGCCTGGGAGCTGGAAAGGACCTTATAGATTACCTTATCTGACTCCCTTAATTAAAAATTAGAAAAGGGAAGCCCAGAGCAAGGCAGTGATTTGCCCAAAGTCAGAGAAGTTGTAAAGTCAGTCCAAATGTGATTCTTAAATCCAGGTCTAAACAACCTTCAATAAATATTTATCCTGGACAAGTCACTTAACCCCCATTGCCCAGTCCTTACTGCTCTTCTGCTTTGGAACCAGTACACAGTATGGATTCTAAGACAAAAAGTAAGGGTTTTAAAATAAATAAATAAACATTTATTAAGCACCTACTATGTGCCAAGTACCATCCCAGATATCAGGGATACGAAAACAAAGATGAAACAATCCTTGTTCTCAAGTGGCTTACATTATTATTATCATTATTATTATTATAACTGATATGATACCTTATTATTAGTAGCCCCTTTTGGGGAGAGACAACACATACATATATAAATACATACAAAATAAATAGGGATAGAGACAGGAGCTGTGATTTCATTGGTACAAGCAACTCTAGAGTGAGGGAAGTCCCTCTCCTAAAGGAGGTAGGCACTTTTCCTGCAACTTATAGTTGTTGTTTTTTTAACCTATACCTTTTGTCTTAGTAATAACTCTAAGAAGGGCAAGGGCTAGGCAGTTGGGGTTAAGTGACTCCTCCAGGGTCACTCAACCAGGATGGTCTGGGGGTAGGACTCTGACCTCAGGTCTTTCTGGCTTCAAGACCAGTTTTCCATAGACCATGACATATTGTCTCTCATGAAAAATAAATGCAAGGTTATTTTAAAAGGAGATATTAGTGGGAACAAGTTTTGTATGATAATATATGTATAATCCAGATTGAGTTGTTTGTCAGCTCTGGGAGAGGGGAGGGAAAAAGGAAGGGAGACAGTATGGATCATATAACTTTGGGAAACTTATGGGGAAATTTGTTATTAAAATAAAATAAAGATTTTTTGAAAGGATATGTTAACAGTTGAGGAGGGGGAGGGAGACTCAGAGAAAGCCTCCCCAAAAAGTGCTTCTTAAATTATGCCTTTAAGGCAACTTGAGTTTCTAAGAGGTGATACTCAGGGAACATTCCAGACATGGGGAACAGTTCTTCCAAAGGAACAGAAATGGGGGAAGGAATGTAGGATGTGAAGAACAGCAAGAAGGCTCAGTGAGTCTGGTGCTAGAATGCTGGGAGGGGACTGATTTCTAGCGAGCCAGGAAATTGGGGCAGCTAGGTAGCTTGATTCATATCTGGCCTCACACACTTCCTAGCTGTGTGACCCTGGGCAAGTCACTTAACTCCCATTCCCTATCCCTTACAGCTCTTCTGCCTTGTAACTGATACTTCATATTGATTCTAAGACAGGAGGAAAGGATTTTTTTAAGACCCTGGAAAGGTAAGTTGGAGGTAGACTATGTCAAAACCTTTTCTCTTACAATAAGAGGTAAGGCAGGGTAAAACTTGAACATAGCCTTTTAGTTGCTATTGCAAAGTCATTTCAGTTATGTCTGACTCACAAGGAGTGACCTATTTGGGGACTGGTTGGCCATTTCCTTCTCCAGCTCATTTTACAGATAAGGAAACTGAGGCAATCCAGGTTAAGTGATTTGTTCAGGGTCACACAGATAATTTGCCATTTCCTTCTCCAATTCATTTTATAATTGAGGAAATTGAGGCAAATAAAAGTGACTTGCTCAGGATCACACAGCTAGTGAGTGTCTCAGGGCAGATTTTAACTCAGGAAGATGGGTCTTTCTGACACTAAGGCCCACCTTAATCACTTCATCACCCAGCTGCTCCCTGAAATAGGCTAGACATAGATTTGTGATATGGAAGAAGCCTTAGAGATCATTAAGTTTAATTCCATGATTTTACAGATGATGTAACTAGAACCCAAACAGAGGTAGTGACTTGTCTAGAATCACAATAGTGATAAGGGGGGAAAGTCTGGATTCAAACCCAGGTCTTCTTCAGAATAACAAATGCCAGTGCCCCCAGGAAAAGGAACTTGGGAATTGAAACTCAAATTCAGCCGAACACTCTAAAATTACAAAGACCAAATTTGGTCTCCCTAAAAAGATGTAAGAAAACTCCCTACCTTTTTTTTTTTGGCAGCTGTAGGATAAAACACAGAGTACCAACTTTTTTTTTATGTGATCATTACTTTTTAAAACCCTTACCTCATTTTTTAACCTTACTAAGTATTTGTTCTAAGGCAGACAAGAAGTAAAGGCTAGGCAATGAGGCTTAAGTGACTTGCCCAGGGTCACACAGCTAGGAAGTATTCCAGACCAGATTTGAACCCAAAGACTTCCTAACCTTCATGCCTAGCTCTATACATCTAGTAGCCCTCCAATATGTTCATTACTTTTGCTAAACTATTTTTTTCTCTTAAAAAAAAAAACAATTCTTAGAGATACTAGGTGGCTCTCCTGAAGGGAAATGTAGGTGATATAAAAATGAGAGATATCAAGAAAATTTTATATTAAAAAAAAAAACCTCTTAATTTCAGGCAAAAATAATTAGTCTGGGATCTTTTCCTGACAGTAGGTTGTGATAAAGGGAGAGAAAATGCAGATTGGAGAGGAAAATATCTGAAAGGATGAGGCCAAAGACACTGAAGACCATTTTTTCCCCTTTTGGATGTTGCCTAGGACCTATTCTGTTCCTTCCCTCCTCCAGTAGCCTAGAACTCACCTGGTAGTTGTTGTGTGTGATTGAGTTCCTTCTGGTAACGGGGCTGAGTATAGGACCAGATCCACACTTCATCCCCTACTGGTGCCCTAAAGCAGTCAAATACCAGGTAGCCCTGAGAAGTAAAAAACCCCACAAAGGGTCAGAGTTCTCACCAAAAGCAAGGACCACTAACAGCATCCTTGGCTCCCTCCACTAAGGCATCCTGACTTTCTCTGCCTACCTGGTCTCTTGGCTACATCTTACATGATTCCCCCAGAATCCAAATAAAAATCACTTGCCCTGATCATTAACCAAGTGCTTTCCTCACAACAACCTTGGGACCATTTTACAGATGAGGAAACTGAGATCCAAAGAGACCTCACTCAGCTGATAAATGTAGGAGTAAAGATTTAAATCTAGATCTTTAGACTCCAAGCTCAGGACTCTGTATCACATATTTCTACTCATCAGCTTAGAGGGCAAAGTGGAGAGAGTTTCAGGCTTGGAGTCAAGGAGACATAAGTTCAAGTCTGGCCTCAGATGCTCATTAGTATGACTCTGGGCAAGTCACTTAACTTCTGTCTGCCTCAGAGACAATAACAGCATCTCTGCTGTGAGAATCAAATGAGATATTTGTGAAGCACTTACAAGACACAGAGTAAACTCTTAATAAACATTTCTTCCCTTCCCTTCACATGAGGAAGAAACTGCTAACCAAGTCAATTGCTTCCCTCAATATTATCCTTTTCAAGTATACCCATCACCTTATTTATTCCTGAAAACAGTTCTGTGAGGGAGTCAGAGCAGTCATTACTCTCATTTTACAAATTAGGGAAAGTGAGGAATGGGACTATGAGACTTGCCCAAGGTCACATAACAAGTTAGTGCCCTAGACAGGTCTTCTGACCCCAAACCCTATTTTTCTGCTTTAATGTGTGGCCAGGTGGAATTTCAGGGACGAGTTTTAGGATAAGGCTTAAACAATGGACTTTTGCACCCTGAGTTTTCTGTCCCTTTCACCTCTCAAATATAAAAATAATAAATAAATAATAAAGTCCACTTCTTTCTCAAGCCCTCCAGTTTACTTTTTATCCCTAAACTAATAAAACAATACTTATTTTCTAATATCATCCTTACACAACCTACCACATTTTGGCCCGGCTGTACCATGGAAGGAGACACCTCTACCTCCACCAAAACACAGCGGTTAGAGAGGAAGTCCTTGAAGGAGAGTATGACTTCCGCCTCCAGAGATTCTATGGGACACAATACAATTCAGCTCAATAAACATTTATAAAGCACCTACTGAGTGCAGAGTGCTAAGGGAAGGGACTGGGCTAGGAACAGCAGCTCAGTTGGTTTGATGGTGAGGGTGGAAGCAAAGCAAGGAGACAGGGGACAAAGATAATAGAGTGTAAAGAGCCATCCTTCCCAATAGAGGGAGCAGAGCAGGGACTTGGAATAGAGGGGGGCTGCCTCACCATTCCTAGGCCAAGGTCCAGATGTAAGTTCAGCATCTTCTTGGAGCCCGCCCTCATCTGGATCCTCCTTCCTAGGCTCTAAAATGACTCTGTAAGGACAGAGGCCCCCTGCCCTAGCACCCCACCCACCCCCAGCTCAGAGACAGTGAGTAACATTTCTGGCCTCTTTCCCAGGTTTTCTGGAATTCCCTGTGCTGGGAAAGAAAGTCTCTGGGCTTCAACCCAAGGAGTCCCATCTACCTTAGCTGATGGGACCTGAGATGGAGGAGCCCAGGACATCTTGCCCAAATAGGAGGAACCCTGAGTCAACAGTTCAGTTTATCACTTCCTTCTCCCCAAACTCCTCTCTTCTCCTAGGCATGGAACTGAACCCTTCTCAGATGACCACACACTTACTGGATTTCTTCTGCCTTTTCCCTCCCTCTCCATCCTTTCCAAATACTTTCCTGATGGAACCTTTCCCTTCTCCCTAGCTTTTCAATCACTTTGGATCTCTTCTTCCTCAAATCTAGGGATCCACATAGATTGTCAGAGCAGAAAAAGGTATCTTCTACCCCAATCCTGCTCCCTTTTCTCTCCCTTCAACATCTCTCCCACCTCTTATTTTTCCATCTGGATTTTTTTCCCTCCCTCCTTCCTTTCTCTCATCAGGAGCTCTCCCTCTTTAGTACAATGTTGTCCCCCACCCTACCCTCCAGCCACACTTACAATTTTAGGATTTAGAGCTAGAAGAAACTTTAGAATAGCACAGAAGAGAAGGCTAAGAGATTAAATGTCCAATATCACCCAAGAGAGGCATTGTAATCTGTAATTGGGGACCCTGTCCCTAGAGACCTCATTCAAGAGTCTCTGGGCCTCTGGACAAGTCACTTAATCTCCCTTTGTCTCAGTTTCCTCTTATGTGAAATAAAGGGGGGGGGGTTTAGACTAGATGACCCCTGAAGTCCCTTTTAGTTCTAGTCTTAAGAGAGTGAAAGATTCAAATCCAGATCTTTGGAGCCCAATCCATTGCCTTATTACATTCTGACCAGCCTTCGCTCCCATTCCGAGGACTTTTTTACTTCCTACACCTAGACTCACATCCTATACCCAGAACCTCCTCTACCCCCAACCTCTTCTGATAAACTCTATTCTCCTTGCCCCAGAGACCCACACCAGAGCAGGAGGTATTCCTCCTCCCCATACATACACATGTAGACACACACACAGTCTCTCACCCTGCACTGTTAGATAGAGGGTCACTCGAACACAGAGATCACAGTTACTTTCTTCCCTGCATTGAAGGACCACCTCTGTCTGCAGCTTTGTGGGCACCAGCACAGGGTCTTTAATGGGCTCGATTCCCCCCAGCAGACAGAGAAAGTCGTTTTCTGCATGAAGAGGAAAGTGGCAGCTTCTAGAAAGACCCCCTCCATCCACCCAGAACAGGGGCAAAGGGAGACAAGGGAAGAACCCTGTGCTTGTCCTCCATGGTAGTACAGGGGTAGGTGCCCATTGGAGGAATTCCCTGGAAGTCCCAGGGAACCAGCTCAGCCAGACCTAAGGGACTGTGGAGGTCTCCAAGAAGCCAGTGGCAGGAAAGTAAATTCTATCTCCAGTCTTCTCTTGATACTCACCCTTGAGGCGACATGAAAGACCCTAGGGGAAGAAAGGGAGTTCACAAATCCTATGTCTCCCTTACCCAGTTTCCCCACACAATCTCTGATTTCCCATGAGCCAGGTTCAGATTGTGGACTAGCCTTGAGGACACAGAGAGACAGCTAAGGCCTCTAGGAGTTCCAGAACTTTTCTAGAGACTCCTGCTGCTCAGATCTCAAGCTCTTATTGAGGTTCCTCCACACTGAAATCTACTGAAGACCCAGAAGACCCCAGCTAGTAGCCTAGAGGGAAGGGGTAAGCAGAGCTGGTTGTTTGCCCTTCCCCCTAATCCCAAACCAGCCTCATACCTAGGCAGACCTGAAAGGGCAGTTACACTGGAGCCGGAGTAGTAGTGGCTGGCACTGCCATAGCCCCAAGCCAGAATGTGTACTCTCCCCTCACCATTTTCTGAACCTCTCCCAAACTCCCAGGAAACCAACCTACCTGATAACACTGAACAACATCTGGGGATGCTTTCAGCTTCTCCAGAGACAAGACCCAAGGCCAGCCACCAAGAACGAAGAAGAGGAGGATCCATGGAGCTGTCATCTTCTGGATGTTGTCAGTCAGGGTGTAGGCTGGAGGCTGCTCCCTCATGGAGGGAATCTATTCCTGCCCCTGGCCCAAGTCTGGTGTGGGCATCTGCTGTTCCTTTCCTCGTAGAGCCTGGGACCCCTCCCCTCCCACTCCTATCCTGGCTCTGGGGCCTCCTAGGGTGGGAGGGTTGGGAACAGACTGAAGTCACTTGGCTCCTGCTGTCACTCTTTTCAGTTTGATTCTGAATCCAAAGTGCTTTCGATTCAACTTGGAGCTCTGCTGTCCCCGCCTCCTGCTCCAGCCCCTGTCCTGTCCCTCCCCTAAAAAACTGGGCCCGGAGCCCAGAATTGGGATGACTGGGAAGCAGACAACTCACTGGCCACTGCCCAGGAGATATAGCCTCCCCCATCACACACACACAAACACACACACACCTAGCTAGGGAGTGGCCACTAACCAAAGGCAATATTGAGCAAGGGCACCTAGCGCCCTGGGGAGTCCTGTGGGAAGATAGAAAAGGGGAGGGCAGTCCCAGAGGCCCTCCTCCAGGCTCTTGGTGGGATGGAATTATTCCATGTCACGAAGTACAATGTTCATCTTCCGGCGCTTAAAGCCCTGCCCTCCTCATCTTCCCAGCCTGGCACCCATAGAGGCCCTGGGGCACTGATGACATCCGGAGACCATGGCACTTACCGGGCCTGCTGTGACTGCTTTCTGAGTCACGATTACCCTAAGAAAACAACTGCCCCTTGTGGGTCCTCCACCAAGCCCAGAACCCTGAGTTTTCCTACGTAACTAGCTGCCACCTCACAGAATGACAGTGTGAGAGCTGGAAGGGAGCTCAGCCAATAGCCAGGCCGCTCCACACCCAAAAGGAATACTTGGTTCTAACAAACACATTTGTGATTCCCCAGCCTTGAAGCCCGCCAAGAAGAGGAAACTCTGGGTAGCGGCGTCCAGGACCAGCTTAGTGGCTATATTTCTCCCTATGTCTGTCACTCCCGTCCACTCATTCTTGTGACTGATGATGTACATTGGAGTTCCTTCATGCTGATTTTTAATAAAAGTTTACCAATGAATTCTCCATTAGTGGCAGTGTAATGTCCCTGAACAATCTGCAGGGATCTAGGAGAAAAAACTATCCATAAGCAGAGGACAAACTGAGGGAGTAGAAACACCAAGGAAAAGCAAGTGCCCAACTACAGCGGTGGAGGGGACATGACAGAGGAGAGACTCTAAACAAACACTCTAATGCAAATACTAACAACATGGCAGTGGGTTCGAATCAAGAACACATGTGATACCCAGTGGAATCATGAGTCGGCTACGGGGGTGGGGGGGAGGAAAAGAAAATGATCTTTGTCTTTAATGAATAATGCCTGGAAAGGATCAAATAAAATATTATAAAATTAAAAAAAAATAAAATGCACCAAAGAATGAAAATTAAAAAAAAGTTTACCAATGCCTTTTTGGATGGTCAGCTCTTCACTTTATTTCGTGCAATACATTTTTTTAATTGCTTTTTTGTATTATGAACTAAAAAAGTATCCAAAAACATGATTTCCATGTACAAAGACCAGAAAATTAGAATATCTAAAACTGTGAATCTAGAACATCAGATAGTTATTTAAAATATATTAACAGTGTATTTTTAAATATTTTCGTAGAATATATTACATTTAACAGATATTTAAAATGCTTTATTTTCGGCTTCAAATTCTCTCCCACCCCCTAATGACTTTTAAAAAATGGTTACCTCACCCGCCAGTTGAATTCTCACTTTTAGCCCAGTAAGTCAGCTAAAACGAAGGGCAGCGGCAGTTACTGCCCCCCACCCCAGCTTTCCAGAGGAAGGAGGAGTGCTTCTTCGTCTGCTCTCCCAGAATATGGTCTTGATAATGAATTCCTCAAGGCTTCTAAGGCCGTCTTTTTCCCGGGCATTATTCGTCACGGCTGCTTCGCCTAGCCCTAAATCCATCCCATCCTAAGCCATAAACGACTGCCTGGTACGGCCTCTCCCTCCCCCGCTCTCTGGGCAGCTTCATGGCTCAGTGCCTTCCTCCGGAGTCCTCGCTATAGCTTGGGGCTAATGGGGGCCGAGCAGGGGGCGTCAGCAAAGGTCGAGGGCACGGCTGGGCACGGCCGCCGGTACCCCGCAGGCGTCTGCTTCCTTCGCCAGCTTTCCTCCCCCATTTTAGGCCTCACCCCTCCAGCCAGAGGTCTTTTCCCTTGGGATTCCGCCCGGAGACTAACGCCTACCTCCGGTCTCTGAACCAGAAGCCACCCTAACGGAAGCGAGAATTCCCTCCCCGAGAAGAGAAGGCAGCGGGCGCCAGTAAAGGCCTGTGTCGGGGGAGTCGGTGGGACAGCCCCTCGCCAGAGATTTCCGAATCCCAAATCCCTTTGTTCGGTGCTCCGAACGTCCTTCCTCCCCACTCCCACACACGCCCTCCGTGGGAGGCCCAAGTCCGAGGCTCCAACTTGGTGACGGGCAGGGGGCGCTTTTGACCTCCCCTTAGCTCGTTTCTCTTCCCAAGTCCCCTAGACGGGGAGGCGCGGACACTTCTCTCTTCCTACGGCCTCCCAACTCAGCCGCTGTCCGAGGTCGGCGGCACGGTCTGAGCCGCCTCCCGCTCCAGCCTCTGGCACAGCTCTAGGCGGTTCCGCAAATAGCATCGCCAATCCGGGGAGTCGGGAGGCCCCGGCCGCGGCCGGGACCAGAGCCAACGCGGGCTGCCGAGAGCGTCCTCCGCGCCCAGGGCTCGGAGTAGTTGGGGCAGGTCGCCAAGCAGGCGGAAACGGGGGAGAGTGCGTAGCGGCCGGGGAATGTCCCCCTTGGCACAGAGTTCGGTGAAGAAGGCCAGCAGCGGGGGGCGCGCCCCTCCCGCGGTGCCCGGGCCAGGCAGGAGGCAGTGGCTCAGAGCGGAGCGGAATAGGTCCTGGGGGTCCTGCGCGGCCCCAGGCCCACCTCCCGCCCGCCAGCTGTGGTAGAGGTGGCCGCTGGTCCGGCTCCAGAGGATTAGCACGGTGCCTCTCTCCTGGGCCACCCGGGCCTGGGCCCCGCACAGCCAGGGAAGGGGCCCCAGGCGGGCCACGCGCTCGCCCTCCCATAAGTCCAGGATCACGTCGCCGCCGCCTCCCAGGGCCGCCCTCAACAGCTCCGCCAGGGCGCCCACCAGACGGCGGTGAGCCTCCGAGTCCGCAGAGTAGAGCAGCAGCACCGGCCTGGGCCGACCGGGGCCTGTGAGGAGAGGGGCAGAGCTAGGGCGCCGGAGCGCTCCCTCCCTCCCCTCTCTCCCCCACCTCCAGCCGAGCTCGGGCCGGGGAAGGCCCCCCGGGGGGAGGGGCGGAAGGACCGAAGCCGCCTTCAGTCCTGGGATGGGAGCAGATTTGTTTCCAAAGGAGCCCGGATGCTGGAAGCCCCTTATCTCCAAAGCCCGCCCCACCACCTCACCTGTCAGCAGCCTCCTTAAGCCCCGTGCCTTCCAAGCCAGGACCGCCACCAGCAGGGCGGCCCCCATCAACAGCCCCAGAGCCACAAGTCCCAAGTGCCTGTGAGAGACTGAGGCAGGCCGGGGTGAGGTCAGGGTGGGGCGCGCCCCGCCTCATCCCCTCCCCCACCCCGGACCCCCAGACTTACTGTCAGGACACAAGCGGTGCTTCTGGGCGTACTGGACATCTGACCGCCACACCTGCCCAGGACAGGAGCCCAGTGAGAATGGGGGGAATGCGGGGCAGGAAGGGGGAGGGGGAGGGGGAGAGAAAGCAATATTACCATAACACAGCCCCCGGAGCTGGGGAAGGGGATGATGAGATCTGCCTTCACTGGACTGGAACCGAGGCCCTGTGAGAGCAAAAGACACAGGGTCACCAGGCCATGGGGTTTGCGTATTCAGGAAGAACTGAGTTCAAATCCTGCCTTCGGGACTTCCTAGCTGTGGGACCTGGGTCCATAACACCTTGTTTGCCTCAGCTTATATTCATCAATAAAAAGAGGGGCTCTAAGGTGCCAGGGCCCACGTCTAGGTGGTCATTTTACACATTCCTGGAGGAAATGGAGCCAAGTCACCAAGCCTTCCCTGACTACTACAGTGGCTGGGTTGTGGGACCTCAAGTGACCTGGGTGGTGTGGAGCCTATTCAAATCCCAGGGGGGCTACCCAGGGCCAACGACTCTCTTTAGACTTGAGCCTCCTCACTTACAAAATGAGGAGGGTGGCCCCGGCCTCTCTCTAAGTGTCCTTCTAGGACCAAATTCTCTAGTCAGGATTAGGCACAGGAAAATCATTGAGAATTTTGGTTTAGAAACCCAAAAAGTAGATTAATGGAAGTGACTGGATAAGCAAGAACCAGACAATCCAAAAAATAAAAGTGACTGCTGGAAAGAGTTCCCTTTGGACAAGAACTGAGAAAATTAGAAAGTCATCTGGCAGAGGGCAGCTCCAGGGAACAGGCCTGGAGTCAGGAGATAGGGGTTCAAATGTGGCCTCAGACCCGTCCTCCTTGTGTGACCCTGGGCAAGTCACTTAACCCCTATTGCTGAGCTCTTGCCACTCTTCTGCCTTGGAACTGATACTAAGAAGGTAAGGGCTTCTTACCTTCTGGAGTAGAAACCAACATCTTATATCATATATTACAATTAGTTCAAAATGTAAGTGCAAACTGAATAGAAAAGGCCATAGAAAAGTTAGAAAAGAACATTAAGTGCCTTTCACAACTATGGCCCAGGGGAGAATTATTAATTAAACAAAAGGTAAAGAAGACCCCCCCCAAATAGAATACATGGTGATGTTGAAAAGTTGTAAACCCTTTTACAAAATCACTGAAGAAAACAGGGGGAAATAATTGCAGCAAAGAGCACCAGGAAGTCTTGCCTGATTTGATTCTATCTAAAATAGGTAGAGAACTGACACAAAGATAGATTGGGAGAGGGAGAAGGCTTAGTATGACATATGGCTGTCAGGTTTTTGAGAGCAGGAGGGAAGAGTCTTTTGGTCAGTTATCTCTTGAGCAATGGCTTTTGGCCTTCTCCCTCTCCCTTTCTCCTTCTCCCTCTCCTTTCCCTTTCTCCTTCTCTCTCTCCTTTCCCTTTCTCCTTCTCCCTCTCCTTTCCCTTTCTCCTTCTCCCTCTCCTTTCCCTTTCTCCTTCTCCCTCTCCTTTCCCTTTCTCCTTCTCTCTCTCCTTTCCCTTTCTCCTTCTCCCTCTCATTTCCCTTTCTCCTTCTCCCTTCTCCTTTCCCTTTCTCCTTCTCCCTCTCCTTTCCCTTTCTCCTCTCTCTCCTTTCCCTTTCTTCTTCTCTCTCCTTTCCCTTTCCTCCTCTCTCTCCCTCCCTCTCCCTCTTCCTCTCTTTCTCTCTCTCTCCCTCCCTACCCCTCTGATGATGAGACAAACCCTAGATATAGAGGAAGGTACTTCAGGGAAGGACTTGTCCTTGCCTTCTCCCTAATATTACCCTGCCAGCCCCCTCCCCCTCACACTTTGTGCTCATGGCTAATTCTCAAGGGATGAAGGGAATACTAGAGTCTGGGAGAACAGGGGAAACCAAGGTTCTAGCTACTGGAGGAGATGGCAGAGACTAGTACCTGGCTGACTGAGTAAACGGGCAGCTGCAGATCACCGTGCTCCACCCCTGAGTGGTACCAGGCAGCACTGAAAGCAGCAGGGGTCTTTGAGGAGAAGTGCAGGACGAGTTGTTGGGACTGGATAGCCATGCTTACATTCCAGGAGGAGGCTATAAAGAGGAAGCATGAGAGGCAAAGGGGCAAGTCCCAGAGGCTGAGCTTGGCACAGCCAGTTAGGATGGGGCTGGGGATGAGCAGCAAAGGTGGGGCTACAGGACTAGCGTGGTTGTAGCTGAATGAAGGTTAAAATGGTGGGTTGGGGGGAGATGGAGGAAGATCACGTGCTCACCATTCCTGTGGGGACATTCGACATGGCTGCTATTCCCAAAAGAGAACTAGGGAACAGAGGAAAAGAAAGTCACCAGGATGGAGGTGGATGGGGAAGAGATGCATATTGCCCCTTTTGGGTAACCTGTTCAAACCCTCTTTAGCCAAAGCACCAACTCTTCTCCCTCCCAGAAACTTCTCCTGCTGAAGACATACCTTGAAACAGAGATGTGGGTGCAAATCCACCTTCTCCAAGATATACCACTATTATGAGAGAAGAGAGTTAGATGGGAGAAGTTCTGAGCCCCAACAGCTCATCTCCAGCTGTGGGGCCACAATGTATTAAAAGCTTCCTTAGGGTTAAAGATGAAAAAATCTGCTCTTTCCCTCCCTCTTCTTCCCTCCTTCCCTCCCTCTCTCCATCTCTCTGTCTCTCTCCCTCCTCTCTTCTCTCTCCTCTCTGTCTCTGTCTCTCTCTGTCTCTGTCTCTGTCTCTCTCCTCCTCTCCCTCGATCTCTGTCTCTCCCCACCCTTTCTTCACCCTCCCTTACCCCCTCTGACTCAGAGACTGTGGCATTGGCAAGGTCTTCACATGGACTGTTCCAACTCTGTTTCTGGCACAGGGAGGCCTCTAATTTCACTGGGCAGCGCAGGTTTAGGGTCATGGCCATCTGGTCCTGGTAGCTGTGATCAATGAACTTAACTGATCTCCAGAAATCCATGCTGTCTGTGGGCAGAAGTCTCCTGGTGAGATGTTTGCTCACCCACAGTCCTCTCTCCGCTTCATTCTGCCAACCCCCTGATCCCCTTGTCCCTTCCCCGGTGCCAGGTTTCTCCATTGTGGTGCTAATAAGAGGGGCAAATTCTACAAAGCCTATCAGGCCATTCTGAAGTCCTTCATACCTGACCCAATCAATCTTGGATGTAATAACTCCCCAATATGTACCCTCTGCTTCACACACCCATCTTCCCCTTGGCACCTCCCCACACCGGCCATGTCCCAGCTCTTTTTATCAATTCCATTCTTTCTCTACTAACGATTCAGATACTATCCACACTTCAAAGCCCAGCTCCCAAAGGCGGGCCTGGACAGCTCCAGTCCACTTGATTCTTCCTTCTTTGAAATCCTAGAGCACTTGCAGCTTGTACCATATACTTTATGCCTTCCTTATTCACTCTCTTGTACTGTGAGCCATTTTATCCCTCTCATTCAAAGAGTACCCACTGAGTGAATGGCGCTGCATATCCTGCCTCCCCATCTAGGCTACAAGGAGGGAGAAACGTGCAGGCCGCCAAGGTTCAACATTTATCAACTGACTGATTGGGGTGCCAAGACACAGGTGCTGCTCCCATCTTGTCTCCTGCTCTTAAAGTACAAAACCAGAACAGATCCCTGAGACCCAGTGATAGTTATCTGGAGGAATCCATCCTTGGAATGAAGGGCTGGGAGGGGATTTGGGTTGGCCACTCACAGACTTCAGGCTGGTCCTTCAAGGGGCACTGCTTCCTTCGAACACTGTCCTGGTGCAGGTATGCTGCCTGATGGAATGAAGGGAGTGAGGGCTCCATGCACAGAGGGGCAGATTTCTTCATACCACCTCCACTCCCAAACCCCTTGAGCTAGTCCCATTACAATCCAGTTCTCTGAGGCCAGAGATAAAGGAGTTTATGCACTCAACTTCCAAGAAAGGGACCCATGAATCAGGAAAACCTAACTCCTTAAAGAAAAGGGAAAATTTGTAGTGGGAGGCAAAACACAAGAAGGAAGAAGAAGAAGAAGAAGAAAGAAGAAGAAGAAGAAGAAGAAGAAGAAGAAGAAGAAGAAGAAGAAGAAGAAGAAGAAGAAGAAGAAGAAGAAGAAGAAGAAGAAGAAGAAGAAGAAGAAGAAGAAGAAGAAGAAGAAGAAGAAGAAGAAGAAGAAGAAGAAGAAGAAGAAGAAGAAGAAGAAGAAGAAGAAGAAGAAGAAGAAGAAGAAGAAGAAGAAGAAGAAGAAGGAAGAAGAAGGAGGAAGAAGAAGAAGAAGAAGAAGAAGAAGAAGAAGAAGAAGAAGAAGAAGAAGAAGAAGAAGAAGAAGAAGAAGAAGAAGAAGAAGAAGAGCTGACATTTAACTTCCTTTTTTCTATAGAAACTGTCACATCTGTGTTTGTTGCCATCCTCACACTTTGGGCTCTATCCCACCTCCAGCCTCAGTTCCGCAATTCCTCCTAAGGCATTCAGTGCCCTCCTGCTGCCCCCCACCTTGCTGACACAGGCTTCTCAGAGCTCTAATGTGGTGCTCTCCTCAAGCTCAGCAGAACCTCCTGCTTCCAGCCTGGTTGTTTAGTTTATTCACCTATACACCGTCTGTTATCCACCCACCCCCTTCTCCTCCACCATGTTACATGGCTGCGAAATCTCTCCTTTTCCATCTAATTTCACCAACTAATCCATGTGAAGGTGTGAGGAGGAGGGTGCTGTGGCCACTTCAAATGATCCCAGGGGGGACCAGGTCACTTCTACTTCTGAACTCCCAGGTCATAGGAAGGACGTGATAAATGAGCCAAACCAGCCTCGAGGTTAGCCCAGAGCTTCTTCTTGGGCGAAGAAGACAGGGCGTCGTGTTGAATAAAACACTGGATCAGGAACCCCGGAGTTCAGGTCCCCCCCTCCCCCATACCAGCTGGGTGACCCCAGGCAAGCCACCACCTCTCTAAGCCCATCTAAGGATAATGACGAAGGAGACCCATCCTGAAAGGGGACGGACTTGATATGCAGAAACACACATTTCTGGACATGACCAACCCAAGAACTTTGTTTGCTTGACCACTTCTTCATCTGTAAATTGGGGACAATCCAGAACCGACCAGCCATGGTTATGAGGGTCAAAGGAAAAAGAATGAACAGAGAAAACCTTGGAAACCTTAAATGCTCCATAGATGTCCAAGCCCTTCCTTGACATCCCACAGAGAATGAGAACGAAGGCTGGCAACATGGAGAGGATGCGGGCCGGGGACAGTGAGTCGTGCGTGGGTACTGTGGGGAATTAGAAGTACACTCTGCCCCTACCAGTCTCAGCAACAGCCCGCCACTCACCTCTATGCACAGACAGGGCAGCAGGAACTCATAGGGAAACTGGACGGTGTGACCTCCAGACACAATCTCCTGTAGGAGGAGCAGAAAGGGAGGGCCGGGAAGATGCCTCAGAAAAGGCATGTGCAGGGGGCAGTGGATGGAGAGCTAGCCCTAGAGAGGGGAGGTCCCAGGTTCAAATCTGACCTCAGACACTTCCCAGCTGTGTGACCCTGGGCAAGTCACTTGACCCCCATTGCCTAGCCCTTACCACTCTTCTGCCTTGGAGTCAATACACAGTATTGACTCCAAGACGGAAGGTCAGGGTTTAAAAAAAACAAAAAGAAAAGAAAAGGCACGGGCAGTCTAGATAGTTCTCTCCAAAGCAGTGACGAGGATCTGCTTAGGGATGGGGCAGGGGAAAAGCAGGGGCCAGGCTTGAGAGCGGCCAAATACACTTTCTTTCTCCTGAGAAAAATGCGCTGCCTGGGAAGGGTCTGTATTCTGTGTTTAACAGTCTGCGGTCTGAGGCCCATTCTCTGGCCTGGCTCTCTGGGAAGCCGGCAATTCAATGATGGGAGGATTAGAGCCTTGGACATGGAGACTTGGAATGGAATGTCCTGTTTCCAGGGCTGCCCGAAGGGCTCAGACGGACTTCCTTGATGTAAAAAGCCAGAATCAGGAAGCTGGCTGGGTGCTCACCTCACCAGGATAGGACAGAGGTGACGACAGCGAGCCACCTGCCCGGTGAACTTTATGGGAGCCCCGGGGGATGAGCCAGATCCTGGTGGAATTGACCTTGAAAGACAGGGGACAGAGAGGGCCAGAAATGGAGCAGTTTGGAGGCAGAAGGAGGGACGAGGAAGTCGGGAGGCCCGAGTGCTGGTACCAGTCATTGAATGACCAGGATGACCAATGAACCTCTTCTGGCCTGCATTCTGCTTCTCTATGAAATGGGATTAGTCATTCTCCTTGTATGGATAATGAAGAAAGATACCCATCCTGAGAGGTCACGGACTTCATATGCAGAATGAGACACATTTCTGGACAAAAATTTGTGTTGCTTGACCAAGCCTATTTGTTAGGATTTGCTTTATCTTTTTTTGGTAGGGAGGAGACATAGGAAGATGGAAAAAAAAAAGCTTGTTAGTTGAAAAAAAATAAAATTTAATGAAAAAACAAAAGTAATTCCTGTACTACTTGTTTCTTTAGGGCCTATTAGCCAAAGGCTAATACCATGCATCAGAGAGGCAGCTAGGTGGCTCTGTGAATAAAGAGCGAGGGCTAGAAAGGAGAAGTCCTGAGTTCAAATGTGAACTCAAATATTTCCTGGCTGTATGACCCTGAGCAAGTCACTTAACCCCCATTGCCTAGCCTTACCCTCTTCTACTTTGGAATCAATATTTCGTATCCATTCTAAGATGGAAGTTAAAGTTTTGTTTTTTAATGATACTGGAGTGGCTGGATATTTCCTTTTCTGGCTCATTTTACAGATAAGGAAACTGAGGTTAAGTGATTCGTCCAGGCTGGATTGAGCGGCCCCTGGTAGGAGCCTGTGGACCCGGGTTAAGAACCTCTACCATAAAGACACTAGTTTCTCCAGGAAGTCCCTGGCCGCGTAGAAAGAGTGCTTGGCCTTGGCGTCAGAAGACCGGGTGTGCGTGGGCAGGCAGGATGCTTTCAAGTCCCTTTGCCTGTCTAAGTCTCAGTTTCCCCTTCTGTAAAATGGAGATAATCTATCTTGCGGACGTGGTGGGCTGCTGGGAAGAGAGCACTTTTCTCTGCACAGCTGACTGTTTCCTTCTCCCTTTCCTGGGAATGCGCCCGGGGCCTCTGCCCGAGGGGCTGCGTTTTACCTGTCTGTGGAAGGGGCTGCTCAGTTCCTCGCACTCGAGAGGCCACTGGTGGCACAGCCTCACGCGGATGTCCGGCCCCGGCGGGGCTGTGACGCGGACGGCCCTCTCTCCGGGCAGCAGCACAAAGGAGAAGGCGGGCCCTGGAGGAGCAGACCGCCCAGCCCTGACTCCCCGCTCAGAACGGGCCCCCGGCCGCCCAGCCCCAGCCCCCGTGCCCACCTCTCTGGCCGGGGGAACCTGGCCGCGGGGGCCTCCTGGCAGCCCCCTCTGGAGCACCGAGCTGGGTCCTCTTCAAGCGCAGCCCAGAGCGGGGCACTGCCGGGAAGGAGACGGCCAGGCGGCAGGCTCGCCACCACTTCCCCTGTGGACGGAGGAGACAATGTCTGACCCCTCGCTCCTGCCCATTCCCCGGGGGGCCACAGCAGGTTGCTCCCCGCCTCAGTTTCCCTCTCTGTAAAAAGCCATCCTTCTGCCTAGACCACGACATTCCGGGAGGAGACGACCCCCGCCAGCGCGCTGGCCGTGATGACATTACAGAGATGAGCGGACGCACAAGACGCGGAAGGACGCGTACCTGAGCAGTGCGGGGCAGCCTGGGCCGCAGGCAGACCTGGAACTTGGGGAACGGGTTGGATTTCCGCACTAGAAGGTGAAGCTGGTGCTTTCCAAGACCTGAGAATGGGGTGGAGAGAGCAAGCAGGTCCTCAGGGGGGACGGACAGTCCCTTCGGGGAGAGCAGGACCCTCAAAGGACGGCTAGAGGGGCCTCTGACTCATTTTACAGATGAAGAAACGGAGGCCAAGAGAGGTGTTTGACTTACCCAAGATCACACAGTTAATAAACATCATGGACAGACCTTGAATTCGGGTCTTGTGGACTCCAAATCCAACATTCTAGCCTCTCCTCCCCCACTGCCTCCAGACATGATCATTTGCACACTTCCGGGTAAAATGGAGTCAGGAAGGCCAGGTTTGGGATCCCGCCTCCTCCGTAGGGCCCTGGACAAGTCATTGACCCTCTTTCCCCAGCCTCAGTTTCTTCCTCAGTAAAATGAATCACAATAGCCTCCCAGGGTGGCCCTGAGGAACAAAGGGGACACTGTCTGTCTGGCATTTTGTCCTCTTACAGCTCTAAATCAAAGCTGTGCATTTTCAAAACTCAGGAGGGAGACTACGATGGGGGGGCAGAACCTCTCTGTAAACCCTCTTAGTTAGCGCTTTCCATTTCAGACCAGGCCACATCAGCCAGGCTAGATGGGCCCCTTGCCGGGGCGGGCAGAGGAGGGATGTTCCAGTTCTCCCCAGCCCTGCCCTCCCCGGCCAGCCTGGAATGTTCTCTGTTGGGCCCGAGAGTCAGTGTCACTGGAACCAACATCCGGATCTGGGATGACGGCGGGATGGCCAGAGCCTGCGAATCCTCTCTGCCTCCTGATGGCCTTCGAGGCCCTGCGAGAACGCCGCCTTGCCTTCTGGGAGCCATCCCGGCCCTCCCTGAATGGTGGGGCCTTCTCTCCTCTTTTTCCTAGAGGCATTGATTTGCTGTCTCCCTCATTAGACTGGGAGCTTCTTGAGAATAGGGACTGTCATTGCCTTTCTTTGCGGCCCTCGAATTTTGAGCCTTCATCTGGCATACAGTAGGTAATTTTAAAAAAAATTCTGACTTTCTGTCTTAAAATCAGGACTGAGTATCAGTTTCAAGGCAGAAGGCAATGGGGGTTAAGTGACTCGCCCAAGGTCACACAGCTAGGAATTGTCTGAGACCAGATTTGAACCCAGGACCTTCTCTTGTCTCTAGGCCTGGCTCTCTATCCAAGGAGAAACCTAGCTGCTCCTTGTCTTAATAAAGACTTGACCAATATAGGTTCTTCTATCCCTTTTGATTCCAGATCTGACTAACACAGTCTATAAAAGTGTATAGAAAGGTCCCCAGATCCAAGTTGAGGAGTACCATTTAAGGACTGCAAGAGGTAAATTTAGGCTAAATAAAAAGAGGTCCTGCGTGGGAGCCGCTGGGTGGCCCAATGGATGGAGAGCCAGGCCTAGAGAGGAGGTCCTGGGATTAAATCTGGTGTCAGACCCGTCTTAACTGTGTGACCCTGGGCAAGTCACTTAACTCCCATTGCCTAGCGCTTCTGTCACGAAACCAGTAAAGAGTACTGATTCTAAGGCGGAAGGGGAGGGTTATTGGAAAAAAAAGTCCTGCTTTCCTTAGAAAACTCAGAAAGGGCCCCTTCATGACTCGGAGAATTACTGAAAGCTGAAAATACAAAAAACTTTCGACCAGATTTGCAAAGACACGAATGGCAAAGCTGGACCGCTGTGACACGGGCTTAATCCGTTTAGATTCACCCTGGCGGGTGAACGTGGCTCCCCAAGTCAGCTAGTAGAAAGAGCAATGAAGTGAGGCCGAGGATTCAGCATTAAGTCCCGCCTTAGCCACGAATGAGCTCTGCGACCTTGAACTAAGAACGCTGCAGGAACGCTTGGGGCTTCCTCATCTAGAAAAGGAAGATCCCCAGGCGCCTGCCCGCTCCACAACCTCGATGAGGCTGTATCCCCCCGGCTCCTGTAAGAGACACGCGGGGGCTCAATGGACCCCGTCTGAGCCAAGATTCCCAGGCAACCCCCAGTTCTTACAGCATTTCCCAGGATGCTCTCCTCCCTTCCCTAAAGAGGAAGGAAGAAAGGAATGGCCTCGGTGGCAGCCCGGTTTATCCAGTGGGAACTGCCTGGTCCCAAGGGGGGGGGGGTGCTCTCCAGGGGGGCGCCTTCCATACCTGTGCTGTTCAAAGTGAGCTGGAGGTGGAAACAGCGCAGGCATCGCCAGGTCAGAGAACACGGTGACCTTGTGGACGCGCCCCGGCTCTGGTGAAGGCTGAGGGCAAGATGTTCTGCAAGGGATCAGGAAGGGGGACAAAGGTTGGGGGCTCCGGGAGTAGTCCCTGGGCCCCACAGACGCTTACTTCTCTGTCACGATAGCAGACACCAGTTGGGGCTCAAGGGTGGGGAGCACTGGGGTCTCTGAGGACTTCAAAGGAGTATTTAAAAAAGAGAGCGAACACTCACCGATTAAACTGTCATCCTGCCGTGTTTGGGGGCCAGGGTGGAAAAGAAGGAAAAGAAGCGTTAATAAAAAGACTGGGGAGGTAAGAGCCCGGGTCTTGGTCCCAGACTGCCCCAGAAGGAGTCGGCAGGCTTCTCTGCCGGTCCCACCCCCGACGGGGATCTAGAGGTGCTCTCCTAACAGCCCAGGGCCGAGCAGGGACCTCGGGGCAGCGGGGAAGAAAGCGGAGAAGGACCTCTGGAGGGCAGGCGGGGGCGGGGGCGCTGTCCCCGGTGCTTCTCGTCCTTACCGGGCGGGAAGGCTGGAAACAGGGGGCCCCCCACCAGCTCACTCGCGAGGGCCTGATCCCCGCAGACGGAGAGAGGCTGAGGAGGAGCAGGAAGGGAACGAGGAGGGGAGCCGCCGGCACCGGGCTCCCCATGGGCCTCGGGAAGATCAGCGCACCGGGAACATAGCATAGCTGGAGATGGGCTGCCAGGTGTCCCTCGTCAGGACGGGACGCTCCCGCCCGAGCCTGCCCCTGCGCCTGCCCTGGAGCTGCTCGGCAGCCGGCAAGACCACATTCCTTTTCTTCCGAGCTAGGGCTTGTTCTGCAGGGGAGGGAGCGCTGCCACTGCCGCCGCCGCCGCCGCCGCCGGCTCCCGAAGGATCCAAGGACAGCCTCTGGGGGAAGAGTAGGTGGGTGGAGGAAAGGGTTCAAGGTGAAGGGAAGGCTGGGCTGCTCCGGCAGACGGAGGAGTATGAGTGGAGGTTGGCTCCCGAGCCCTCCGCCCTCGCCTCCGCCAGCCCCGAGCTCCGCTCTTTTCCCTGATTGACTCACACCCTGCGTCTTGGAGGAGAGCCGTCTGCACTCCCGGGCACAGCCCTGCGCCCTCCACTCCAATTCTAGGGGCCCCTCGTGGTCCCGCCTCTCGGTGCCCCCCCCAGAGCGCCTGTTCTTCCTCCCGTTGAGCTCCGTCCCTCTTTCTGGTCGGGGTTCTGGGTCCGAGGGACGCCGGCACCTCACGGCCCCGTATCGCCACAGCCGACTCCGGCAGTTCCAAAATTGGCGGCGGAGCGCCCGGACGAGGGGAGGGGCCCGGGGACCTCACTGACCTGGTTTTCTGCGGCTTCCTGTGCTGGAAAGAAAAGGTGGGGGGCCGACAAGGTTCCATCGTGTGTGGGGGACCCTGCCGCCCCCACAGCTTCCTCCTTCGCGGCCCCATTCACGCGCCCCATTCACGCGCTCTTGGCCTCCACCTTTCACAGTCTGGGGACATGTGCCGGGCCGTCTGTCATCCGGAGAGGATGGGGAGCCTGCCGGGGCGGCTGAGAGAACAGAAACTTGGGGCGGAGTGGCCCAAGAGCCCTCCATCTAGACCAGGGTCACCGGGGACGGAATCTCGTTTGTGCTTTGTTGTTCCCTCGTGTCCCATTTGGGGTTTTCTCGGCAGAGACACCGGAGGGGTTGGCCATTCCCTTCTCCGGCTCATTTTACAAATGAGCAAACTGAGGCAAGCAGGGTAAAGTGACTTGTCCAGGGTCACACAGCTAGTTCGTGTCTGAGGTTAGATATGAACAGGGAAGATGAGTCTTTCTAACTCCAGGCTTGGCGCTCTCTCCACCACCACCTAAGGAGGTTTCTGCTACTTTCCAGCAAATGACCTCGGGGGCTTGTCACTTTTCTGCTCGGGGCAAACCTTTCCTCAGCTGTGAAATCAGGGAACTTGGACTTGTGGGTTCTAAATTCTGGGATCTCCAGTCCTGTGGCTTCACCCCTCAACCCCCGATGCTCATCAGTACCAAGCAGTGCCTGGCATATGATAAAGAAGGCAGGCTGCTCTGCTGGAGGATTTTCAGGACCCTTTCCCCTGGCTCAGAAGTGGGGAAGACCGCTAGCAAAGAATGGTGTTGGAGGTCTGGAAGCATTAATGAGCAGCTAGATTTGGCTGTTGCCCATAAATGGAAGGAGTGAAGACAGAGAAAAAGGGTGGATGGCTGGGTGGGGCACAGGAAACTGCCTTTTATACAATAGCAGGGATTGTTGGTAGGTGTCAGTAAGGTAGAGGAGGAGGGGAAGGAAGGGAATGAGCATTTATGTATCACCCATTAAAGGCCAGGCACTCCATAATACTATTTCATTGGATTTTCACCACAACCCGGAGAGGCAGGTGTGGCTGTTATCCCTATGTTACAGGTGAGGAAACTGAGGCAAACAGGCTTAAGTGACTTGCCCAGGGTCACAGAGCTAGTGTCTGAGGTCACACTTGAACTCAGGTCTTCCTGCCTCTTGGCCTGGTGGTCTTTTGCATGAACCAGCTGCCTGCAACCAAGGCTTTAATTAGCAGAATGCTGTCCGAGGGAGGAGAAAGGCTGTCTCCATAGGAACTCACTAGTGAGCTGGTTCCCCTTTCAAAGATGGTGCCTCTTTATGTCATAATCACAAGGCCCAGATTTCATACTCTAATCTTGACTTAGGGACCAAGCTGAGGTCCTCAGCCCATGTAGGATCTGTCCAAGAAGGAATCAGGAGGGCCCCAAGCCTCTCCTCTACAGTCATACCAGATCCCCAAATAGCGACTCCCTAACCACCAGCTTTCATGAGATCCAACATTGAATTTGAAGGGAAAAGTTTGCTGGGGTCTTCCACTGTGCCTCTGGTCCCGAAGACTTAAGGTTAAGAAATCTCAGCAAAGACCCAGCTCCTTAGCATGAGTCTCCATCGTTTGCTAAGGCTGAATCAACTGAGGGTAACAGAAGTAATCTGCCATTTTGCTTTTGAATATGTACTGTGATGCTTGATCATTATTCACTTGGTTATCTGGGAGTAACACCTGTTATAGAGGAGGCTTCTATTCAGGGAAGGCAATTAGGAAATAGCAGGTAGAACAGACTGCATCAATAAAACATTTTTTAAATCATGTCTTTCAATTAAGTGAGAACTCACTTAATTCCCTCTTCATTCCCAAGTCATTGGAATGCTCAAAAAACGAGTTTCTTTTCCCCAAAGTACTGTACAATACTTTGTTCATAAACCTTTACAGTCCAAGAACCTGAAGTACTTTCTAAATGCAAAAAAGATTGTCATAGCTAGCATTGTGTGTTTTAACTGTATTTTAATTTGACAATGCATATGATTATATATACATTTCTATTTGTAAAAAATAATCATCTGGAATTCCCTCCCTTCCCTTCCCTTTCATGTTACCGCCTTCCTCTAAGGCCTGGGTAAGCAACCTTGGCTGAGGCATGCTGACTCCACCCCACACTGACTTGACCCTTCTCTAGTTCTCATCATTATGGTCTGGACAACACAATTAATGCTGTCAACTAATTTCGTGTTAATCTCATCTGCTCCACTAGATGGTAAACTCACCTCAAGGAGACTTTATCAGTTATTCTGTGTCGTGTTAACATCACAGCCCAGAGATGAGCACAAAGTAGGTCCCCTCAAATGGCAGCTGATTAACCAAAATATTGGATTAAAAACACTTCAAACCTCAAATGAGACTGTGGATGAAAGGCACTCTGCAAACCTTTTAGCACTAAATAAGTGCAAGCTGCTACTATTCTCCCAATATTCTGAATGGAAATCTCCTGTATTTCAGATGTCAAGAGATAAAAGCACTTATCCCCATGGTGACACAGGAAGTCAGCAGCAGGGCTTGGAGACAAGGTACCAGGCTTCTCTATTTCCAGTTCCCTATTATACCACAATGGCTTATTTTTCAAGATCTCATGCATTTTTTCCCCTTTTCATTTAGAACTATTTCCATATACACCATATGGCAGAAAAGAGGATTGTACACCCAACCGCAGATCTCTGTTATTTCCAGGTTGTTTTTCTTTGTTTCACCCATTGCTAAGAACAATTTTGAGAATGTTTATTTCATGTTACTCCAAATGATATCAAATACAAAGCACAAGGAAGTCAGGTAACAGTTGAATTTTATTGAGTTCCTTTTTTGAGCCATGCTTTTTGGAGTCAGAGACCAGCCCCTACAGATATTTCCTTCCTAAAAAGTATATTATCTGATTCATGACCAGCTTCTGTTTGTTTTCGTGGCTGCAGGAAAGGAGTTGCAGGATGGAAAGGAGTAAAATGGATGACAGATAGGAGATTAAGGATAATCCATCTCTAAGAGGAATCCAGAAAGGCCAAAACCCCAGGGGCTCAAGTCACAGCATTAGATCATCCAATCCTGGTCAAAGGGAGCCCCATACAACTCCCAGCCCTAAATCAACACAGCCTTTCAAATATAGTTCTCAAAAGGGTTTTCTGGAATTTCAGCCTCATGTGTACCAGCTGCCAACCTTAATAGGTCAGTGGCTTGGAGAATATTTCAGGACTAGTCCCTCTTCCCTCCCTCTCCTCTCAATTTGAGGCCCAGCATCCCCTATCCCCTCTCCCCTCCCCCAGGCCCAGTCCCAACCCCAATTATAGCCCATAGTCCGTGAGACAAGCCTCATTTACGCTTCTTCTCCTGTGTACTGGTGAACCAAGAGTCCAGTAGTTTCTTACTGTAGTAGAGCTGCCAAGCATGCACCTGGACAGCCACTACCAGCACCAGGTACATGACAGCGACAGCAGAGATGCCAAAGATGACTCGGTATGCCTTGCCATGGAGGTATAGCTGCTGTGCAGCAGGAAACATCTCCATGGTACCATAGATAAGAGGAGCAATGGAGAAAAGCCCCGTGCTGATCATGGAGAGCACCAAGTAGCTTATGTTGTTTCGGGGGAATGAGAGGAGGCCAAAGCCAGAGGGCACGATGCTCAGCAGGTAGGGGTATTCCCACTGGTAGGGCATAGCGACTTGATCATATGACAGGAGCTTCAGATGCCCCACACACATCTGGGCAGCTAATAGGAGCCACAGGCCTATATGAATGTAGATCAGCCTCTTAATCTCAGTCTTGAATGTAACACTGTGGGACAGAGCAAAGGAAGAAGGGTGCATTTAGTGTCAGTGGATGCTGAGATCCCACTTGGGGGAAGGCTCTTTATCTAACATATAAACATGTCTTCCCTGTTTTTGTCTTCCTCCTGATTCTCTATTTCAGCTTTATTGTTGGATAAGAATGAAGCTAGGGAAGAGATGCAGAAGCAAGACTGGGAGGTCTGTAGTGACACACTTATCCTATCCACTGGGCCAGGTCTAGAGACCTGGGTTCAAACCTGGGATGGACACTTCTTAGCTGTGCGGCCCAGGGTAAGCCACTTAACCCTCACTGCCCAGCCCTAGGGGTTCTTTTGCCTTGGAATGCAGGGTAGTGATTCCTAGATAGAAGTTAAGAGTTTAAAGACATAAAAAAGCTTAGGGGCTGGTCCAGAAGTGATTTGGGCAGGATAGGGATGGCATTTCACCCACACAGAACCTATGGGAATGGTCAGGTTTGGATGGGTCATTAGATGGAACTTCAGAGGCAAGGCTTTACAGTGATTGGGAATAATAAGTAGGTAGTGCCAATCTGCTAGGAAACCTCCACTTCCCTCATGGAATAAACTCCTTGAGGGCAGGATCTGTTTCCTTTGGTGTATTTTTATCCCCAGTGACTAACCCAAGGCCTGGTGAATGGCAGGTGTTTAATAAATGCTGGCTGATGATTAATTAGAGGATCAGAGTAATTAACTGGGAAAGCACCACATCTAGCCTATTAGGCTATTAGGCAGTAAGCCTGGGGGGTTGTTTGCGGCTAACACGGACCTGGACTTTTATGGATTTTAGGGGAATGAATGGAGGGACAGTCCGGGTCAAATGGGTGGGGGGAGGGGGAAACCCAAGAATAGGTCAGAGGTCACGTGTTTGAACGGGGGAGGGTGGCCTGGGGTGACATTTAAAATGGGCACAGTATGAATGAAGGGGGACTCAGGGTGTCCGAAGGGAGCCGCGCCCAAGGGGGAGGAGCTCGAGGCAAGTCCCCAGATGCAGAAGGATCTCTCCCTCCCCCACTCCTCCTCACCCCGGACCCCAGGACTATCAAGGAGGGTGCAGCGAGAAGGTGCCTCTCTCCTACCTCATCTGGTAATGCGAGGCCACGCGCTCCCGGTGCCGATAGTCGCTGCCGTCAGTGCCAGCCGCCCGGGGCCCCGCGCGAGACGCCATCGTCACAAGTCCGAGCTGAGGCCCAGAGAGCTTGCGTGAAAGCTAGGTTGCCCACCAGAACCGCCCTCGCCCAACGGGCCTCCTCAGCCGAGCCCGGCCGAACTGAGCCGAGCAAGAGCCGAGTCTGGCCGAATAGAGCCGAACGAGAGCCGAGTCCAGTTCCTCAAGCATTTCCGCCTCCCTGCAGGGGGAAAATTTCCGGTCTCTCTAGGCATTTGGAAGACCAACTCTGTGGTCGTTCAATGTGCATGAGTCATCCTTCGCCTTCCGAGTGCTCGCACGTGGATTTGGGGATAAGGCTGATAATGTTTCTCTGGAGCTGGGGGAAACCATTGCTTTGCAGTTTCTTCTGGGGTAGGGAATTGGGCGTCTGAGCTAACAGAAATCTCCGTTCGTTCAAGTACAAAATAGTTTCTGGCTTTGAGAGTGTATTCACTTTTGGGAGTGGAACTGGGGGAAGGTGAGGGACAGGGAGACCAAGAAAAGGATCGGAGGGCAGCTCAGGTCGCTCCGTGGATCGAGAGCCAGGTCTGGAGACAGGAGATCCTGGGTTCAAATACGACCTGAGACACTTCCTAACCCCATTGTCTGGCCCTTGGAACCAATACTTGGTATCAGTTCCAAGATGGAAGAGAAGGGTTTCTTTTAAAAAGATAAAGACAAGAATGGATAGGTCTTGAGATTTAGAGTTGGACCAAATTGTTATCTAGATCAACAACACCTTCATTTTACAGATGAGGAAACTGAGTCAGAGGGGAGGGGAAGTTAGCAGAGCTGAGATCTGAATTCAGATCTCTAGAATTCAAATAAAGCCTCTCATCCTATATTGAACTTGAGCAAGTACCACTGTGTACCGCCACCATCATTTATTTATACCTCCCTCATCTCAAGGCCAAATTAAAGTCCTTATGGACCCTTATGACCTCGGTTTCCTTATGCTTTTTGCTAGATGCTTTTTTATAAGTGATTCTACAATTAAAAATCTCTTGAGAGGTTCATCGGTGGCATTACTTTCACTTATATTTTTAAAAATCAACATTTCAACAGAATTGTTCCACCTATTCTTTCTCTAATTATATATGACATATATATATGTATATATATATATATGTAAAGGACCCCAATATTTATCTATTTCCCTTAGCATGCATGGTTCTGGCACTGCCCATAAACGAAGTCAGATTTTTCAGAATTGAGGGTTGATTGGATTTGTTGGGCAGTATCCCCGAGGAGCCAGGAATCCAGTTATTTTATGGAACCAATCACCCCATCTTTTAAGGCTTTCATGGTGGGATTGCTGTAGCAAACTCATGAGCTGCAACTGATGCTTACATTGTTTCCCAGACAGTGAAGAATGTGGCTGAGATGAGTGTTTACCTGCCAGGCTCCATGCCAAGGTTCCCTTTCTGAGATTGTCTGCTCAGGCTTAACACTGTGGCAATGATGAGCTTTGAAAAAAGAAAGATGGCATCTCTGTAGCTGATGCCTCAAAACTCTTCTGCTAACAGTGAGGTGTCAGGATAAAGGCTGTCCATGGCACCAGAATTTAGGATTAGGATAATCGATTGTGGATAGGTTAGTAAGGGGTGCGGCATTTCCAGAGTTACTTTTTCTGTGGGCTCTGGTTCTGTCGCCACCTAAGAGGATCTGGACCAAGGCTGCTCATTATACCCAGAAGGGAAAGATGTCTATGACCTGGCAACCTAAGGGCTAGGCAAATGGGATTAAGTCATTTTGCCTGGGGTCACACAGCTAGAAAGTATCTGAGGTCAAATTTAAATTGTCCCCTGTGCCACCTAGCTGCCCCCAAAACCCAGATTTTTAGAAAATCACTTTAGCAGCTAGAAGATGGCTTCATGTTGTGTCCCCTCTCAAAGGGGTAGCCCAGAACTTGCTCTCAGATCCTCTTTTCTATAGTCTTTCTTTTAGGGAAGTCATCAGCTCCCAGGGTTTCAGGGATCCTGTTTATTCTTAGATTTACATACCCAGCATTCATTTCTAAAACCAAGCTAAAAATCTCCTACAAACCTGCCCCTTCTCCAAACTTCCTTATTTCTGTTTACTCTCACCTTTCACATCAGTTCTGTCTCTTCAATATTTCCCAGATGTCTTCTTCCCATTTACATACTCACCTTACTAGTTCAGGAACTCTTGCCTGGACTCTTTCAGTAGTGCCCTCACTAGTCTTTCTCTATCATCTCTCTCCTATTCAATCCATTCTCCACATTGCAGTCAAATTTGCTTTAGAATTAATATTAAATGTCAGTTCCAAGGCAGAATTGCAGTAAGGGCTAGGCTATTGGGGATAAGTAACTTGCCCAGGGTCATATAACTAGGAAGTATCTGAGGTAAGATTTGAACCCAAGACCTCCCATCTCCAGGTCTGTCTGTATCCCCTGAGCCACCTAGCTGCCCCCAAGTTTATATTACTTTAAAAATAAATATTTTATTTTCCCCCATTTACATAAATAGTTTTTATAACCATTTTTTAAGTTTGAATCAAATTCTCAAATTTAAATCTAGAAACAGATATTGAGTGATTATACATTTTTAACCCAGTGGAATTGCTTGTCAGCTCCAGGAGGGGGGAAGGGAAGAGGGGAGGGAGAGAAAATGAATCATGGAACCATGGAAAAAATTTTTTAAATTCTCAAATTCAAATCAAATTAAGTTTGAGCCAAATTCCCTTCCTCCCCTCCCCCTTCCCTGAGACAGCAATCTGATACAGATTTTACATGTGTAATAGTATAAAACATCTTTACATATTAGTAATTTCATGAAAGAGAACTCAAAGAAAAACAAAGAAATTAAGTCTAATCTGGAAGTAGATGGCATTTTTCATCAGGAGTCCTTGAGGATTGTCTTGGATCTTGGATCACTGTATTGCTAACAATAGCTAAGTCATTCAAAAATGTTCATCATATAATATTGCTGTTGCTCTGAACAATGTTCTCTTGGTTCTCTTATTTCAGTTTCATCATTTTCCAGATTTTTTCTTAAACCATTTTGCTTATCATTTTTTATAGCACAGTAATATTCCATTACAATCATATACCACAATTTGTTTAGCCATCCTCAACTGATGGATATCCCCTCAGTTTCCAATTCTTTGCCACCAGAAAAAAGATAATTGAAATAATAAAAAAACCCAAGAAGTTAGTTTTTATTAAAAAAAAAAACACACAGCAAAGAAATGACTATATCACTCAAAAAATTACTTCCCTAGTAGTAGGGAGTAGTGGCTTTCTTTTACCAGGATGAAATACAACCCCTCTGTTTGTCATTTCAAGTCCTTCCAATCTGGATCTAATTTGTCTTTCCTGTCTGATTCCTCTTCACTCATTTTATTTCAGTCAAATTGGCCTCCTTAAAATTTTCCATGGATGCTATTCTATTTGTGGTGTTTGTACAGGCTGTCCATGCCTGGAATCCTCTCCCTCCTCATCATTACCTCTTGGAATCTCTAGCTCCTTTTAAGACTCAGCTCAGGTGCCACCTCTTAAACAAGATTTTTCCTGATTCTTCCCAGTTGTTGGGGTTTCCTCCCCAAATTACTTTGATTTAATATTATTATTTTTTAAACCTTACCTTCTGTCTTAGAATCAATACTGTGTATTGGTTCCAAGGCAGAAGATCAGTAAGGGCTAGGCAATGGGAATTAAGTGACTTGCCCAGGGTCACACAGCTAAGAAATGTCTGATGCCAGATTTGAACCCAGGACCTCTCGTCTCTAGGCCTAACTCTCAATCCACTAAGCCACCTAGCTGTCCCCTACTTTGATTTATTTTATATTTACTAATCTGAATAAGAAGAATGTAAACTCCTAAAGAAAAAAAGAATGCCAGCTCCTCAAGGACAGAGACTATTTTCTTTTCATCTTTATATCCCTAGTCTAATTCATAGTGCCTGGCATATAACAATTGCTTAATAAATATCTGTTGAATATAGAAATATGTATTACATGAAAGTACAGATATAACCGGCATCAGATTATTTGCCACCTAAGGGGAATGGAGGGAGAAAATCTGAATTTTAAAATGTAAAAAAAAGTTGTCAAAAATTGTTTCTACTTGTAACTGGAAAAAATGAAAAACAAAAATAAATAAACATTTACTAAATTAGAACAAGGCAGAGATTCATGCTGAATTCTCATTCATCATCACTGTGGTGAAGTGACAGGCAAATTCAGACAAAAAAAAAAGGCAACCTTATCTAAAAAATCTACTCCAAGGCAGTCTTTTTCAGAAGCTGGAGACATAACTTCCACTGAGTCTACTGAACAACATGTCCTGCTAGGTGCATCCCCAGGGGCTGTTTTAAAAGAACAAAGTGTGTATTTTCCTGTGTTCCGGAAGGCTGAGGGAAGGAGGTGGTCTGTCTAAGCCAATGCCTTCAGGTCTTGTATAAGTTTGAGACTCAGAAGTCCTGGGATCCTCCAAGACAAAGACAGCTTACTGCTGTCCGTGAGATTGTCTCAGTGAAGACGTCACCCATATAACCCTTCATGTTGCTGGTACAGGAGAACATACTGTGTTCTGAGGAAGATGGCATCTGGTATAATTTGCAGGGACCACAAACTTTTTAAACTATGAAATAAAGTATTATGGGTATCCAGGCATGCCCCTCAATGCGCTGGTTGGTTCACTTCTCTGCTATGATCTCTTTCCCTTTTTTAAACCCTTCTTTCAGTCTTAGAATTCATACTATGTATTGGTTCCAAGGCAGAAGGGCTAGGCAGTGGGGGTTAAATGACTTGCCCAGGGTCACCCAGCTAGGAAGTGTCCAAGACCAAATCTGACTCCAGGACCTCCTGTCTCCAAGTGGGCTTTCAGTCCATTGGGCCATTTGGCTGCCTGAGCTGCTACAGCCTCTTAAACAAGATGTGGAATTCCTTGGACAAGCTGAACTCTAACAAAATGTCGACTTGCCTTGCCCAGGTTCTTTTTGCCCTGATGATGTAGCCCTTTGCTCTAGTATTTATGATGGTGCTTCAGCAGTAATAGCATTCTACAATTTGATACTACATTGATGCACTGAAGTGGATCCTTCTGGTCTGCTTTTAAAGGAAAACTAGGAGCCATCTGATGGTGGAGCATGCAAAGAGGGTGTGGATGAACGACACAGAATGAGGCCCACATTTCCAATCGTCACTAATGGGTTGCTTTTTCTTTTCTCTTTTTTTTCTTTGACTACTTATTTGTCACCACAGAGGAGCCTATGGAGTTATGGGCGGAAGCTTTTTGGAAGTGATAGTGACGTTTTAAAAGGGAAAAGAGCTCCCACAATTTTTAAAGGACAATGCTCATTCATCCTCCCAGAGGGGGAAAAGAGACACTGCAGTCCTCCAGAGAAGGAAGCAAACATACCAGAGCTAGGTACACAAATCTGGCACAATTGCTGCCAGAATTTCATAACAAAGGCCACATCAACAGGGCAAAAAGCACCCAGGATAAGGCAAGTTTATATTCTACTAATAGGCAGGAAACACCAACCCCCCCCCCCCCCCCCCAAGGAATGAAAAATAGAACCAGGACAAGAAGCATTCATGGCCACATAGTTTGGTAAGAGAAGCACCTTGGATCTACTTATCTCATTCCTCACCCCCTCACCCCCTCACCCTTTATGGAAACCATGAATCATGGTGTATAGAGTGCCTTGGGGAAGGGATCATTAGAGGACAGGAATGATCTTGAATGTTCACAGGCTTGGATGAGAGTCCTCAGGTTTTTCTGTTGGGGTAAACAAAACCTGGACTACACTCGTTTTTTTTTTGTTTTTTTTTTTAGTCAATTTAGAACATTATTCCTCGGTTACAATAATCATATTCTATCCCTCCCTCCCCTCCCCCTACCCTTCTTGTAGCCCATTTGCAATTCCACTGGGTATTTCATGTGTCCTTGATCAGAACCTATTTCCATGTTGATGTTTACACTAGGGTAATCATTTAGAGTCTACATCCCCAATCATATCCCCTCTACCCATGTAATCAAGTAGTTGTTTTTCTTCTGTGTTTCTACTCCCACAGATATTCCTCTGAATGTGGATAGTGTTCTTTCTTGTAGATCCTTCCGGGTTGTTCAGGATCACTGCATTGTCACTAATGGAGAAGTCCATTATATTAGATTGTACCATAATGTATCAGTTTCTGTGTATAATGATTTCCTGGTTCTGCTCCTTTTGCTCTGTATCACTTCATGGAGGTTGTTCCAGTTCCCATGGAATTCCTCCACTTTATTATTCCTTTGAGCACAATAGTATTCCATCACCAACAGATACCACAATTTGTTCAGCCATTCCCCAACTGAAGGGCATCCCCTCATTTTCCAATTTTTTGCCACCACAAAGAGAGAAGTGATGAATATTCTTATACAAGTCTTTTTCCTTATTATCTCTTTGAGGTACAAACCGTGCAGTGCTATGGCTGGATCAAAGGGCAGACAGTTTTTTATCGCCCTTTGGGCATAGTTCCAAATTGCCCTCCAGAATGGTTGGATCAATTCACAACTCCACCAGCAATGCATTAATGTCCCAATTTTTCCACATCCCCTTCAACATTCATTACTTTCTGTTGCTGTCATGTTAGCCAATCTGCTAGGTGTGAGGTGATACCTCAGAGTTGTTTTGATTTGCATCTCTCTGATTATAAGAGATTTAGAACACTTTTTCATGTGCTTATTAATAGTTTTGATTTCTTTAACTGAAAATTGCCTATTCATGTCCCTTGCCCATTTATCAATTAGAGAATGGCTTGATTTTTTGTATAATTGATTTAGCTCTTTATAAAGTTGAGTAATTAGACCTTTGTCAGACGTTTTTGTTATGAAGATTATTTCCCAATTTGTTACTTTTGTTGAAATATTTTACAAATATTTCATTTGATTCTTACAAGTCTGTGAAGTAAGTGCTGTTGTCCCCATTTTATGATTAAAGAAACTGAGGAAGATAGGATTAAGAGATTTTCCCAGGAAGAACACTATCCACATTCAGAGGAAGAACTGTGGGAGCAGAAACACAGGAGAAAAGTAATTGCTTGATCACATGATTCGATGGGGATATGATTGGGGATGTAGACTCTAAATGATCACCCTAGTGCAAATATCAATAATATGGAAATAGGTCTTGATCAATGTCACATGTAAAACAAAGTGGAATTGTGTGTTGGCTATGGGAGGAGAATGGGAGGAGGGAAAGGAAAGAACATGAATCATGTAGCCATGGAAAAATTTCCTTAATTAATCAATAAAATTAAATTTTTAAAAAAAGAGAGACTTTCCCAGGATCACACAGGTCTGAATCTGAGTCTGAATCTGAAGCTGGATTTGAAGTCAGGTCCTCCTAACTCTAGGCCTAGCACTCTATTCACTGCACCACCTAGCTGGCTCACAGGAGCTAAGGATCTGTGTGTGTGTGTGTGTGTGTGTGTGTGTGTGTGTGTGTGTGTGTGTGTGTGTGTGTGTGTGTGTTTGTTTTTGTTTTCCCTTTTTGAGGAGAGACTTAGGCATGAATTAGAGCCTAAAGACCTCAGATTTATCTCTAGATGTAGCCATAAACTCAAGAGAATATTGAGAAGGGATCCTAAGATTAAGCCTAGTAGATGGAAGACTAGAGCATCACATTCTAAACCATTGCTCAGATCTCTTTCTCCTCAGAGAGGAAAGCTACTAGGATGGAGCTCTGTGGTCTTTGCCCCTGTCAAATTCCTTCTACCTTTCTGACAAAGCCAATTAGTTAATTCAGTGGAGAGAACTCTGGTGTGGGAGTTAGGAAGGCTTGAGTTCAAATATTTCCTCAGGCACTTACTAGCAATGTGATGCTGTGCAAACTACTTAATCCCTTGCAGACTTCATTTCTACATTGTAAGATTTAAATTTAGTTTCTCTGCTAAAAGTATTATATTTTTATGAGGTTTATTAAAGATTAAGAAATAAATAAAATACAAAATAAGAAAGCATGTGCCTAGGCACAGGGCCCATTCACAACCACTTACTCTACATCTTGTCTGCTAAGTAGAGAGCGACGTGTGCTTAGAAGCGGAAGCAGTGAGAGAGAGCAAGTAGGCGGTACAGTCAGTTTAAATTCTCATTTTGTTCTCAGCCCAGGTGAGCACTTAGGTGAGATTTTAGGGAATTCTGGGAACTACCAAGGACTTCTGGGAATTGAAGCCTGGGGTTCAAATCTCCATTTTTACAACATCTGTAAAATGAAGGGGGTTTGGTGGTCACTCTTCCAGCTCAAATTTATGCTCTTATGACCCCCTTTGACTCTCAGGGTTGAAAAGAACCTTGTTTTTCAGTCATGTCCAGCTCATTGTGACCCCATTTAAGATTTTCCTTGCAAAGATACAGGAGTGGTTGGCAATTTCTTTCTCTAGCTCATTTCACAGGTGAGGAAAAAGAGTTAAACAGGGTTGTGACTCTCCCAGGGACACAAAACTAGTGTCTGAGGCTAGATTTGAACTCAGGAAGATGAGTCTTCCAGACTTGAGTCTTTGTTGCTCTATACTGTGTACTGTGAATTTTAAAACTACTCCACCCTACTCAGACCGTACTTTATTTTTTTTTTTAATTTTTATTTGGTCATTTCCAAACATTATTCATTGGAAACAAAGATCATTTTCTTTTCTCCCCCCCCCCCCCACCTCTCCCATAGCCCGCGGCGATTCCACTGGGTATCACATGTGTTCTTGATTCAAACCCATTTCCATGTTGTTGGTATTTGCATTAAAGTGTTCATTTAGAGTCTCTCCTCAGTAATATCCCCTCCACCCCTGTAGTCAAGCAGTTGCTTTTCATTGGTGTTTTTACTCCCACAGTTTATCTTCTGCTTGTGGATAGTGTTTTTTTAGATCCCTGCAGATTGTTCAGGGACATTGCATTGCCACTAATGGAGAAGTCCATTACCTTTGATTGTACCACAATGTATCAGTCTCTGTGTACAATGTTTTCCTGGTTCTGCTCCTTTCGCTCTGCATCACTTCCTGGAGGTTGTTCCAGTCTCCATGGAATTCCTCCACTTTATTATTCCTTTTAGCCCAATAGTATTCCATCACCAACAGATACCACAATTTGTTCAGCCATTCCCCAATTGAGGGGCATCCCCTCATTTTCCAATTTTTGGCCACCACAAAGAGTGCAGCTATGAATATTCTTGTATGAGTCTTTTTCCTTATTATCTCCCTGGGGTACAAGCCCAGCAGTGCTATGGCTGGATCAAAGGGCAGACAGTCTTTTATCACCCTTTGGGCATAGTTCCAAATTGCCCTCCAGAATGGTTGGATCAATTCATAACTCCACCAGCAATGAATTTCAAACTGTACTTTAGAAGATTTGATTTAGCTATTTCCTGATTTGTAACAATGAAGATACTTGGTCTAACAGAATCAGGTCTTGTGAACTCTATATTGCTCCACCCTACTTAGTTTAATGAGGTCAGGAATGTCTGCACCCATACTCAAGGATTAAGTATCTAAGAAGATGGCCTTCAACAGACATGTGCAGAAACAGCTGACAGACCCCTGGGCTGTCCTAAATCAAGCTAAGTTAACATTGGTACAGATGAGACGCAGGAAAGTGAAGTAAAACCATCTATATAGGGCATGCCACTTCTCTTCAGCCCTTTCCCCCAGAGAGGTGGCTCTGGCTGGCAGCGTGCCAAGCATTCTGACATCTTGGCATGGTGGCAGCTATTTGTCTGGGTTTTGGCGGTGAGTTTGCCCTTGAGCTAATTCAGGTTCAGGCATCTTGGCTGAGCCCTCTTGGAGTTCAGGCTGATTCCTTCCTCTTTTACTCTCCAAAACCTTACCTTTCTAAAGCCTCTAATCTTCCCCCTGGCACAAGCCAGGCTGGAGAAATCCTACACCCTTTCCTTCTCCCTTCTTCTTAATTTCTTTCCACTATATTAATTAAATCACCATAAATTTCCAGCTGATTTGGGTATTTTTTTATTTAGGATATCCATGGTGACCAATAATTAATATAGTTTAGGTCACAACGCTAAAATTATCCTTTACAGTACTACTTAGCTGTCTGACAGGAACCTCAAAGACAATCAAATCCAACTTTTATCTAAATAACAGCCCCAGCAAATAGTTATTCAAATTCTGCTTAAAGACCTCTAGTGAGGAAGAAAGCTATAACTTCCTGAGGCATTTTGGAGAGCTGTTGGGAAGTTTTTATTTTCTCAAGATAAACCTGGCCCTTTAAAACTTCCACTCATTGCTCCCTACACTTCCAGTCCAAGAAAAACAAGACTCAGTTTTCCTTCCTCCACAGGACAGCTTTCACATTCCAACCTTGTCTTCTCTTCTATGCAATAAACTTTTCCACTGGTCCCTAGGCCTGGGAAGTCACTGACAATCCTGGTTTTCCTCCATGGTATGCTCTTCATATGTCTTTTTGATATTCAAAGCCCTTTAAACCTGTTGCCTATCTACCTTTCTAGCCTTTTCACACTTTACTCACCAGCCTATCCTCTTCCATGTACTCTTTTCTTTTTTTCTAAACCATTACCTTCTGTCTTGGAATCAATAGTGTATATTGGTTTCAAGGCAAAAAGAGAGCAAGGGTTAGGCAATGGGGGCTAAGTGACTTGCCCAGGGTCACACAACTTGGAAGTCTCTGAGGCCAAATTTGAACCCAGGATCTCCTATCTCTGGGCCTGGCTCTCCATCCAAGGAGCCACCTAGCTGCTCCCTCCCTCATGTACTCTTTATCTGGTGATGCTGGCCTCAGTGATGCTTCTTGAGCAAGGCACCCCATCTTCCAATTCTGTTTTCAGTGGCTATCTCCCATGCTTGGAATTCTTTCTCTCTGCCTTCTGGCTCCCCTATCATCCTTCAAACCTCAGTTAAAATCTTACCTACTAGGTGTCTCAGTGGATTGAGAGTCAATCTAGACATGGGAGGTCCTAGGTTCAAATCTAACCTTAGTCACATCCTAGTTGTGTGACCCTGGACAAATCACATAACCCCCTTTGCCTAGCCCTTACTGCCCTTCTGCCTTGGAACCAGTATTGATTCCAAGACAGAAAGTAAAGGTTATAAGAAAAATAAAATAAAAATAAGTAAAATCACACCTATGGGAAGCCTTTCCTTATCCCCTTTAAATGCTAATCCTCATTCCTATGTAAGCATTAATTGTACTTAGTGCATCTTTCACTCCCATGAAAAATGCAAGAAGTACAAAGGACTTACAGGAACCCAGAAGGTAAGCAGAAAACACCAGATACTCAAATAGCGCATCAACATCCTGCTGGTAAGGAATCAGATTTGGAGTCGCTTTTCTGGGCAACCCTCTGACATTCTGGTGAGCCCCTATTTCCCACACAGTCTATAAACCACATCCTGTGGTTTAGATTCTCCTCAGAAGGTAAACATATTTTGAGACTACTGAACAAGCAAGTCTCTTCCCATCAGATCAGCAATGCCCAAATAATTCACTGGCTTTACTCTCCAAGTAGGATTCGGTATATGAACTGACATGCTTGGGGTTTATGCCTAATGTTGAAGAAAAAATATCAATATTAATACTGTACTCTGTGTTTTGTAAAGGACCTAAGTATTCCAGAAACAGTGTATTTAATTTATCATTATCAGATCCATTTCCAGCTTGGACAGTTGTCCACACTGGTATAATTTCCCAAGCCTTTCAAAATAAGTTTTTGTCCCAGGATGAACTAAAATAACATTTATAGTAGGTGCTGGATTAGGGGCAGTCACGCAGCTAAACTCTCCCAGCATCCTCCCCTCCCCAAACAACTTTTAAAAACACCTCAAATCAAATTTTGGAGTAGCAGAGGCAACAAAAAGTCAGAGAAACATTTTTCCCATCTAAGAAAACTTCAGAAGTCAGTAGGAGAGGTCTGTAGCACCAAGGTGGAGGCTTCTCCAGAGCCCACACACGATGGCATAAATAACATCCACAGCAGCAATTTGGGGGAACTCTCAGCCTAGAACGAGTAACAACTGGTCAGAAAGAGATGATCAGGGATCTTCTGCTGGCACTGGATATAATTGGTGCTGATTAACAACTCTATTACCCATGCACAGTTCTGGGTCACAATTCCAGGGCAGAAAGGAGCACTTAGGGTTGGTCACAAGAGAGCAGGGGCCCTCAGTACAGTTCTAAAGCAAAGAGGATTTCTAGTGGCTGCAGACACTGGGGCGCTTCCCAGGTAAAGACCAGAACACAGACCAGGAGACCAGTGACCATACCCCTCTTAGGATCATATATCACTTGGGAAGCACCAAAAATTTGCAGACCTCCAGAAATAGTTCTGAAAAGAGCAGTACAAAAAAGCCCAAGCTTGGGACAGAAGCCAACTTTAACATAAAGTTGAAAGTTTAAAAAAAAAAAAGCCTGGAATAATGTTCCAACTCTAGAACTAATGCTGAAGCCACTTTCAAAAGCCCTTATGAAAGGGAGGCCTCCCGGATGAGGACAAGCAAGTGGGCAGGTCGGTGGGCTCCTTGTTGGCTTTCTATTTGGGGCCTAACCTCAGAGGGAGAGATGGGAGTGTGACTGTCACTGACTAGCCTTGGTCTGTTCTCTATAGAAAAACTATTTTCTCTTTGTTTAAATTAAAATTAACAGTTGTTAAAAGATTGACAATATCAAATCTAAGACAGAAGGTAAGGTTTTGTTTTTTTTTAATGGCTAAACTAATTTACAACTCCACCAGCAATGTATTAATTTGTCTAATTATAATCTCTCCATCATTGACTTTTGTCATCTTTGTCAATTTTCTGAAGTGAGGTAAAACTCTATTATTTTTATTTGATTTTTTTTCTCATTACTAGTGTTTTAAAGTATTCATATGTTTATTTGTTTATAATTCTTTTGAAAAATGTTCCTATTTTCTGACATTATCTATTGGGGAATAGCTTTTGTTCTTATTTATTTCTGTTCTCATTTTTTAATATATTATGGATAAAAAACTCCCCTGGTGACTATATTTAGTAATTTGATTATTAAACACTGCAGAAATGACAGATATAAATCATTGGAGAAATATTAATTGTTTGTGTGCAGGTCAAATGAATATAATAAAATGACAATAATACTTATACTTATTCAGCGCTGTAACAAACTCCCCAAAAGATATTTTATATAGTTAGAAAAAAATAACAAAATTCATTTAGAGGAACAATAAGTCAAGAATATCAAGGATAATAATGAACAGAAGTGTTAAGGAACAGGGCCTATCAGTATCAGATCTTCAGTTAAAATGATTTGGTCCTGGTTAAAAAAGAAAGATATCTAATAGTAGTAATAGTCTCTCGGTAACTGAGGATGACAATTGTCTTTGTGCGCTTTCATCTGTGATGTAGATGAGTGTGCACAAAGACACTTGTGCGTGAAGGAGATTTAAGTGGAAAAGTCGATGCACAGAGACAGTCCCACTCTCTCGGCGTTGGAAGCCTGGGTCCAGTGGCATGAAAAGTCGTTACATCTGGAGACTTCCTCAGCTGCATTGGATGGCCGTGTTGTCTTTTGTGCTCTAACACGCCCTGAGCACTCCACAGTGCTCTAATAGTAGGACAGATTATATATACAATATACAGAAGGAAACAATTATAATATTATAGTATTTGATAAAACTAAATATCCTAGTTACTGGGGAAGAACTCACTATTTAACAAAACACTATTGGGAAAACTAGACGGCAAGCTAGGAGCAATTAGTTTAGAATAACACCTCACACAATACATCAAGATAAGCTCCAAATGGATACAGAAGAATACAAAAGATCATGTCCTAAAAAAAGAGAGGAACAAAGAAGAAGTTATCATTTGAATTTATGGATAAAGGAAGAATCCATAATTCATCTAGTCAAAGAGAAGATTACAATTTTTATTCTGTAAAATTAAAAAGATTTTGCACAAACAAATGGAATAAAAATTAGAAGGGAAACAAGTAACTGGGGGGAAATCTTTGCAGGAAGTTTATCTGATAAAAGTCTCATTTCCAAGATCTAAAAGGAACTGACTTAAATTTATAAGATTAAGAGCCATTGTCCAAAAGATAAATTATCATAGCATATGGACAATCAGTTTTAAAGGAATAAATGTAAGCTGTTGACAATAATATTGGGGAAAGGCTAAACAAAGTGTGGCATATAGTTGTGATGGAATACTACTGTGCTTTAAGGAATGATGAGCAGATTAATTTTATTTGCTTATTTATTTTAAACCCTATCCTCCTGTCTTAGTATCATTTCTAAGACAGAAGCGCAGCAAGATCTAAGGAATTGGAGTTAAGTGGTTTGCTCAGGCTTACAGATCTAGAAAGAACCTGAAGCCAGATTTTTTTTCTTTCTAAAAAATTTCAAACTCTTCTTTATTATTGAATATCTATCTTTTATCCTATATGTTCCCCACCCCCTGGCAATATTTCCTTTTTTCCCCATTACATGTAAAAACAAATTTTAATATATTTTTGTTAAAAGTTCCAAATTACTTCCCCTTTTCCCCTCCCTGAGACAGTAAATAATCATATATATATTACATGTGCAAGCACATAAAACATGAAGTTATATTTGAACCCAAGTCCTCCCAAGCCCTGGCCTGACACTCTATTCACTGTGCTATCTAGCTGCCCTTGAGTAGGCTAGTTTTAAAAAGACATAGAAGGATGTACATGACAGTATGAAGAGCAAAATGAGCAGAAAAAAGAGAACGTTATATACACAACAGAAATAGTGTTTGAAGAATAACTTGTGTGTGTCTACCTCCAGAGAAAGAACTGATAAATAGAAATGAGCAAGACATAGTTTTATGTATCTTTTTTTTTTTTTCAAATAATGCTTTCTCTAATGCAGATAGGGGATAGAGGGAGGGAAATACTTTGGAACTTAAACTAACAAAAAATTTTTTAAATGAAAAAACAATATGGGGAAAACTAAACTACTATTTAAGGAATGCAAATTAAAGCAACTTTAAGATTCCATCTATCAGACTTGCAAAGATGAAAAAAAAAAGGAAATGATAGATGTTGGAGGGATTGTGAAAAAGTGGGTAGATACTCTAGAGTATGGTGAGTGGAGCTGGGTAACTGGTCCAGTTGTTCTGGAAAACAATTTGGAATTATGTCTAGAAAGTAACTGAACTACCTGTCCTTTGATCCAGCTATATTATTACTAGACCAATACCCCAAAGAAACCAAAGAAATAGTAAATGTTTCATGTGTATTTGGAAGGATTGTCCTCCACATGTAGCATAAAAGTGCTGTGGGGTGGTTCAAAGAGAGGCAGAATAGACATCTTTAGCCTCTTCTTCCCCTACCTTTCTCCAAGGGATGCTTTATTTCCCACAAGGAGGAAAAAAAAGGAGATTGACCACAAAAGCCTGGTCTCAGACAGAGGAGGGTACCAGGTTCAAATTACATTTATATGCTCTCTTAAATATTATTAGGGTAGGGGTGAAAGAATGTCAAGAGAAATAATTAGAAATCAGAAATGAAAGGGAAACAGTACTTCTAGAATTCAAACTATATTATAAAGTTGCAGTCATTGACACCATTTGGCAATGGCTAAAAAAAAGGTAGACCAATGTAACAGATTAAACAAGGGAAAACTAGAAACAAGGCAATCAATAATCTAGTATTCAATAAAGGCAAAAACATAAATTGCTCAGGAAAGAATTCCCTATCTGATACAAAAATAGAATTTCTGGGAAAACTGGACAATGGTCTGACAGAAACTAGGCCATTGCTTTATAAAATATGCCACAAAATTCAAAATGCACTCATGACTTTAATATTAAAGATAATATGGTAAACAATTAGAGAGTGGGTCAATTTATCTTTCACAAATAAGGCTAGGAAATGTTTTGTTAATCAAACAAGGAATAGAGGCAATTACAAAAGGTAAAATAGATAATTTTTATTACAAGAAATTAAAAGGGAGTTGTTCAAACAAAATTAATGCATCTAGGAAAAGAAAGGAAGTGGTCAGGTGGAAGGAAAATCTTTGTATCAAATTTCTCTGATAAGGGTTTGGTATCTAAGATACATAGACACCTAACACACACATATATCATTCCCTAAATGGATGTGGTCATATGATATGAAAAAATAATTTTCAAAAGAAGAATTATAAACTATTAGCACCATATGAATCATTCAAATAACTAAGAATAAAATACAAATCAAAACAACCTGAGACTTAACTAACAGCTAGTAAATTGATACAAATGGAAAAAGACAGAAATATGCATGCTAGTGCAATTGGTGGTGGACCCATAAATCAGTTTGACAACTTTGCAAAGCAATTTGGAATTATTCAAGTAAAGTTGCTATAAGGTCCATACTCTTTGACTTAAAGATTCCACTACTAAGCATATAAACCAAGGGAATCATTGATAAGAAGAAAATGACAACATTATGAAAAAGATTTTTTAAAATAAAACCTTTACTTTCCATCTTAGAATCAATGCTGTATATTGATTACAAGGCAAAAGTGATAAGGGCTAGGCAGTGGGGATTAAGTGACTTGCCCAGGATCAAACAGCTAGGAAGTGTCTAGGGTCAGATTTGAATCCAAGAATTCCTATCTCCAGGCCTGGTTCTCTATCTACTGAGCCACCTTGCTACTCTCAATCAAAATATTTATAGTAGCAGTTTTTGTATTAGTAAAGAACTGAAAACAAAATAGATAACCACAAGGCAAAGGAATGGTTAAATAAATTATGGTACATTAGTGTAACAGAATATGACTTTGGTGTAATAAGATGATGAATATGATGAACACAAACAAGCATGGAAAGACTTATGTGAACTGATGCAAAATAAAGTAAGCAGAACCAAGGAAAATGCAATGACAAAAATGTAAATAGAAAGAACCACCTAAAGAAGGAAACCATAAGTAAATTGGGTAAACACAGAATAGTATACATGTCAGACCTTTGGGAGGGCAAAGACTTTAAAACCAAGCAAGACTTAGAAAGAATCACAAAATGTAAAATAAATAATTTTGACTACATCAAATTAAAAAGCTTTAGTACAAACAAAACCAATGTAACTAAAATCAGAAGGAAAACAACAAATTGGGAAAAAATCTTCATAGAAATCTCCGACAAAGGTTTAATTACTCAAATTTATAAAGAGCTAAATCAATTGTACAAAAAATCAAGCCATTCTCTAATTGATAAATGGGCAAGGGACATGGATAGGCAGTTCTCAGATAAAGAAATCAAAACTATTAATAAGCACATGAAGAAGTGTTCTAAATCTCTTATAATCAGAGAGATGCAAATCAAAACAACTCTGAGGTATCACCTCACACCAAGCAGATTGGCTAACATGATAGCAAAGGAAAGTAATGAATGCTGGAGGGGATGTGGCAAAGTAGGGACATTAATTCATTGCTGGTGGAGTTGTGAACTGATCCAACCATTCTGGAGGGCAATTTGGAACTATGCACAAAGGGCGATAAAAGAATGTCTACCCTTTGATCCAGCCATAGCACTGCTGGGTCTGTACCCCAAAGAGATAATGGACAAAAAGACTTGTACAAAAATATTCATAGCTGCGCTCTTTGTGGTGGCCAAAAATTGGAAAACGAGGGGATGCCCATCAATTGGGGAATGGTTGAGCAAATTGTGGTATCTGTTGGTGATGGAATACTATTGTGCTAAAAGGAATAATAAAGTGGAGGAATTCCATGGAGACTGGAACGACCTCCAGGAAGTGATGCAGAGCGAGAGGAGCAGAACCAGGAGAACATTGTACACAGAGACTAATACACTGTGGTATAATCGAACGTAATGGACTTCTCCATTAGTGGCAGTGTAATGTCCCTGAACAATCTGCAGGGATCCAGCAGAAAAAACACCATTCATAAGCAGAGGATAAACTGTGGGAGTAGAAACACCGAGGAAAAGCAACTGCCTGACTACAGTGGTTGAGGGGACATGACAGAGGAGAGACTCTAAAGGAAACCCTAATGCAAATATTAACTACATAGCAATGGGTTCGAATCAAGAACACATGTGATACCCAGTGGAATCACACGTCGGCTACGGGGGGGGGGGGGGGGGGGAGGAAAAGAAAATGATCTTTTTATTTAATGAATAATACTTGGAAATGATCAAATAAAATATTATAAAATTAAAAAAAAAGAAAGAACCACCACAAAACAATCAAAAGTGAATGTTACAATATTAGAAAGAATGAGTAACCCCAAAGAAAAATGAGAAGACATTGTTTTGCAAATGTGGGAGGCATTATAAGCGTGAAATGTTGCATATATTTTCAGACTTTTTTCCATGTAATTATTGGTTTTGCTGGAGTGGGGGGATTTCTCTTCTTTTTCTTTAAAAATACTCTTTATATGGCATGGCTTTCTGGTAAACGGGAGGTAAAGGGATATTGGGAGAAACTTTTGCAATCTAAAATAAAAATATATTAACAAAAAATCAACAAGATCTTCCTCCTTAAGAATTGTGACAGGTAATGTTTTTATGGTGTGATGTTTTAGATTTTAGTCAAATATTTATTTAGAGTTTATTGCGATATAGTACAAGTTGGAGGTATAAACTTATTTTCTGCCAAGTAGCTTTCCAGTTTTCCCAATAGTTCCTATCAAATAGAAAGTCCTTCCCCCATTAATTTATCCTTATGGTTTTTCAAACCCTGGGCTCACATTTTTGAATTTGCTCCTGGTTTTTATTTGTCTCATCAAATCCTCTGTCTTTTTCTATTTTTGTTCTGTACCAACTCTTTTTCCTTTTAATCTCTGAATCTCTTTCACATCTATCTATACCTCTCTTATTTTTTTAGTTACTTTTTAAATTTAGATAAAGTCCTTTACATTTCTTCCTATTATATTTCATCTTTTAGTCCAAACCCTAATCCTAACTACCATCAAGCTTGTTAGTTATCCCTCCCAGCTCTGAGTCATCTGCACATTTGATAAGCATGTCATCTATGACTTCATCCCAATTGTTGATAAAAAAGATTAAAATAGTACAGCTCCAAGGACAGGCCTTGGAACACCTCACTAGAAAACTCCCTCTAAGTTGACATGGAATCATTAATGACTACTCTTTGGGTGAGGTCACTCAACCATTTCAGAATCCTTCTAATTGTACTGACTAGCTAGCTCACAAAACTTTCCATTTTGCCTGATGGGCAGCATAAGAGGTTTTATCAAATTCTATTTTAATATCTAATTAAATTCTTAATATAGTACTGCTTTGAGCTACTAGTTAAATAGCTCTATCCAAAACTGATTAGTGTGAGGCCAGCTAGGTGACTCAGTAGACTGAAATGGGAGAGCACAGAGATGGGAAGTCCTGGGTTCAAATTTGACCTCAGATCCATCCTAGCTGTTTGATCCTGGGCAAGTCACTTAACTCCCAAAACAATGAGAGCTGGCTCAGGAACATGTTATAAGGTGCAATGTCTTAGGTAGGTACACTGCCTACCATATGTATGTGCATGAGTGTGTATGTAAAAATAAAGAGAACTCTGTAAGTCACTTAGGGGAATCATTACTAAATAAAGTTTTGTTTTTAAAAATGATTTTTTAAAAAGGGGGTGGGGGTTGGCTTAGCCCTTACCACTCTTCTGCCTTGGAACTGATACTTTATTGATTCTAAGACAGAAAGTGAAGGTTTTAAGTTTTTTAAAAGGTTAATCTGATATGAACTTTTTTTTAAACAAGCGAAACCATCAGATCACCATTTCCCTTTCTTGATATTTATATACCTTCAGTAATCCATGCTAGAATTTTGCCATCCTATGATTTGCAAATCTATATTGTGCATGCTCTACTGTGTACTTTTCTGAAAATTGGGACATTTGTCTTTCTCTAATGCTTCAGTAATCTAACACACATTCATGACACCTCCAAAACTATCTTTTAGATAAAGAAACAATTCTTTCTGTACTTGGGATCTAGTTTATTTGAGCCCAATATCTGGAATTCTTTGAGGACAGCTAGGTATTCTTATTATGTCTCTACTTATAATTTTGAACTCCCCATTAGCCATTTCTGTCCTATCTTTTTCTAATCTCCAAATCATTCTCCTTGCTAGAGAAAATAGAGGCAAAATATGGGTTAGGGTTTTTTTTTTTTAATTGCTCCCATATGGCTCTTATCAGCTACTTCCTTGTATTGCTGTCATTTGTGTACGTGTGGGATATATCTTTACATCCCCTGTATTAACACTTTGGTGTATCCATAGCAGATGTACAATAAATATCTTTTGAATGAATGGCTAGCCTGGTGCTCTGGAGATAATTCTTGCATTGGTCTAGTAGACTTCTCAGATCTTTGGAGAAAAGGGTAAGAAGTGAGCCTCTCAACCTTGACCGAGTTCTCCTCTTCCCTCTACCTCTCCACACTTTCCTTCTACAAAAAGGGTCTGTTTCTCCTAGCAAAGACAACTGGAGGTCACAAGTTATGAGGGTTAACTCAAAATATGGCTTCTCATACGCCCTTTTCCCAGCCTGGAGCTGACAACCCAGGAGAGAGACTCTATTGTGAGACAGAAATAAATTGAAGGGATGGGGAGAAAGGAAGCTGAATTGAAGATTGCTTCTGGTCACCTATTGGATCAGGACAGCAAGCAGGCAAATGATGCCCTAGAAATGGCTTTTAGTGAGGCATGAGAAGAAGAGAGGTTGCTCCCAATTAGGGAGGAGGTGGGAAGAGAAGGTGGTTTTGGTGGAGGATGTTGTAAAGGGGGAAAGTTAGTGAGGCTTTTGTGATGTCAGGGTGTGGGAAGGGTCTAGTTGTCTGAAGGATGTCTTGCTGAAGGGGAAACAATTCCTAGGTGGGGGAATGGGTATGGGTATGGTGTTGAGTTAGAGAGAGTAAGAGAAAGAATACAGCTCCTAGGTTGATCTAGAGGTTTTTTTTAGAACTTGTTTACTTGGTATTAGTAAAAAGCTTTGGATCCTCTCCTATCACTGGCTATAGGACAATTTGGGGTGCAGATAGATTCCCTCATTAGGACATAAATAAAGGAAATGAGATTGCCATAAGCTCCTTGAGTACAGTGTTGTCTGATAGCCAGGTAGAGGAAAGTCTATGGGGGAGGGGGGCCTCCCTCCACTCCATGACTCCTGAGCTCTTATGTAAGTGCTTAGTTGGCTGTGGACTCTGCCCCCTGGAACAGAGTTCAGTCGTCTTGGACCTCTTTAGCTGTAATCCCTGGTTTCCCCTGGCAATTTGAATACAGCCTGGGGACAGATAGACATGGAGTGAGTGTCTGAGGGGTTGATGGTCAGAAATGGACTAGACCTAAGAGTCTCTACTGAGGAAGGACTGAACCAAGCCTAGTTGGGACCAGGGAGGGGAACTCTCAAACCAGATGTCTATATTAGGAAATATATTCTGACTGAGAAGCAGCTGTCTCTAGTAAAGCAGCAAAGCTAACCCAGTTATAAGGATGTAAAACTGGGTGTAGAGAAGGTGGAGGATGGGTCTGGGTGGTAGCAGAGTGCTTCTCATTGGTCTTGTTGCTGTAGTGTAGTGAGAAAAACAAGTCCTAGAGCTTCCTCTGCTGGGGAAAAGGTGTGAAAAAGAAGAGAAGTGCGCCTGGCTTAGAATGAATGGTTCTTGTTTCCTGTATAGGTCTCAACCAGTAGAGTTGACCAGGATGGAATATGCCATGAAGTCCCTCAGCCTACTTTCTCCCAAGTCTCTTTCCAGGTAAGGCTTGTTCCTATTCAAGTCTACCATATCAGTTCCCTGAGCTATATGCCTCCAAGAAGGCAGAGAGTAAGTAGATCTTGCTTTCCAGAAGGTTATTTATCTTCTGATCTAAGCAAAATGTCGTTCATCATGGAAATCTTCTGGAAATAAGAGTGGAATAGACTTTAGAAGAAAGGGAAGGTTCATATGGTTGGGAAGAGGGAAAAGCAGTTAGAAGGTGGGAGAATGTAAGTGACAACGTTGAGAGTTGTAGAGGACTCATCCTTACTGTACTGTCTGGCTTTCCAGTTGGGTTGCAGTAAGTACCTCGGTGACACAGCAACTATTGGCTGAAACCAATTTGGTGACCAAAGCCCGCCCCTACCGTGTCAGCAATGCTGATCGGAGCATTCGGAAGGGGATCATGGCTGATAGTCTCTTGGACCTCAACCACAAGGTGAGAGGCTTTGTTAAATAGAATCATTTTTTTATCTATTTACAGCTAAATAGCTTCGATGTTTAAAATATCTTAGTGAGGCCTAAGTTCCAGTTCTAGTCATAAACACATCTCTATACATGGCAAAAGCAACCCTTGCCTACTTGAAACCCAATCAATTCAAGCTAAAGCTGGATGAAAATCATTGGAATCTGTTTCAAAATGGGAAGGAACTTGGGGTGGACCTTTTTAAGCCAATCTCTATTTTTCAGATAAAGAAATTGAGCCCCACAAAAAGGCAGAGATATGTTTGAGTTCCAGGAAAGTTTACTGGACCCTCTGATCTCAGACTTCTAGTATACAGTACTTTCCTTTCTCAATTTTTCTTGTCTTTATTTGCGAAAATATTATACCCCTCCCAGTAGAACAAAAGTTCCTTCACTACAGAGACTTCAAAAAAGATCTTATTTTTACTTATAATTCTTTGTTTTCAAAATACTTTTGCTTTCACATTTATTCTTCTCTATGCAGGGACTTATTCCTTAGGTTATAAAGGGAAGGAAAAAGAGGCAAACAGCAAAACCAAGAAAAATATCAAGTATTTCACAACATATACAACATTCTGTCCACATAATACCCCTCTCCCTAGCCTCCAAAGAAGAGGGGTACATTTTTCAACTCTTCTCTAGGGTTAGACTTAATCATCATAATTTCTGTGCCAAATTTTGTCTTTTCCCCCCCCCATTGTTGTCATATACATATTTTCTTGCATCAGTGGATATGTCATGGAGGGACTATTCTTATATTTATTAGATTCACTGCCTTTAACATAGTAGATGCTTAAATGTTTGAATGGAATTAGTAACAGAGGTGAGTCTAGAGCATAAGCTCCTGACTTTTAGTTCTATTCCACAGAATTTTCCAGTTTTATTTTTTAATTGAAAATTTTTATTTAATTAATTTAGAATATTTTTCCATGGTTATATGATTCATATTCTTTCCCTCCCCTCCTCCCCATAGCCAGAGTTCAATTCCACTGGGTTTTACATGTATCATTGATCAAGACCTATTTCCATATTATTGATAATTGCACTAGGGTGATCATTTAGAGTCTACATCCCCAATCATATCCCCATCGACTCATGCGATCAAGCAGTTGTTTTTCTTCTGTATTTCTCCTCTCACAGTTCTTCCTCTGGATGTGGATAGTGTTCTTTCTCATAAGTCCCTCAGAATTGTCCTGGATTATTGCATTGCTGCTAGTAGAGAAGTCCATTACATTCGATTGTACCACAGTGTGTCAGTCTCTGTGTACAATATTATCCTGGTTCTGCTCCTTTAATTCCTGGAGGTCATTCCAGTTCACATTTCCATAGTTTTCTTAGGCATGCTATTGCTGACAGATGGCCAAGTCCCTTCTACAACCATAGGAAGAGAGAGTCCTTTTGGTCAAAGTTCAGTGTGAAGAGGATCCGTGGTGAACCCCTTTTAGATCAGGGACTCTTCATTTGTGTGTGTGTGTATGTGTGTGTGTGTGTGATAGACCCCTTTAGCAGTCTAGTGAAGTCTGTAGACTCCTCAGAATAATTTTCTTAAATGTATAAGTATATGAGATTATAAAGGAAATCATATATATTGAAATAGTTATCAGAATACTAAAAAAAAATTCTTAGATTCCATGTGAAGAATTCTTGCTTTTTGATCCTTAAAAAGCTAGTTAGGTCAGACAATCTTCTGAAATTTGTCAATAATAACATCTAATAATCTGGGTATAGTGTCTCAAACTCTGTATACATTATTTAAACTTAGAGTACTTGGAGTGAAAGGAAGTGACATGAAATAAATATTAAAATTATTTTAGACTAAGAATCAGCGGACAAGTTCTGGTCCTGGCTTTGTTGTGATCATCAGTCATGACTCTGGACAAGTAAATCAAGCTCTGTGTTCTTTTCATGTCCTCATCTGTAAAATGGGGATAAAATTGGTTTACATCCAAAGTCTCCTCTAACTCTGTGGCTTTATCCTCAAGGGGGAAGTTTCTAGCCAACTAGCCAGGACTAAGAAGGAAGTACACTTTAACTTCCCAAAAGAATGGTACTTTATGTAAAACTTGGTTACATCATGGTCCTCTGCTCCTTGGATCCTTGTGCTCCTTTTCATCCTTAGATATGTCAACTGACTTAATTTTCACTTAATCCTACATCCTACAGAAGGATGGAACTCCAGGAGTGGAGAGAACTAAAGTCTGACTATCCTTATTAGAAAAGGATTGTCAACATAGAGCTGAAAAGCAACCTTATAGATAGATCATCTAGGCCAAACTCTTCACTTCATAGTAGAGAAAACTGAGACCTAAAGAAGGAAGTGACTTTTTAACCCCATCTGATCTTGTAAAGTGATGACTGACTACTTGGTTTTCTTTTTCCATATCTCATAAGATTGTAAAAAACAAAACAAAACAAAAAATCCAAGTTTGAAACCACTTGGTATAGGGCAAAGAGATCTACACATAATGCCTTAGTTCTAACAGGATCAATTACATAATAAGACTAGTTCAAATCCTACTCAATATACTCAGCTTAAGAAGGCAGAACCTTGAGATACATCTTGGATGATAATAAAGTTTTACATAGAACTTTATGGTTTGCCAAATGTTTGATATATTCTGATTTTGTTCTCATAAGAATCCTGGGAGTTAGGTGCTAGTATTATCCTCATTTTACAGATGATAAAACTCAAGGCAGACAACAAGTGAATTTCTCAGGGCACACAGCTAGAACGTGTCTGAGAGGCAGCTAGGTGACTCAGTGGATAGACAGCCAGGCTTAGAGTCAGGAGGTCCTGGGTCCAAATTTGCCACCAGATACCCCCTAGCTTTGTGACCCTGGATAAGTCTCTAATTCCCTAGCCCTTAACCATTCTTCTACCTTGGAACCGATACTTAATATAGATTCTAAGACAGAAGGTCTTTTAAAAAAGTCATGAAGGGGGCAGCTGGGTAGCTCAGTGGATTGAGAGTCAGGCCTAGAGACAGGAGATCCTAGGTTCAAATCTGTCCGCAGACACTTCCCAGCTGTGTGACCCTGGGCAAGTCACTTGACCCCCATTGCCTAGCCCTTACCACTCGTCTGCCTTGGAGCCAATACACAGTATTGACTCCAAGACAAAAGGTAAGGGTTTAAAAAAAAAAAATATATATATATATATATAAAGTCATGAACATGTCAGGGTGTAGCTTCTGAATTTAACTTTTTCCTTAGCAACTCTCCTAAATGTTGCTGGTAGAGCCAGTGTGAATTCTGGAACAGAAAATAAGGTGGATTTCTTTCTCTTTATGCACTTTCTATCCTGTCTCATGTTTTTCAGAATTGCCGTCATCATTAATTACAGGGTTGTCTCTGGCTATTTCTGCACGAACACCAAGCACATTCTCCACTTCAAAAGGAAATTCTGGCAACTATGTTAAAGATGCAAAAATAGAATTCAGATAGCAATTCACTTCCTAGTGAAAGAAACTTTGTCTACACCATTGAATCTGGTAACTTTGTTCAAGTTCTTGAGTCTCAAGTGGCCAGACTTGAAACATTTAAGACATTAAGAGCATTGGACTTCGAGTTGGTTCAATCCCATTTCTACCATTAATTTGCTCGATGACCTCAGATAATCTATTCCTCTCCCTCCCTTTATTCTTTTAGAAGATGAAGGTACTGGGTTAGCTCATCTCTTTAGTTCAAATACATAGCAGTCAGACTGCCATGTCAATCTGTGGATTGTCTGTGGACATACTCAATCTTTCCATTAGACTGGCGTTAAAATGTTACAAGGAGCTACCACAAAGTGGAGGTGGAGGAGACTCCTCCATAAACTAAAAGGCAGACATTGTCTCTCCAGCACCCCAACCCTTTTTGGCAGCAACTAAACATATATGACTTTTTTAAACAAAATGCTAATGAGCAAAATGTAAGAAGTTTAATAAATAAACTCCAATTTTGTGCATTTGTATTTTTAAAAATAGCATCTGAGGATATAGAAAGTATGTCCTAGTGAAGTTACAAAGCCCTCTTGCCTTGGCTACCAAATTGCCTTAAAATCTAGGCAGGATTTCAGTTCCCTAAAATATTATCTGGGGTGGGGCTTGGGGGTGGCAAACTTTAAATATGATTCTTTGAAGCCTTAGCCAGTAAACTCTATTATGGTCATTGTTATTTCTATGATGTAGTAGTTTTAATGTTTTTTCTATGGCATACTAGTTTCATGTCTCATCTTATGCTAGCTTATAATCAATGGCTTATTTTGCTTTTTTCTATAAACTAAATACATAGTTCATAGATGATAACAACAGTTATCATTTACATAGTGCTTAACCTCTGTCAAGCTAAGTGCTTTATACATATTATCTCATTTGATCTTCATAATAACCTTGAGATGGAGGGAGAGAGGGAGACAACATGAATCATGTAACCTTGGAAAATTTGTGTGTAAATTTGTTACTGGAATAAAATAAATATTAAATTTTTAAAAGAACAATAGTAACCTTGAGAAGCAGATGCTACTATTATTATCTCCACTTTATAAAGGAAGAAACTGAGGCAAACTATGCCTAATTAACTTGCCCATAGTGATATCTAGTAAGTGTTGGAGGCTGAATATGAATGTGGACCTTCCTGACTCTGGGCCCACTGAGTCACCTAGGCTGAGAAAGGCCTTAGAGACCATTTGAGGAGTGCTACTTTTCATCTTTATAGCCCTCAGCACTTGGCACTTATGTTAAATTGAATCCAGAGAATTGGAAATTGAGGGGAGTGGTTGAAGAACCTGTGGTACATATTGGTGATGGAATACTATAGTCCCATAAAAAATGGTAAGCAAGTTGATTTCAGAAAGATACGGGCAAGACCTGTAGGAACTGATGCAGAGGGAAATGAGCAGAAATGGGAGAACAATGTACACAATAACAGCAATATTGGATGATGATTATCTGTGCAAACTTGGCTACTCTCAGCAGTGATGTGATCTGGGACAATCCTGAAAGATATGATGAGGAATGTTCTCCACCTCCAAAGAAAGAACTGTGGAAGTCATCTTTCACATCAGTGTATTTATGGTTTTATTTTGGGGTTTTGGTTATGTATGACTTTGCTCTTATAACAATAACCAATATAGAAATGTGTTTTGCATGACGATAAAAATGGAAAAAAATTGAATCCCAGGGTAGTTGATATCTTGACTTTTGTTGAGGATGGGAAAGGAAGGAAGGGTAAAGAAGAGGAGAAAAGTCTGGTCATAGTTATGTATCTCTTTCCCTAGATACAAGAAGCTCTGTTAGTGGCAGACACCTTCTCCCTAGTTCTGGAAGAAGATGGTACTATCATAGAAACAGAAGAGTATTTCCAGACACTAAATGAAGACACCGTTTTCATGGTCCTACAGAAAGGGCAGAAATGGCAACCAGCATCCAATCAGGTAAACCCAACTGAGGGGATACAATGGGAAAATGAAGAAAAGACTCTAGTGGTGACAGAAGCTATCAGCTATTATATGCTCTTATACACATTCTAATTAATCAGGAAAATACCCATGATCTGTAATGCTCATTTTAGGGATCTGGATATCAGCTCTCACTCTCTCAAAAGCCATCTAAGAAGGTAGATGTGGCCTCTGTGACCTTTGACTTATACAAAGCAAGGCCAGATGACTTCATTGGCTGCCTGAATGTGAAAGCAACACTGTATGGCAACTATACACTATCCTATGACCTGCACTGCTATGGGGCCAAGCGCATCATGAAGTGAGTATCTCTGGGGAACTCAGCTTCCTGAGCCATTCATCTACTTCAAAACTCTGCTCTATGTAGCTCAACAAGTATTTGCACAACTAACATGAACAGAGTACTATTCTAGATGTTGAAATACAAAAATAAAACAGGGACCTTGACCTAGCTGACTAGCAAAATCCGGCTGCCAAGTGGAACATGCCATCATAGATCCTTCCTTGGCATAGGTGCAATATGTGTCTTTCTCACAACCATTTCCTTGAATATTTTGCTTTTTTTAAGGTTCAGCTTCTATATGGGGTCTTTCCCAGATTCTTTCTAGTCTAATCACTCTCTTTCCTGATTATTATTCAGTCATTTTTCAGTCATGTCCAACTCTTCCTGACCCCATTTAGAGTTTTCTTGGCAAAGTTACTGGAGTAGTTTGCCGTTTCCTTCTCCAACTCATTTTATAGATGAGGAAACTGAGGTAAACAGGGTTGGGTGACTTACCTAGGGTCAAACAGCTAGTAAGTGTCTGAGGCTGCATTTGAACTCAGGAAGAGGAGTCTCTTTCACTCCAGGCCCAGTGATCTTTCCCCTGCACCACTTAACTGCTCTTTCCTAATACTACTTTGTATTAGTGTATATCTGTATACTTGTAGGCAGCTAAGGGTTGCAGTGAAAAGAGTGCTAGACTGGGAATCAAGAAGATCAGACTTCAAATTCTGCTTCAGATCCTAGAAATGTGATCCTGTAAATGTTTTGGAAAAGCTACTTAATCTTTAAGTTTCAGTTTTCATATCCATAAAATGGGTTAATAGCTGCCCCCAAGTAGCTAGATGGGTGGAAATAGAATACTAGGTTTATAATCTGGAAGACTCATTCTCCTGAGTTCAAATTTGGTCTCAGACACTATCTGTATGACCCTGGGCAAGTCACTTCACCCTGTTGGCCTCAGCTTTCTCAGCTGAAGAAGGAAATGGCAAATCACTCCAGTAACTCTGCCAAGAAAACCCTAAATGGGATCATGAAGAGTCAGATGTGACTGGAACAACTGAACAAAACCTCATAGGTAGTTACAATCGTAACATAGGTAAAGTGTTTTACAAATCTGAAAGCACCAGCTAAGTTGTTGATAACAATGATGATGTTATGTTGTAGTCTCCTAGTATAACCAGTCAGTAGGTATTATGTACCTTCTATTACTTCCTTAAAGTTAGGGACTATTTAATTTGTCTCTGTATCCCTCCTGTCTTACACTCAGTAGGTATTTAATAAAATGCTTGAAAGAGTTTTACATTCTGGTTGAAAAGACAAAATGTGCATTCTCTCCACATGGGTATTATACCAGGCCCAATAGGTGATTAAGAAGTGCTTTAGATCAGCGATGTCAAACTCAAATAGAGGGGTAGCTAGGTAGCACAGAGGACAGAGAGCGAGATCTGGAGTCAGGAGGACCTGGCCTCAGACACGTCCTTGCTGTGTGACCCTGGGCAAGTCACCTAACCCCAACTGCCTAGCCTTTGCCACTCTTCTGTTTTAGAATAAACACTAAGACAGAAAGTAAGGGGTTGTTTGTTTTTAAAGGGAAAGAACTCAAATAGAAATGGGGCCATGAATCCATAGATTAATGGTCCATTAGTGCTCTATTCATTCCTGTGTGGAGCCTGATAAGCGGGTCTGCAAGGAGGGGGTTGTCCTTTGTGATAGGGACCCGAGGAGAAGTAGGGAATTGAGGAACCAGGGTGAAGAATGATAGACGCGGACAAGTCAGTGTTTGAATAGGGCAGGCAACCCCTATGATTTTCCCCTTGGGAGGAAAATATGAGGATCAATGGAATAGGAGGCAGAGGTTAAGATGGAGGTAGAGAATGTAAGCCAACAGGGTCTGTAGCCTCCGGGAGGAGAGACTTTAGAGAGAGAGAGAGACGGAGAGATTCCTAGAACAGATTGAAGATCCAAGAGGAAGTTCATGGGTTGCCTCTGAATTTAATCCTGTCCTGCTTGGGCGGTACTCCCAAGCACATAGCAATCACATCACAAAGTATAGAGAATTAAGATTGGGTGGCACGGTAGAGGGAACACCTTTGGGCGTGTAGATTGCAAACCGGCTTTCCCAGGGAATTGAGTCCCAGCATGTTAATGAGTTTGTCTTAGGCAACTGGCCTCATGGCCAGGTCAGGGTTACATTCACAAGCCTCATTGGTATAACCTTATGCTTGGAGACACAGTAGCCATAGTCATTTATATTTCATAGATGTGAATATGCTTGGAATGCTACATCCTGCAAGCAGCATATTGAATTAGTTTTTAAATTTAGTGTGAACTATTTTATTGTGCTTTTATTTATTTTATTAAATACTTCCCATACATTTTAATCTCATTCTGCAACCTAAAGTATTGGCCCACTGGTCACATCTTTGGCACCTCTGCCTTAGGTCATAGAGGGAGAGCTCTCCATGACCTGGGGAGATAAGAGAAGGCTCTCCTCCATTGGGTGACACCCAATCTGAACCTAAAGCAGGAGTGAGACAGAGATAAAATAGAAGAGGGACAGGGGCATGAGGAATTTTCCAAAACTTAAAAGATCTTCTTCCCTACAGATTTATGAGTTAACTAAGGAAGGGTAGAAACAGGGCCAGTGTAGATGATTGAATGGAAAGCTGTCCAGGAAGTTATCCTATGCCTGCGCATCTGATTGGCACAAATGATCTAAGACCAGCAAAGGGATTACAAAAGAACAGGTTGCTTCACTTCTTCATAGACAGATGTTGAATCCAGATAAAGGACACATGGCAGCTCTGCTTCAGATGAATGACCTTCCCTTTTTTCCTTTCCTTCCTGGGGATAATGCTTTCATAAGCATATATTATCAAATCTGAGGGGGCACCAGGCCCTCTCCACCACTAGGCAGCCTTCTGTTTCCAGGGGATTAGTAGATGCCACATCACCACTATATAGTCTTCAATTATGCATGAAACTAAAATTATGATGCTCTAGCTGCTTACATAGAGCAGGGCTTCTGTTCAGGATCTCCTAACTCCCAGTGGCTTGGAATTCTTTCTGCTCCACAGCCTGGGAACTTCCTCCTTGAAATGATGGCTCAGTTCTCTCAGGTCTACTTCCTCCCTTGTATCCAGGCCTGGACATAGCCTACTTCAAAAGCGAGAGGGGTTTCTTCTCTTTTTTCTCACAATAGCCCAATTGACCCCTTTACTTATAAAAGCTTTGTAGAAGTCACTTATCTTGAATCCCTGTTCCAGGATTCAAGGGATGTCACTTGTGTCTGGGCCAAGAGTATATTATATATTGTCTGACTGAATGGACAGTAGCCAGGGAGAACCTGAAGTATGGGGCTTCAAAGCCTGGCCTCAAATTTGTTATGATAAAAATTAAAGATCATGTTAAAACTGGATATTGATACCCCATTAATATCTAAACACTTTCCTTTGTCCATGGCAGGGTTTTGGGTATGTGTGTTTTAATTTAAACCCTTACCTCATATCTTGGAATCAATACTGTAAGTTGGTTTCAAGGCAATGGGGATTAAGTGACTTGCCCAGGTCACACAGCTAGGAATTGTCTGGACCAGATCTGAACCCAGGATTTACCATTTCTAGGCCTGACTCTCAATCCACTGATGACCTAGGTGCCCTCAGGGGGCAGAGTGTGTATATGTGTGTGTGTGTGTGTGTGTTAGTCACTTTTAGTGAGGCCATGGACTTTCTTAGAATAATGTTTTTAAATTAATAAAATAAATATATAAGATTACAAAGAAAACAAATTATATTGAAATAGTTATTAAAATATTAAAAACAATTTCATGGATCTCAAGTTAAGAACCCCTGGTTTAGAGAGGTCTAGGAGAAAAAAAAAAGATTTAATGTAGTCCAGGGGGGTTGGGAACAGTCAACAAGCATTTATTGTGTATTCACTATGTGCCAGGCAATATGCTAAGTGCTGGAACTACAAAAAAAAAAATCCCTGTCCTCACAGAGCTTATACATTCATGAGGAAGATAACATACAACTATGAACATAGAGAATACATTGGAGGCCATTTCAGAGGGAAGGCACTAGCATCAAGGGGAATATGGAAAGGCTTCCTTCAGAAGAAGGGATTTGAGCTGAAACCTGAAGGAATACAGGGTTGAAGGTGAAGAAGAGCATTCCAGGCATGGGAGAGAGACAGTGAAAATGCAGGAAGTTGGGAGATTTATGCAAAAAATAACAAGGAAGTCAATGTCACAAACTGGAAAGGTAGAACAGGCCTGGGTTCTGAAGGGCTTTGAAAGACAGAAAATGTTATATTTAATTCTGTAGTCGCTGTAATTTGAGCGTGTGTGCATGTGTAGGTGGAAGGAGGGGGGAACAGAAATTACATGTGGCTGTATTTTAAGAAGAAATATCTGACAGCTGAGTAGAGAATAGACTGTAGTGGAAAGATCAGCCAGTAGGCTATTATAGTAGTCCAAGCATGAGGTACCTGCAGCAAGGTAGTTGTAGGGTCAGAGGAGAGAAGAGGACATTTAGGAGACATTCTGTGAAAAGAGATCCTGGGAGGAGAGTGATGTCCCTGACAGTAATATGAAAGTGTGGAAGGGGGAAGGGTTTGGGGGCAAAGATGATGAGTTCAGTTTTGGCCATTTTGAGTTTAAGATATCTACAGAACTTCAAGATATCCAGTTTTGGGGATGCAAGCCTGGAGTTCAGAAGGGCTGGATCAATAGTTCTCAGACATGCTCTGAAGTGTTTTCCCTCCTTCCTCATTGTGCTTCAAGTGACCAAATGCCTTTTCTCTCTTCCTCCTCTCTACCCTATCCCCTCTCCTCAGGGAAGCTCTCCGATGTGCACTCTTCAGCATGCAGGCCACTGGTCACATCCTTCTGGGGACCTCCTACTTCATGCAACACTTTCTGGAAGACACAGAAAAGCAGCAGTCTCTAGAGGGGGGCACACTACCTCTCCCAATAAAGTTCATAGCCCCTTCCCTTATGAAAATGCTACATTGATGCCTCAGGCCAAACAGGGGACTTCGGAGAGTCGAGAGTGCCTTTGGTTGCCTGAGAATGTTTTCACCAGGACTTCTGCCAGGCTTCTATCGATTCTTCTCATCCTCCCACCATTTTACCTCAGAGTTAGGAAGAACAGAAGCAATGGCTATGGACTGAAGGGGAAGCTATGGGCTTCTTGATCCCTTTCCCCTATCTCTGTCCCAAAGAGCTTGGCCAATCCTTTACCTGGTCAGTGATCTATTCCTAAATCCTATTCCTCTTGGATCCATGATCACGGTAACAAATGTCCCTAAATAAGCATTTGCCTGTTCTTGCCTCACTCCAGGATTGTTTGTATTGTCACAAATTAAACCAACTATGGTAGGATACATTTGTAATATGTAACTTATGGACATTACAGCTTTCTTGTCTTTTTTTCTTGACAACTTGGTGCCTGGGTGTGGATCTACAGGGTGGGGTGACTATAAAGGCAGAGACCCATAAACTATGAATTTGGCAGCTACAACAAATTGGACCACTCCCTGCAGCAACCAGAATGAGAGCTTGAATTTGAAGAATTCTTAAAAAGGTGACTGGATCCAATCCCTCCCCAATCAATTCCTACATGTGGTAGCAAATGTTCCTAATGAGGTATTAACCTAAGCAACCTCATTTGGGATGGTGGGGAGGGAACCCATCTACAAAGCAAGTGTATCAAAACAGGTTTATGAAAGATTTTCTTTGTGATTAGCTAGAGACAGGAACAGGATGCCCTATAGGGCTCATGATCTTTGTCCAGATGGAGGTGGAATGAGGGTATCCAAGATAGCTCTTCAGACTTGTATGAAGGATCAGAACAACTCAAGCAATAACAATATTGAAAAAACAAATCTGAAAGACTTGGGAATTCCAATCAACACAATGACCAACTATGATTCCAGAGGTCTCAAGGTGAATCATGCTGCCCACTTCCTTATGGGCAGCAATGAACTTGGAATGCAGAATGGGAATTTTTCTTTTTAAGACATGGCCATTGTAGGAATTTATTTTGCTTAACTATACATGTTTGTAACAGATTTTGTTTTTCTTGCTTTCTTATTTGGGTTGGGGGTAGGGGAGAGGATGCAAATCTGAAAAGAAAAGAAAATATAATTCAATTTAAAAAAATATTTGGCAAAAAACACTGCTTCCTAGCTTTTGCTTTCTTTTTTAAATGGGGAAAAGTTTTATCTTAGCAATGTTAAAGGTACTCCCTCCAGAAGGTAGGTATAGGGCAAAAATTTCTAGAAAGGTTTTTTGATTGAGAGTAAGTTATGGTGCTATCTACTATACTCTATTTAGAGGGGGGAGTATTTTTCTTTAAAAATCCTTAACTTCTATCTTAGTATCAATTCTAAGACAGAAGAGCAGCAAAAGCTAGACAATTGGGGTTAAGTGACTAGCCCAGGGTCACACAGCTAGGAAGTATTTGAGACCACATTTGAACCTAGATCCTCTCTACTCCAGGCCTGGATCTTTATCCATTGTGCTACCTGGCTGCCCTAAACTCTATTTCTAAAACTATATTTTGGGATCTTTGAGAGGCACTGGAAATACTCTTTGATTTAATCAAGATTATCTAAGAAGGGCTGCTCTCATCTACCAATGCTAGGGGCTTTGGGTCCCTACCACCCCATGTGGACATTTTACTTTAAGGATATTGTTGGGGAAAGAGTGGGAAGATTTTATTGACTGATTTTAGGAGAAATCAAAACACAGGAGACAGTTATTGAAAGAGACATGCCAAATGACTGACAAGAGACAGAAGAATGGCTTTGATTTGCCCTCCAGAGAATAATCAAAGGCGTCATAGATGTGCTTATGGTATTCCTTCCCACATATACCTTTATTAGCTATATGTGAAATGCTAATTCAGATACAAGGGAGAAAAGTCTTATTTAAAATAAATCTGTGGATAAATGTGTGTGTGCATGCACATGTTCTATAGGGAGAGGATCAGAGTTGATTTTATGATTCTTTAGCATAAAAAACTCTCCCAATGCAAGTTGGCATTTTTAATACAATTTATGGTTTTAGTTGCTTAGAGCAAAAGAGACAATAGGTGTCAGCAGGGCATCTAGACCCAAGGCTTCCTTGTTTTGAGGCTGATTTTCCATTCTGTCATGGTGCCTCCATAAAATCTATATTGGATTACTTATATTCTCAGGGTGGGAGGAGAAAAAGAGAGAACTGGAGATTTAAAAAAATTTTTAATAAATGTTAACAATTACTTTTACATGCTTTGCATCATAATGCATGTATAATAACCCAGATCAAATTGTTTACCATCTCTGGAAGGGAGAAGGAAAGGAAGAGAGGGAGACAATTTGCATCTTATAACTTCAGAAAACATATGTAGAAAATTGTTATTACAAGTAATTGGGAAAACATCTTTAAAAATAAAAATATTTTATATGTAATGGTAGAATAAAATTTAGAAAAATACATAGAAAAAATTTAAATACACCATTCTGCCTCTATAATAAGCAACACTCATTCAATTCATTTATATTCCTCAAGAGGAGAAAGCATAGCACTTCTAGGAACAAAATTCCAAGGACAAAACCAGATCTTCATATATATAATCAAGAGTATAGACTACCCATTGTAATGATCTGGCTATAGCAGTTAAGGTTTGGCCCTGCCATATGTCATGAATTCAATGATTTAAGGCTAGGTTTTTTCAAACCTTACTTTGGGTTAGGTATCTGAAAAGGAGATTTTTTTTTAATTATAAACAATTTTTTTAATCCCATCAGGTTGCTTAATCTTCCCATTCCTCAAATGAGGCATGTGAGGTTTTGAGCCCCAATTTAATAAATATTAAAACCTAGATCTTTTGACTTTTTGTAGTGAAAAAGACACTTTAGGACAACGAGCATTTGTGAAAGATCTGCTAAGTGCCAAGCAACATGCTAGGTATAGGGAATACAAAAACAAAATAATCCTTGTCCTCCAGAAGTTTCTACCATATGCATACCTTTAAGTAAATAAGTAAAAACATATATATATATATATATATATGTATATATATATATATATATATATAAGGTATGTGTGTGTGTGTTCAGGGAGAACTAGCACCTCTGGTGTGAAGGCTTGCAGAGTCATCTTCGGGGGTGCTTATTCACCTCTGCAATCACCTCATTCTACAGATTTGCTTACCTGTCTGGTAGGGGACTGTATTTTTTGTGGATGTAGGAGACAGGGAATTTGGGGAAGACTTTATACAGAAAGGCAAACTAAGGGATTCTCTCAATTTTCATGACTGTATAATGGACATTTCTATTGAACCTAGTCAGTAAAGCTATTGACACTTGCTCAGTCAGGCAGGGACAATGACTTGAGCTTGGTCAGGGAACCCCTTTATCTATAATAGCTGCCTAGAGAACTATGTGATGAACTAGGGTGAATATATCTAACAGAGGCTGTCTAAACAAAAAGAAACCTTCCTAATTCGAGTCACTGAAGTCTCCATCCAAATAGAGCCAGAATTTCCAGAATTTTCCTGTAGCCATTTAAAAGGCTCTCTCGCTCTCTCTCTCTCTCACACACACACACACACACACACAACTGGAAAGATTCATATGAAGTGATGCAAAGTGAAATGAGCAAAAGCAGAACTCTGTACACAACAATAATGTACAATAATTTACTGTGAATGACTTAACTATTATCATCAAGGCAGGGATCCAGAATAACTCCAAGGGACTCATAACAAAAAGGCTATCTACCATCATAAAGAGTCCAAATGCAGATTGAAGCATACCATTCTTCACTTTATTTCCTCCATGAATTTTTCTCTAGTGTAAACTATGTGTGTCTTGTTTCACATGATGAACATGGAAACCTTCATTGTATGATAATATATGTGCAAACTATATCATATTGCCTGCCTTCTTGGAGAGGAACAAGTGTCAATAGTTTTACTGGCTGGGTTCAGACAGAAATGACCATTACAAAGTCATGAAAACTGAGAGTCCTTTTGTTTACTTCATCTCTCTGTATAAAGTCCTCCCAAAATTTTTTGCCTCCTATACTCACAAAAATACAGTGTGTGGAATGTAGGAAGAGAATGTGGATTGCAAAATTGTCAGAAAACAATTTTTTAAAATTGTATTGACCTAATCTGGACAAAATAAAAATAATAATTAAAAAAAAATAAAAGGATGTTTGCTGAAGCTTCCTCCTGCTGCTAGAAATATGAACCTTCCCATTTATTCTGTGATCATTTTCACCTTTAATAAAAATGCTACCATGTTGTTATTCTGGTTGTTCTGATGCTCTTTCAAACCCAGGGCCTCCATAGGCTACTATGGGGTGAGTGTGGTTGTTTCGATACATGTTGGAAAGGGTTGGTGCTGTCCAAAGAATGGATCAAAAAGTTTGTTGAGAGAGAAAAAAGGAAAGAAAAACTATGATACTATATGTTGACAGAACAAAACCTGAAACTGTAATAACTTGGAATGATGTTTATTAAGTTGTCCAGTAGAGCAGAGAGCTGAAGAGGTCCTAGTGTCTGAAAGTTATACATTATTTAAACATTCATACAAAAGAACAAGGAAATAGTAGGTGACTGGCCAGCACAGAGGCAGTTTCTAGATAATTCACCTGAGTTGCTTGAGATGTATAAAGGAATAAAACTCCTTACATTCCTTGCTTTAATCTTTGCATCTGGCTGGTTTTCTGGTCAGTAAATTCCAGATCCCAAGTTAAGCATTAAATGAATCTGGTTTCTTAGTAACAATTCTGGTTTCTCAGCAATGTAGAACTAGGTTCAAATAGTGCCATAAAGTTTTCCCACACACACACATAAAATACTTTAGGGCTATTTTATTATTTTTAAAAACTCATCTCCCAACCCCCCATCCCAATGAACAAGTTATGAGAGAAGTATTGTGGAATAGTGGTCTAGGTCTTGGTCTTGGAGCCAGGAAGGTAAGAGTTCAACCTTGCCTCCCAATTCATAAGGGCTATGTGAAATGAGTCTTTGGACTTGGTGGATACTCCATTTCCATTTAAATCAAGACAACCTTCTGGCTAGGCACATTTAATAGAAAGATACATGATAGCTATAAGGAGTTTACATCATATCACTAAGGATGACTGACAAGCAGTGCAACAATAAATGTCATCAAGAATATGTATATCTGAAAAAGAGGTTATGTCACATGAATGAAAGTTAACATATGGGCACTCTGAATCTATCTCTATCTTTCCATCTATCTACACACATATAAATATAATACACATATAAATACATATACATAAGCATAGTTCCAAGATAGAAGGGTAAGGGCTTAGGCAATTGGAGTTAAATGGGTCCAGGATCACAGAGCTAGGAAGTGTCTGAGGTCATATTTGAATCCTGGAGGGTCCATCTAATTACTGTAAGTCATTTACTTTCTCTGAGCCATTTCACTTGTAATATGGGGGAAGGAGTGGAGTAGATTATCTCTTAGGTGTCTTCCAATCTTAGATTCTATATTCTGAGATCAGGTACAACGTTCTTTAATGTTATCTATTGATTTCCTGAGCTAATAAAGCTTTGCCCTCAAAAAAATGCACATATCTATGGAAGAACAAGAGACAAGAACAGGGAATTGTCTAAAGAATTATCAGAAGTAATATTCACTGTCAACATGAGCAGTGCAGACAATGAATGCTAGCAAGAGTCAGGAGAGAGAGATCCCTTTCAGTAGTGCTTCTATTAGGAAAGTCCTCAGCTGCTTGGGCACCCAAATAAAATGGAATGACTTGGCAGCCTCACTGCCACAAAGATTTAACCAATTAGGAAAATAAGGGCTCAACTTCCTGCCATGCCATCCTACCTCCCTGGCTGACGTCTCTAGCCTGGACCTAGGACCATGCCATCCTGATGAGAGAAAGTCAATTCTACCCCTCACTATATTTTACTTCCCATGCTATGCTGCTGCTCAGATCCATTTCCCACTTTTCTTCCCTTCCATGCCAAAGTTCTGGCTGACAGGGTGTTAGGGCTGGGACAACCTGTTAAATGGATAACAGTAAAAGTAGTACGGATTTGTATAAGTGGCACAGTTACTGGTATCCTGTGGCGTCTCATCAGAGAAATAAGTTTAGGGGCAACTGGGTAATATGGAACACCAAACCTGGAGTTAGGACCTGGGTTCAACTGCCTTGCTCACTCTTGTCTTAGAACCGACACTAAGAAAGAAGGTAAGTTGGGGGGGAGGGGAAGAGAGGGAGAGAGAGAGACAGAGACAGACAGACAGACAGACAGAGACACAGAGAGCCTACGCAAACAGCCTAACCGGTACTTCGTGCGCTGGCTGCTCCACCTCCTTCTCTCCGGCCACGCTCCCCACGCCCGCTTCCTAATTTAGCTTTAACTGACAGCCATTTTCTCCAATCTCCGTATGGAGAGGGCGGTGCTCCGGTGCCCTCCTCGCCCCTCCTGCCTCCGCCTGAGCGCATGCGCACACTCGCTCTGTCTTCTCGTTCCGGTCGAGATGTGGAGCTGCGTTGTTCGTCGGTTGTTGTGCGGGTGGACGGGGCAGGGACCTGGGTTCCGGGCAAAATCCGGAACCCCAAAGAAGAGTGAGACCTGGTGATTGATCCCCTTGGGGTGGGGACTGACTGAGTGTGTGTGCCTTTGGGGATACAGTGATGGGGAAGAGGACCAGGAGGGGGAGGGGAAATGAGGGATGGGAGGGAAGGGGAAGGGGACTATGAGAGGGGGAAGGGGAAGGAGGGGACAGGAAATAAGGGGGAAGGTTCCTAATGTTTGTCAGCTTGGCCACTCGAACCTGCCCTGCTTTTTTTTTTTTTAAACCCTTACTTTCCGTCTTGGAGTCAATACTGTGTATTGGCTCCAAGGCAGAAGAGTGGTGGTAAGGGCTAGGCAATGGGGGTCAAGTGACTTGCCCTGGGTCACACAAGTAGGAAGTGGCTGAGGCCAGATTTGAACCTAGGACCACCCGTCTCTAGGCCTGGCTCTCAATCCACTGAGCCACCCAGCTGCCCCCCTGCCCTGTTTTTCTGATCCAGATCAGTTCACCCTTCCTCAGGCAGCCTAGGTGCCCCCTCCCATATGGCTGAAAATGGTTTGATGGCCTCCCACTTCAGCTCAGAACTCGTGAGCTCTTGCTGACAGCCTCTGCTGAACTCCAGCTGTGAGTCACAACTGGACTCCAGATAATGTTTTCATGCCTTCTGGTGCTAAGTCCTGTGACAGTCATGTCTTTATGGTATCCACTGACACTTTTTTTAAAGTTTATCTAAGCATGGCATTAATTCTCAATTAATGTAATAGAAACTTGTGTCCTGTTGTACAATCCTTCATGACTTCATCCGGTATTTTCTTGGCAAAGACACTGGAGTGGTTTGCCATTTCCTTTTCCAACTCATTTGACAGATGAGGAAACTGAGGCAAACAGGTTTAAGTGTCTTGCCCTGGTCACACAGCAAAGATGTGTCTGAGATCAGATTTGGACTCAGGAAGAGGAGTCTTCTTGACACCAGGCCCAGGGCTCTAAACTAGTTGCCCCTTATGTTTTACAGAACAGAAAAGGTTTGGGGGATGATTCTGATGATGGGTTTTGTTTCTATCATCTTAAGACATCCCTAGCTAAGTGTGGGAAGACTTATCACACCTGAGAGTTGACCAACAGGATATGAAGATTTTGACCATAACTTCTGAAACCATCCACTGAGGTTCAGAAGGCTTATGAGATGTGTTGGTAAAGGGAGCACCTATACTTAGAAAATTACAGATCCTCAAGTAAGTCACTTATTTGACACTTTAAAGTTTACAAAGCACTTGCCTCAGCAACACCAGGTGGTAGGTAGGGTATCATTTCCCCCATTTTACAAATATGGAAACTGAGACCCAAGAGCAGTTAAAATACTTGCCCAATATAACAAAGTGTTAGAACAGGACTTACTCAGGTCTCCACACTCAAAGACCAATACTCTTCACCAATGTATATGACACCAGATTCATAAGTAAATATTTTTTCTGTTGTTCATTTCCCTTTTTGCCTTTATAGGTACCAGATGTTCCTTCAGAAGTCCAAGAAAATGGAGGGGGGCCCTCATAACATGCTCTTTCCTGGGATGCTGCAGCTAGAGACACTCAGCCACAAGGAGCTGACTGAGGTGATGAAGACAGCTGTGTTATACCATAATGGTGAGGGGAGACAAGCTTTGGGGCTCGATAAATCTGATTTTAGGATAGTGCTTTCATCATGCCCCATTAGGGCACAGGAAGTGACTAGAGCTGATTCCATGTTAATTTTTGTTTAAATATTATGTTAAATGACACATGTAAAACCCAGTGGAATTGATCATTGGCTGTGGGAGGGGGCTGGAAGGAGGGGAAGGAAAGAACACGAATCATGTAACCATGGAAAAATATCCTTAATTAATTTAATAAAAATTCTCAAGCCAAAATAAATAAATATTATGTTAAAAACTTAACTTTGTCAGTGCAACCAACTACACTTATTTGGTATTTATATTTAAGTAAATTCTCTTCAACACTTAAAGTATTATTAATAGTGTTTCAGGTTGGTTTGTTTTTTAAACCCTTACCTTCCATCTTAGAATCAATACTATGTATTGGTTCCAAGGCAAAGAGTGGTAAGGGCTAGACAATGGGAGTCAAGTGATTTGCCCAGGATCAAGCAGCTAGGAAGTGTCTGAGGCCAGATTTGAACCCAGGACCTCCTGTCTCTAGGCCTGGCTCTCAATCCACTGAGCCACCCAACTGCCCCCTACTAGTATTTCAGGTTTTCAAAGTCCTCATCACAGTTCTTTCTCCATTCATTATCTTGACTTTTATATGGTCCTAGTTAGTGTGTTCTTTGTTATTCTGGTTTTGCTCATTTTGTTTTGCATTATTCTATAAAAGTCTTTTTCCAGATTTCTTTAAATTTTTCTTATTCTTCACTTAAATAGAAACTGATTTATTTGGCTATTCCTCTGTCATTAAATATTTAGGATGCTTTGCAATCCCATCCTCATTTCTAGGGGTCTATGTGAATGTGACAACTTTGTTTTTCTAGGACCTCTGGTGGCCTTGAACAAACCCCCAGGACTAGCAGTAACAGGTATGGAAAGGGGTGGGATGGTATGGATCGGAAAGACAGTTAAGGAAGGGAATAAGAATTGGAAGTGGGGAGAAGAAAGGTTAAAGAGTTTAGTATCTCATTACTTTTCTTCTTGTGTCTCCAGGAAAACCAGGAGAACTTACTTTGCTCTCAGTACTCCCAGAAATAGGCCAGCATCTGGGGCTCAGTCAGGAGCTCCATATTGTCCGTGCTCCTGGGAAGTAAGTTACAGCTTATGCTAAACCATTAAAGCCAGAGATCAGATTGGGAGATGAAGTGAGAATTGCAGTTGCTCAAAGCAGTATGTCAAGAGGGTTAAGTTTTTCCAGCAAGATTTGGGACCATAGATATCCTTTAAAACAGGTAAAAATTCATCCAAGATTGTAGGAAAAGTCCTGCCATGAGAAACCTAGTTCTGCCACTCAAACAAGTGACCTAGGGCAACTGACTTCTTCTGGCTACACTCTCCTCATTTGTGAAATGAAGCCAAGGTTCATTTTGAGTTCTCTAGTGGAAAGCTCACTGGGCTCTTAGTCAAGAGATTGGATTCAAATTTTAACTTTGGTACATCCCTTGTGACCCTACTGTCAGGTTCATTATTGTACAATGATAATACTACTACATACTTCAATGGGTGGTCATGAGAAAAGGGTATTATAAATCTTATAATACTATAGAGCTATGAATTATGACAATTGTGATCTCTTTTTTTTACCTCCTCCTCCTCCATCCACCAGGGAGAGCTCTGGGCTTGTCCTCCTCTCCAGCTGTCCAAGGATAACAAAAACCTTTCAGAATTTCTTCATCCAGTCTCGAAGAGTTCAGAAACCCACAGTGACCTACTGGTGAGGGGGCAGCCACTGGCTTCTAGTATTATATCATGGTTCTCCCCCCTTCAAGGTTGCTGCTCTCTGACCTCTTCTTTCTCTGCTTTTCCCTCAGGGCTGTCACTGTTGGGGTTCCAGCTACTCCCAAAGGTGAGATTCAAGTTGCTCTGAAGTTGGATCAAGTCAGGGGAGCAGACCTGGTGAGTGAAGCGTTAACTCTAATCTCTTGCTCCATGGGAAAAAGGAGAGGGCGACATGGCAGATGGGAAAGTGTAAGCTTGTTAGGTCTCACTAATCAGGAACCTACTTTGAGTTAGGAATGAGCTGAAAGCATCCAGTACCCTGTGGCCTTCACTTTATTCTTGAGTCCCTGGGGAGGGATGGCAGAGCATAGAATTTGAAGTGGATTTTCTATTCTGGGGGACTGATCACAGGCAGTCCCAGTGAAGGCACCATCTCGACAGACCTTAAAGGAGGGCGTCAAGAAAACCCTGACCCGCTTTTTCGTTGAGGACTCCACACCTGACTGTGCTCTGGTGAAGCTCCAACCAATTACAGGTGGGAATCAGGACCATCCAACTGGGGATACTGAAACTTTGTTTCAAGGGGGCAGGAGCTGTGGTGGGTTTACTACTACTACTAGCTAGTAGTTGAATTCTTCCTAGCAACTCAACTTGAGGTGGACCAGGGGGATCTAACAGCCATCAGAAGGCAGAGTATGACTTCAGGACTAATCCCTAGTGCAGCAAGGCAGCAAGGGAGTTCTTAAAGCAAATGTTCTTGTCCCCAGCATTTCCCAACCAGCTCTTGGTGCATATGGTGCTTCAGTTGTGTCCTGTGCTTGGGGATCACCTGTACTCTGCTCGAGTTGGCAGTGTCCTAGGGGAAAGTTTTCTGTTGCCAGTGGAGACCTCAGTGCCTCAGACACAGGTACTTCGATTTGCTTTGCCTGACCACCTGGGTTTGTTTTATTGTTTGGGGCCCCGTATCAGAGGAGTATCTTTTGTCATTGGTTATGGGATATAGTTCAACAGAAAGCTATCCTGGACTCTAGTCTTGGCTTTGACATTCGCTTCTTGGTTAGTTGACTCTGAATATGTGAAATAAGTTCTTTGACTCATCTAAAATGAAAGATCTGGACTAAATTGCCTTTCAGCTCTAATATTCTGCTTCTATGTTGATAAAAAAAGTCTTTTGGACTTGAAGTAGTGATAGGACACATTATTCCCATTCCCAGCCTCCACTTTAAATGAGAGCATCTATTTGGGTTTTCTTAACTGTTAGGTCTATGTCCTGACTCTTCTTTTCTATCTTTTCTACCCTCTAGGTCCTAAGTGAATTGCTCCTCCATCGCCTCCACATAACTCCAAAGGAGATGGCCCTTCTACCCCTCCACCTCCATCTGCATCAAATCCTTCTGCCCCAGACCTCAATGGCCCCCACAATGCTTATAGCTCCCTTGCCCCCTTTCTTTTCACAAACCCTATGGAACTTGGGGCTCCAAATGTCAGATGGGCCCAGAAAAAAATAGCATGCCAAGTCAAGATGGCTCAGAAAGTGGGAAAAGTGAGTTATTTACTGCCTTTGGGGAAGGCCCCAGTGGGAAGAGTTGGGGGAAAAGGCCTGCTTCTTGGGGGAGTATGTATCCAATCCCTCCTCCATTCTGGCCTTTTTGGCATAAAAAGAAAGCTGGGAAGAATCTTCCCCTGAGGACTCTGGATCTCTGCTGAAGTTAAGGCAAGCTAACCTCATACTGGGGAGTAATTTGCTTTTAGAACATACAAAGACTGATGGTTCCATTTAGTGACACCTCATTCTTGGGAGTTAGGGCACACCTTGGGACAATTTCCTGATTTTCAGCTTGAATTTCTCTTTGACCATTGCAAGCTGTCCCTCACCCATTTCAGTCTCTCCTCTGTTACACAGTGACTACTCCCCCCAAATTTCCATTTCCTGGGCTTTACACCTCCCACAAAAGTACCTTTATCATAATCTCTGATTAGCTTTTTCTCCACTCCTCTTCCCATATGCTGCCCTGCCAGCCAGGCCTGGCAGTGTGTCCAACCCCTTCCTCGAATTGCCCCAACAGTAAACATGACAAAAACAGGATGTATCTCAATCCTATTTTTTTTTGGCCCAAAGTGGTTTCTTTGGCCAGATCTTATATTGAGTGGTAAATAAGAAATGTGGCCAGGAGTTTAGTTGCATGGTCTCTATTGCTTGGAATTCTCTTCTGGGAGTCAGGTGCCAGCAGGAGTCGTGAACTTTGGGATTCTTTATAAGAGAATTCGTCAAAATTTGGTGTGTTTTCAAGCCTCGGCTTCTAGTTGCTAAAGGTGGCAGGAAGCTGCATTTCATCTTCGAGCAACTGGGGCTCACAGGCATTTCCTTTTTCGGTGTTTTGGGTGGATGGAGTTCTGAGTGAACTACAACTGTCATTTCAGGCTATGGGGAAAAGCTGATGAGAATTTCTCAGGAGAAGGGATAAGGGGTCAATAAAGGGCAATTAGCTTGCCTCCCTCCCACTTCTGTGAATACAACTTTGGGGTGAAACCAAAGAACATATATCACTTGCCTCTTGTGCTTCTTTGGGCTTGATCACAGCCAAGGTTCTAAACTGGGGACACTTTGCTGGGGCCAAGGGGCTTAGACCAAACAGGGGTCAGCTCCCACTGGCTCAGCCTAGACCATGAGAAATTCTTTTCCCTCCTTTCCCCTCCCCAAACTCTCCCAGGTCTCAGCACAAATCAGCCCCCTCCCAGGACCCTCAGGGTTTGAAGCCCACCTTGGCCTGCTTCCTACAATTGGGAACAGGCTCTTTATGAGCCGGAAACTTAAGCAAACCCCTGCCTGTGGCACGGAGGTTCTGGCAGGGTGGTTTTTGGAGTGGAAGTTTGAGAAGGAAGGTGTGAGGTTTGGGTGGTCGGTAACCTGGCAACACAGGCTTAGCAAGGTGGCAGGGTAATCCTTCTGACTCTGTGGAAGGTGAAGGAAAAGCATGGGTCAGTTGCAGTTTATTAGTATTGGATCCTATTCCTTTTTTCACAGATGGACTAGTGTCCTCTTGAGGCCCTCTGCTTAGACATGGTAAATTGTGAGAAAGGGCAAAGGAAGTCCCATATGATAGCCCCAAGCATACTTGCTTCAGTAGGATTTACTTGGAAACATACTGTGTTGGGGCTGATTCATTCTCTTTCCCTCCAGGAGTGAGCCAATAGATGTAAAACCCACTCAGGTTTCTGAAACCCACTCTGTTGCCCTGGGGGTGATCTAATGTCGAGAAATACTGTTACCTTGGGTAAAGCACATCCTGTTTCTGGGCCTTAGTTTCCTCATCTGTAAAATGAAGGTGGTGGACTAGGTGACATGAGATTTAAGGTCTTTTCTAACAATATCCAGTAAGAGTATAAACAAACCATAATATGACTATAAATAGATAATATCTATAAATAGACCGTAACTAGAACTACTCCTTTGAATGTCTATGTCCTGGTATATTTGTCAATAATTCACCTAAGGCATCGCAACCCTCTGAGATGGGCAAAACACATTCCATTCCCATTTTACTGAGATGAGTGCATGTTCCCTGCAAAGAACCAGCAGGGATAATAACTCCTCTACTTTTATCTATACTGCTCTTTTGGTATTTATAATAATGCTATCTTATCTTTTCATATTATCTTGTGTGTTGGTGTTTGCTCTCCCTCTGGAGTGCAAGGGCTGCAAAAATACCAAAACTTATGCATCCAAGTGAGTGTTGTTCCCTTCAAAGTAGTCACTTAGGAGATTATACACTTATTCAAATGAGGCGCCATTACTCAAGACATTGTGGGAACTCCTATTTGGAAATGCATTGAGAGCCTGTGGTAGATTCTTTTGAATATCCTCAAAGGTGATAAATCTTCATCCTTTGGGGAAGGATTTTATTTCTGCAAACAACCAAGAGCCTTATGGAGCCAAGTCTGGTGAAGATGGGTGATCAAGCTAGGTAACGGCATTTTTTTTGGTCAAAAATGAGATGTGACTATAAAGTAAAGAGAATGATTTTCTTAGGTGGCTCATAACCTGGTTCAGAAAGCAATTCCCAAAGAAGAGTTCCCCAAATAATTTGAGTAATGGCAGCCTTGTTGGAATATATGCATAACCTCCCAAAGTGATTTCACTGAAGCAAGGTAGGGTGGGAGACTACCCTTTTGAATGTCTATGTCCTTTCCATGTATCATCTTATTGGATCTTCATCACAACCCTCTGAGATGGGACAAGACATTCTATTCCTATTTTACAGATGAGGAATCTGGTTCAAGGAGGCTCTGAGACTTGGCCAGGGTCTGACTGTATGTCAGTCACAGAGCCAGGTCTTATACCAGTGTCATTGGTCTCCCACCCACCATGCTCTTTACTTTCTCCTGCCTTTGTTTACAAACCAGTCTCATTACATTACAGTCACACCTTATACCCACCATAGGATTTTCCCTCATAGCACCTGCTGTGAAGACCCCCAACCTCTAATTATACTGGTCTTAGACCCCCAGGGAATGGGAGGAGGGGTCAGAGAGCAAGAAGTTAGCCAAGGGCCCAAAGCATAGATGTTGCCCTACCTAGAGACAAGGGGTTCTTTGTAAACAGCTGATGTTTGTTCCCAGAGAGAAGCTGTTTTCCCTGACTGACAATGGCATCTGATGTATTGAAGAAGTTGGTCATCTTGGGACTATGGATATCCCATTTCTGGAAGTTGGCCTGGTCAGTCCCTATGCATTGTTTGGTGTTGACTTTCTTCTTTCTCATGCTTATGGAGAGAGTTCTCTCAATGGGCCCCAACTTCTTCCTGCCTCCTTGGGCTTTCCCTAGATACTGGGAATACCCTGATGATTTGCAGGTAACAGGTGTGGAATCCTTGGCTTCCTCAGGCATGGACTCTTTAGCCTCTTCAAGCATGGACTCTTTAGCCTCTTTGGGCATGGAATCTTTAGCCTCCTTAGGCATGGATTCTATAGCCTCTTTGGGCATGGAATCTTTAGCCTCCTTAGGCATGGACTCTTTAGCCTCCTTACGCTTTGAACCCTTGGGCTCCCTATGGTGTCGATGTGTCAGTGGACGGGGGCCACCTCTTCTGGTACGGACAGTCAGAGGCTTCTTCAAAGGAGAGCCTTCAACCATTAGTCGGATACCCACATAATGGGGTACATCCACAGCTGCCTAGAGGGCAAAAAGGTTAGTGGGATAGAAAGTTCAAGCATCACGAGAATTCATCCATCTCTTTCCCTGTATCTCAGAAATAGTCACAAGGCAGCTGATTAATGAAATCTTTACCAGGGGGACTAAACTTGTGTAGTCTCATCGGGATGGCAAGTGGAAGAGAAAAAGAGGTATAGTTCCTTTAAAGGAAAGGGATTCTCTTTGTTGAATAATCTATCCAAAGGAATGAGAGTTGTGCCTTGGGACTCGGGAGTCATCAAATTGCTGGAGTGAAAGGCCAAATGGTTTAGAAACAGTTAAGATGGGGTAGTTCAGATTGATTTGATGGTCCCTGAACGTCTTGTGCTCATCAGGTCTCCGGAATATTCTCCTTATCTAGAGTGCTCTTCTCCCTCCTCTGTACCCTATAGTCACACTTTTCCCTCTCACACCCAGTTCAGGCCCTGTTTTCCTCAGTGAGGACTTTTGTGTCCAACCTGGCCAAAAGTGAAGATCTTTTCTTCCTTTGCTATTATAAAAGCCTTTGATGAAGAACTAGAATCTAGTAATATCTAGAAGGACTGGGCTGCATCAGTGCATTTTTTTTTTTGTAAGGCAAAGAAAATAGAAATAGGATGAAAAATTTTATTTCAAAGTCAATATCTGCTTGTAATTATTTGTATTTAAGTTCCTTTGCACAGATAAAAGAAAGTATAGTGAAATTAAAACAAATTTTTTAAAAAATAGTTGACGGGGCAGCTGGGTAGTTTAGTGAATTGAGAGCCAGGACTAGAGACAGGAGGTCCTAGGTTCAAATCTGGCCTCAGACACTTCCCAGCTGTGTGACCCTGGGCAAGTCACTTGACCCCCATTGCCTAGCCCTTACCACTCTTCTGCCTTGGAAACAATACACAGTATTGATTCCAAGACGGAAGGTAGGGGTTTATTTAAAAAACAAACAAACAAAAAACAGTTGACACACCTGGTCCTTCTAGTGTTAATGTTTTTGCTCATCTTTTTGCAGCCGGTGGGTAGGCCCTTTTAATGTTCTGGATGTACATGTCTCATTTCCTCAACTAACCATCAGAGGGCAGGGCAGGGGCAATCATACTTTCTATAGCCTCACCCCACACCCTCCTCTTGAGCCTAACACCATGCCTTGCACACAAGAGGTTGATTAGGGCATCAGAGGTTTGGAAAGTTCCTTTTAAAAGAAAGATGCTATTTCTTGTCCCTTTAGGAGACCCAGGGAAAGAAAGGTTCATGGCCGTAGTACCCCGAGCATCTCACCTGCTTGTAAATAAGTTCAAAAGCACCAGTGTCACAGTTTCGGTCTTGCCGACGGTCTATGACTACACGCAATGTATCGGCTAGCACTCCAGCACAGAGTCGGGTGGTGACAGCTGTGGAAGGTGCCATAGTCGGGCTGGCATTGATCTCAATCAGCCAAGGATGGAAATCTTCTCCAAACACGAAGTCAGCCCCATACAGCTCAAAGCTGCCCTTTCGGGATTGCACAGTGTCCTGAGAAGTCTGCAGTGTATGGATGACTGCAGCCTTCATGCCTGGAACCATGACATCTGCCCAAGCCTCAGGTGCCCCTGCCTCCTTCAGGTAAGTCTGGAACTTCTGGCTGCACCACATGTTGTCATGGGGCAGCAAGGGGTGGCGAATGTTAGAGTTTTCAAAGTGCTTCTGGATGGAGTTGTTGCAGAGATGCACAGAACTGGATGAAAAGGAAGAAAAGCTTCGGCCCTCTCCCTCCCTTCCCCTGCCACCTTGAGACTGGAAGGAGCAGACAACAGCCCAATTCTGACCTGTATCTGTGTCGATGCATTGCCATAATGACTAGTCCTGGGTCATCTGTCCCTCTAAGAACTCAAATTCATCTCTGGGTGGGCCCCAGGCCATTCTGATGTTTTGATGCTTTAGACCCAAGCCAGACACGCCAGTATGTCAAACCTTTTATAGTTCTCAGAACCAATGCAGGTTTGGCTCTCTAGGTGCCAGTCCAGGCCAAGCTGTTGCTTACAGACACAATCATCTTGGAAATATCCCATAAAGGGACCTGGTGTCAACCTAAACTCAAAAGATTTGTTGCAAAACTTGGGCAACTTCCTAAAAAGGATACAGTGCTAGAAAGAATAAAAGAAACCTGTGTAAGACCTCCCAATAACTGGCCATGCAAACTTGGGCAAATTACTTGACTTCAATCTCCCCTTCTGCAAAATGAGGCAATTGGACTAGTTGATCTCCAAATCTTCACCCTTCTAGTATTCTGTAGTTCTAAGTTAATAACTACATTAATCTCCAATCATTCCTAACCTGGCCTTTAGTAATAATAATTCACATTTACATTCAAGGTTTACAAAGGACTTCTTCACAACATCCTGTTGTGCAGTAGGTAATACAAGTAATACTATGCCCATTTTACAGATGAAGGCACAGGCGGAGAGATTACATGACTTGCCCACGGACACACAATTAGTAAATGTTGAAGTCGGGATAGGGACCTAGATCCCTTCCAAAACCAAGTTGTGAATTCTGTCTCTCCACTTGATTTAACCCTGGAAAAAAATTCTTTCATTGATTTCTCAGTTCTGAAATTCTTAGCCACTTTACCCTTTCCCCCTTTCCTGCTATTTCACCAAGGTGAAACCAATGGGCAAGGAGAGGCAGGAGACATTGTGAGCTACTGTCCCATGGACCTAAGTTTCCCATCACCTAGCCTTACCTGTCCAGGTTCCTCAGAGAGAAGGGCTGAGTGGAAAAGCGAATATAACTGTCTCGATAGAACCAGACAGTGAGTGGGTTCCAGTCAGTCACTAGGAACCACTGCCTCAAGTCAAACTTGGTACCAAAGATGAGTAAGGGTCGCTCAATATACTTCTGTACCACCCACTTGCCATCTTTCACAATCATGGGGTCACAATCCACCAGCTTTAACATCTCTTCCAGGTGGTCCATGCATACAATACCTGGGTAAGACAGGATATAGGAAGGAACAGAACTCGCATCCCAGAAATTCCTAACTTCTCTGAGGAGTGCTTATAAGGTAAAGAACTTTAACTTTTTTTAAACATGAGCTTTCCACCCCCAACAGAATTTACAATGTATATGTATCCTTGCCCCATTAAATTTTACTTTGGAATAAATAAAAATACAAACAAAACCCGATCTACAGAGTGATCATGTATGATAGCATATGCAGCATTTTGTACCTGTGGTTCCTCGCCTCTCAATCAAGAGGAGAGCACATTCTTTGCAATGAAACTGAGTGTAGAAGCATTTTAAGGTTTTATGTTATTTGTTTGTAGGTCCTCTTGGTTCCACTGTCTTTGCCCTGTATTAGTTCATACAAATCTCCCATGTTTCTCTGAATTCTTCATCTTTGTGATTCCTTACAGAGCAATAAGATTCCTCAACACTCACACCATACTTTGTTAGTCAGTCCCCAATGGGTGAGCATCTGCTTTGTTTTCAGTTTTTTGCCCCAAAATATGAGCCAGATTTTTTATTTTTATTGATTGGTGGGGATTTTATCACCTTACTTTCCCAATATAGCCCTTCTTCATTCAGAAAAACATCCCTTTTTAAAGGAAAAAAAGCGTTTCTCCAAAATCAATCCACAATATCAACCAAGTTTAAGACCATAAGCAATGTTCTACACACAGAGCTTCCCCTCTCTCAGAGGAGGAGGGCAACTGAGCCTAATTCTTGACTAAAACCCATCTGAGGATGCACTCCACTGTGATGAGATCCACCCACCACCTCCAGGACCATCTCATCATCGGGCAGTGGAATAAGTATGGTTGCCATTCAAAGTGATGACACGTTGAAGCCACGATGCAGTTTTGAGTGCACAGTTTCTGGCACATTTATTTGAAATTTATTCATGCCTTGTTTGCCAAAGCTGGGTTTGACCAGCAGGGCTAACTCACAGACTGGTAGTTCTCAGTGTTTGCTGATCTCTCCCTGCCCATGTTCTACTTCCCTTTCTGCCCCAACCCAATGAGCAAAGATGGCCCCACCCACAGATTTAGATTTGTAGAAACACAGGCACAACAGCTCATATTTACTGTTTGCTTTATGGAGTTCCCCAATACTTCCCTTGTAATGTGCCTTTGAGGTAGGAAATGCAAATATGATTATTCTCATTTTATGGATAAAGAACTGGATTTGCAGTTGAAGATAAGTGACTTGTTTAAGAATGTTGGAACTGGCAAGCTGCTGCATCTGGTAACAGTGCATCTGCTCCATCTTCCTTATTTTACAGAGCAGGAGACAGACCCAGAAGTGATTTGCCTCAGGTCACATAGATAGTCCTGAAAGCTCAAGAGCTGGTAGTCTGACTTGAAGTCTCCCTCTCATCTCTTCCAGTGAAAAGACGGTATGTTCTCTGAGGCTCTACAGTCTGGAGAGCTGAGGGATGGCAGGAGTGAACTGGGAACATACTAGGCACTATGACTGTTCGAAAAATAAATACAACCGCCACCTTGATAATTATTTCTTTATATGAATCAACAATTCAAGGCTGTTTCCTTCCTCATCTGCATCACTCTCTGGGCGGATGCTCAGAGGAGGCCACAGGGTCTCCCCTCACCCCCTTCTGTTTTCCCTTACCTCGACCTCTGGACTTGGCTCCAGGCTTCACAATCCAGATATTTCTGTCTCCTTCCATGTCAATTTGAGGCACTACTTCTCGGAGCTGCTGAAGGATGTCTTCACAACGCTGGATGTGAGACTCGGCTTTCTTCAGCTCAGCCCCCTCACTGTGGAGAAATGGTGAGCTGCTCAGGGTGGCACTGAAGAGCTGCACCTTGATCCATCTGTGTGCATGCCCTTGCAGGGACCTCCCATATACCTGAAAACTCCCACGCACCCTTGCTTCCTCCAACTGCATGTCACAGGTTAGTGTTAGGTATGCTTCTGCCTTCTCTGGGAAGCCCTTGTACTACCTTTTTCTTTTTAATTTATTTATTGCCAATTACATGTTATAACAAATTTCCACACAAGTTTTCCTAAATCCTATGGTCGAATTTTTCTCCCTCCCTCCCTTCCTCCCTTCCCTTCCCCTCTGGCAAGCAGTGCTGGCAAACTATTCGATCTGGGCTATACATGTATTATCATGCAAAACACATTTCCATACTGTTTCTTTTCATAAGTGAAATCTTATAAAAACAAAATCCCAAAACATAAACCCAAATAAACAATTGAAAAAGTGTTTGCTTTCATCTGCATTCAACTCCAACAGTTCTTTCTTGGGGGGTGGATAGCATTCTGTGTCCCAAGTCCCTCAAACTTGTCCTGGATTATTGTATTGCTGCTAATAACTAAGTCTATCTCACAGTTGATCATTCCACAACATTACTGTGTACAATGTTTTCCTGCTTCTGCTTATTCACTCTGCATCAGTCCATGAAGGTCTTTCCAGCTCTTTCTGAAATCCTCCAGATCATCATTCCTTTGAGCACAACAGTATTCCATCACCATCATATACCACCGTTTGTTCAGCCATTCCCCGATTGATGGGCATCCCCTCATTTTCCAATTCTTTGCCACCACAAAAAGATCAGCTATAAATATTTTTGTACAATAGGTCCTTTCCCCCTTTTTTACTTTTATCTCTCCAGGATACAGACCTAGTAGTGGTATTACTGGATCAAAGGGTAGGCACTGTTTTATAGCCCTTTGCGCAAAATTCCAAATTGTCCTCCAGAGTGGTTGGATCAGTTCACAGCTCCACCAGCAACGCATTATGTACTATTCAAAGGACACAACTCTTTCTGATCACTAAAGGGTCCGGAGAAGCAGTCCTCCAGCCATTGGTTTCCTTGCTTCCAATTTCTCCCCACTCTCATTGTGTATAGCTCTGACCTTGGCACTCCCTTTTTCTTTTGGCTATAAAGTTGTGGTGGTTCTCGCTAGCAATCAGTAAGTATTTACTATGACTCTTACAATGTTCCAGACACTGTGGATAAAAAGACAAAAATGAAATCATTTCTGAGCTCAAACAGTTCACGTTGTATCAGGAGAGACAACATGTACGTATATAGGTAGATACAAAAGGGATACAAGTTAAATTCAGAGTAATTTCAGTGGAGAGGGGCTACTAGCTTGAGGAATGGGGAAAGGTTTCTTGGAGGAGATGACAGTTGAACTGAGTCTTGAAGGCACTTTAGGAGTCTCAAGGGACAGGGGTGAAGGAGTGTATGCCAGGCCTGGCAAAGACATGGGGAGGAGAGACGTAGCGTCGAGTGTGAGGATGAAGACTAAAGCCCATTCACAAATGGTATGTCATAAGCCTGGAAACATGGGCTGAAAGCAGACTGGAAAGGCCTGGAAATGCCAGAGGAGTTTTTATTTAAAGCTAAAGGTAACAAGGAGCCGTTGGTCTTCACTGATCTGAGGGACGTGTTCACACCTAGGCTTTGGCCACTGTGCATAAATGGATGGATCACTGGGGATAAGTGACTGGAGGCAAGTACAGCATCCAGGAGACTGGTACAACAACACACCAGGGAAGAGATGGTAAAAAAGAACCTCCAGGAAAAAATACAAAGTCCTCTCTTTGGCATTTGGTAGGGTTTCAGTGTATCCTTTCAGGTAGATTGCCCTTTTTCCCGCCTCGTGTATTTTGTGCTCATGCCAAAATGATTAGCTTTCTGTTCCTTGTATGGGACGTTCTACTTCACTCCAAGTCTTGATAGATCCTGGAATACATTCTCTTCCCTCCTCTCCCTTTTCAAGTCCCAGCTCTCTTCAAGACTCTGTCAAGGGTCACTCCCTACAAGAAACCTTCCTGGATTTGGTTCTCATTCCCCCACCCCAAATCCCTGATCTCTACTTATTCTGTTCATATCTGATATTTACTTATCTATGCACATTTCTTATGCTCCCAGAAGAATATAAGTCTTTAAGGACTATCCCGATTGCTTGTATTTGTTGGCCTAAAATAAGTCTGTTCTAGAAAAAGACAAATAACTTGATGCCAAAGCCTCTACCTCTTCTCTGTTTGAGGTTAGGAGGGCTTGGGTGGTTTGTGGAAAATTGCTCTATCGGGTCATATGATCCAGGTTCAAATCCTGCCTCTGCTACTTATTTTGTGACCCTGGGCTAGTTATTACACTTTTCCAATCCCGTGTCCTCATATAAAATGCAGATGTCAAGCCTTAGAGTCACCTTTGAGCTTTCATCAGAAGTCAGTAACTGGCGGGGCACTTCCCATATCTTCTTCCCTCCTCTTTCCTCTTCCTGAGAAACTTCCCATGCACCCTTCCAGAGTGCTCTTTCTTCTACATGGCATATATGTTTGTTGGTTCACTGAGCCTGAAATTTAATTTCTACCTGTACCTTCCTATTTCCTTTTTTTGCTTATACCTTTACATTTTTTTCTTATTTATTTACCAATTATACATGATAACAAATTTCCATGTAAGTTTTCCGAAGTTATATAATCCAAATTATCTCCTTTCCTCTTTTCCCTCTCCCCTCCCAGAGCTGGCAAGCAATTTGATCTGGGTTATACATATGTTGTCATGAAAAACACATTTTCATATTGTTCATTTTTGTAAGTGAATAATAATATAAAGCCAAAACCCTAAAAAAAAAACCCAAATAAACCAATGAAAAATTGTATGCTACCCTCCCTACTTCTGAAAGGATTTCAAGCTGGCTTATGTATTTTTAAATTATCCTAAATCACTAAACATAAGATAAAAGCAAATTAAAAAAAAACTTTTACACATAGCCAGCAAATTGGAAAAGAGGGGAGAAAATGGGAAAAGGCAATGCTGGAAGAGCTGTGGAAAAACAGGCATAACAATATACTGTTGACAGCTATGAACTGCTCCAACTATTTGGGGAAACAATTTGAAATTATGCTTTAAAAATGACTATGGTATTCATACCCTTTTACCCAGAGATGCCATTGCTAGGCATACACCCCCAAGGAGGTCCAAGGTAGGGAAAAAAGTCCCATATACTCTAAAATATGTGTAGCTACATTTTTTAAGGTAGCAAAGACTTGCATGCAAAGTAGATGTCCAACTGGAGAATTGTGGTATGTGAATAGAATGAAATATATTACTGGGTGATAAGAAGAGTTGAATATGAAGAGTTCAAGAAGCATAGGGAAGCTCAGATACAGAGGGAAGTAAACAGTTCCAGGAAAATAATACAATGACAGCAATGTGAGATGCAGCATAATGATAGGACCTTGGAATCCAGAGGATCTGAGTTCAAAACCTGCCTCAGACTCTTATTAGCTGTGGGACCCTGGGCAAGTCACTTTAGCTAGGACCTCAATTTTCTCATCTGTAAAACAAGATTAGATTTGATAGCCTCTGAGATCCCTCAGCTCTACGATCCTATGTAAATGAAAAGAACAACAAAAAGAAACTGCTGTATAATTACATTGATCAGGCTTGGCCTCAGAAAAAGGAAAACATAAGTTCCTCCTTTCTTTGTGATGTCAGGCAAGCTACTGTATCCTTCCTCTATTTTATGGTCTGACCAAACTGGCTGCCTTTCTGTTCTTTACACTCAGCATCTATCTCTGTCTCTGTGCTACCCTTCAAACTTAGAATGTACCTCTGTCTCATAAGGTCCCTCAATTCCTTCATAACTCAACTGAAGCACTATCTTTTCTATTGAGCCTTTCCTGATTCCCTCAACAGCTAGTATCCTCCTTCCCTTGCTTGTATTTGTTTAAACCCTTACTTTCAATCTTAGAATTAATACTAAGTACGGGTTCTAAGGCAGAAGAATTTTAAGTACTAGTCAACTGAGGTTAAATGACTTGCCCAGGGTCACAGAGCTAGGACATGTCCATCTATATTTGAACCCAGGACTTCCCTGACTCAAAGCTTGATTCTCTATTCACTGTGCTATCTAGCTGCTTCTCTACCTAGCTTATATTTTACCATCATATTTTTATTTTATGTAGTTTTTCTCTATATATATACATCTACATGTGCACAGAATAGATATTTAATTAATGCTTGTTATCTGATTGAATAGTGTGCATACTGTCTGATTCCATTGATATATTAGTTATTTTGTTGAATTGAGTTTTCCCCCTAGTTTGTTTAAATTTCTTTATTACAAATAATGGCTCACACCAAATAGGGGGAGGGGAGACATCTAGCCAGAAGTGACGGTGAAGACCAAAGATATCAATATTTTTTTTAAGTTTGAGGATGGGGCAGCTGGATAGCACAGTAGGTAGAGTGCCCTTACCACTCTTCTGCCTTAACATTGATACTTAGAGATTTAACACCCATTCTAAGACTATAAGGATAAAAAAGGGAATTGACTATTTGAAACCTAATCTTTGGATGATGGAAAAGCACAAGGAGATATTTTGAGGAACCCACAATCAGTGAATGACAACACTTGTGCCAGATATCTGGTTCTCCACATGTATTCTCTGTGGCTTAGGCAAAAATAGTACCATGTTGGCTCACATAAAAATGTTCATTTGCTGGTCCAAGCAAGCATACAAACTGAGGCTTTATCAATTGTCTGCACTGGTTCAGTATTTTATTCGTTCATTCAAAAACTCCAGTGCCTCCACTCTAGTTCAAAGCACAATCACCAATTGTCTGTAATCTCCCAACAAGTCTATCTGCTTCTAGGTTCTTTCCCAGAAATCCATCCTGTACAATGCCAATGGATTAAGCTTCCTAAAGCAGAACTTTGATGATGTCAGTCTATACTAAAAACAAACAACAACTAACCCTTAAATAGTATCCTATTGCCTACAAAATAAAATTACAATTCTTCATTTGGGCATTCAAGACCTGCTACAAAATGAAGCAAAATCAGTCTTGTTGTCCACAGTACCACTGTATCAACTCTTGCCAGAATGGCTTTTTCTGTCTTACTTATTTCCTACCTTTGCCCTTTGGATCATGGTCCCCAAAAGCCTTTCCTTCTTGTATCTTTCCCCATCCAAATTCTATACTTTCAAAGTTTAGCTCACTTATTCCACAAAAGCTTCTCTGTCCATGTTAGCCCACAGGATTCTCCCTCTCTCCCTTATACCCATTCCACAGGATTTGTCATCTCTGCACTCATTTGACAACCATTTACTACTGAGCCCTTGTTAGCTGTTTTTTATTCTCTTTATCTGTCTCATCTCTTCTTCTCCATACTAGTAGGGGTAGGTTTTTTGAGGGAAGGGTTAATGGAATTATGTCTTTTCCATACTCCTTGGTGCCTGGTATATATATATCGTTAATTGTTCAAACTTGGCACTTAATTAATCCCAAAGAGATATTCCACGCGGTTCCTGAGAAATAGTCTGAGAAGACTTCATTAGAGATCTGGGACTTCAGGTAGGCTTTGAAGAATACATAGTATTTAACAGAGTTGGTGGAAGAATGACATTCGAGACAAAAGGAATGGCACAAGCATGACCAAGTGAGATTTTTGCATTATATTCATGTATATAAGACTAGGTGAAGCAATATGGCATATTGGATAGAAAACTGGCTTTGAAGCCACACAGTCAAGCTTGGTCAAGACCCTCTAACACATACTAGCTGTGTGACTCTGGGCAAGTTCCCAAACCACTCAGGGGACTAGACAGAAAAGACACCAACCGATATCAATAGAAGGAATCTCCTAAGCTAGTGAAATCCAGTCTAGGTCTTACCCCTCTCCTTATTTTGAAGCTGCGTACTTCCTCCCTCTTAGGTAGGGCAGATTCTACGTCCCCTTTCATCCCTGTATGTAACCCTGGTGCCTTACAGAGAGTAGGTACTTAATATTTCCCGAGTGATCATGCTCCCTTTACGGTAGTGAGAGGATCCATCTAGGGGAATTTTTATGTAGGGGAGTAGTAGAAGATATGATTGCAAAAGCAGAAGAGGGCCAGATTGTGGGGGGTCCTAAATGATGAGTCAAAGGGGTCTGGACTTGATTCTGCAGACCAGTGAGAGCTACTAGAGGCTCCTGAGCATTAGAGAGGCATGATGAAAAGGATTAACAGTAATTAGCCTGGGGTGGTCATGTGCAGGATAAATTAGACTGAAGTGGAGCAAGAATCTCTATATTCAGGAAGCAAGAGATAGATGGATGGTCTGAGACACTAAAGAGAGAACAAGGTTTTCGACAGCTGCCCCGTGGCAGGGCCCCAACCAACTGCTCACAGTTTCAGCTTTTGGATGTTGTTTTTGTGACCTCTGTAGGACTACACTAGTAGGTCTCAGTGTCCTGGGGAAAAGGGAAGGTGAGTATAGCTGGCGAGTCAGGGACAGCTCCAGGCTGAATCTGGGGCAGAGGTAGCCTATCTCCCCTCATGGTGTGATTTCTGTCTGGATTCTGGTAATTACAGGGACACAAACTACTTGTACTCCTGGCCATCTCCCTTTGAAGATACAAATACGTGGATGCAAAAAGGGGGAAATGCCCTGGAATCTCAAACCACCTCTTTTCTGCTTGGTATCTGCATTGTCCCATACATAGTTCTCTCTGCAAGCAATAAGATATTGGAGAATTTGGATATAATATGACGTCTCTGGTGCTTTTTAAAATAGTAGCCTTGATGCAGGCCTAGAATGGATGAACCCCCTACCCCTAGCTCCCCACTTCCAAGGTCTTTGGATCTACCTGTGCTCATGTCCCAACACCCCATTTTATGGGCACAAGAACAAACACTTACTGGACCACTTGGTAGTAGCGCTGGAGAAAAAAAGTCCAATCAGCATGGGTGGAGTACCCTTGGGGCTCCATGGTCTTGTCAATATCCTCATGGGCCAAACTGCTGAGGTGGTCCTCACAGGCCTGGAGAGCATCTTCGATCAGCTCCGATGACACTTGCTTGATTTCTTTTTTGCGAAGTCTGTTCCCTGAGGAGCCTGGGGGCGGGGTGGGGGTGGGGGTGGGGGGTTGATTATGGAGGATAAGGAAGGACATCACAGAAGGAAAATCTTGTCTCCTGGATCCACCTTCCACCCTGTGTACCCATGCCAGAGAAGAAAGTTTGGGAATCCTCCCACATGGAAGGAAAAGTGGAGGTACCAGAAAGGCTTTCTTGGAGCCTCGTTGGTCCCTATGCCCCCTGATCTCAAAACTGTTTCTTTTCTTGAGTCCCTGGATAGCAAGACCCCTTGAATTTCATGTCTGTGGACCCAGAGAGGAAAAGTGCAAGTCTTTGGAGTAGAGGTCTTGTGACGTGTCCCCCTCCTCACAAAGTTTGCTATGTTATTCTATGTGCCTGAGCACATAGGTACAAAGGATTCTAGATCACCTGAAGAAGCTTGCTTATGTTCTTTCTTTTCAATGCAGGTGCATCCTGACTTCCCAGTGAGAAGACAAAAAGCACGTCGTCTTTCTGCTGAGTCTGTAATCTTAGCAGGCTTGACACATGGATGGGCCCACAGAGGGTGCTGACTCAGTGGTGGGGGACTAAATAAATGATGACTGGAGGAATGAATGAATGGATGGATGGATGGATGGATGGATGGATGGATGGATGGATGGCCCATGATACTTACTTCGGAGAATCTTTTCCAACAAAGCTGGGGATGATCTCCTCTGCTTATTTTCTTCTGAATAGGGGACCCATGACTTTACCACCAGCTTGAGAACGTTGCGTGCAGCTGTCAGCCAGAAGTCCTCTGCTCCCAGGATGTGATTGGGAGTGAAGAGTGGGGGGGGGGATACCCTCCTTAGCACCAGCCCATGGAAGGAGGAGTGGGGAACAGGACAGAAGGAAGCAACCACTATTCCCAAAGCAAACTCAATGTTCCCAGAATTTGGTCTATTTATAGAGTCTGTTCTGGGCTTGGTACAACTTTTGGACTTGGAACTTAGTCTAGACTTGGAACCCAGGATAAATTAAGAACTCAACCTAGGACTAGCATCTAGTATGGCTCAAAGCCTAAATATAGACTCAATCCCTATTGTAGATCTGGAACCCAACCCAAAACCTATCCTCCTAGTGTGGATTTGTAGCCTAGATTAAATATAATATCAGATGTAAATCTTGAACCCACTTAGTGTGGATCTAGTACCTAATGTGAATTTAGAGCCCAATTTAAACCCGAAAGTCAATGTAGTCTTGCTCAGTATAAGTCTAGAATTCAACCTAATCCTGATATTTTGTGTGGATCTAAAACCCAATCTAGACTTGGTTATCTCAGTGTGGATCCAAGACCTAGCCAAAACTGGAACCTAGTATAGATCTAGAACACAGCCTCGATTCGACAGCCAATTCCTGCTTAGTACCTGATCTAAACCCAGTGTCTGTACTAGACTTTCTTAATGTATATGGGCTGATTCAGCTAATTCAGCATTGTAAGAATCTTGGGGAAGGTATAATCAGGGAAGGAACAAGATCTAAGAGATACGGGTCATGGAAGGAAGCCTGGCAGGGTAAGGGTCATCCAGACTGTAACCAGACAAAGCAGAAAACGCTCCATCCTGAAACAGGGGTGACTCCCTAGTCTGAAGGGGTAAGGAGAAAGAGTTGGTGAAGAAGGCATCTTCCTACCCATGAAGGCCTGTTTCTCATCCTCAGCTCCTAGGCGGTAGCATCGTGGGAAGAAGGAGTCTGCATTGGCCTCATCAAACCAGGGTAGGTTCCGAAGATTAAGGCACAGGCCAACCTAGGAAGTCATCCCAGGAAAGGAGCAGGGTGGAACTTCCCCTGAGTTTGCCAACTTGACTTAGGGGGGTCAACCATACTTTCCGCATATTTCCAAACAAGATAGGAACCAACAGCAAGCTAAGTATTTTAAGATAGACCAAGCGATTGGCAGCACCCTGGGGATATATCTAGATTGCTCTGAAGAGGCATTCTTGTCCATAGAACGCCATTAAAATAATAATGATCAATCTTTCCTGCCCCAAAATGTGCTCATTCCCACCCCCCATGTCCTTGTTTAGGCTATTCCCCATACCTAGCATGCCACCATCCAAATTCTGACTATCCTTCAAGGGCCAGTTCAAACCCTGCTTTCTTTCTGTACTTCTTTGAATTCTGCCAATGAGATAATGGTCTATGCCACACAGTTTAGAACTGAATCATCCTTTGTCTTGTCTTGATAATTGCTATCTGTGTCCATATTCTTTTCTCCTCATTTAGATGGTAAGCTTCTGTTTTTAAAACTCTTAGAATCAATACTGTGTATTGGTCTCAAGGCAGAAGAGTGGTAAGGGCTGGACAATAGGGGTTAAGTTCCTTGCCTGGGGTAACCCAGATAGAAAGTGTCTGAGGCCAAATTTGAACCCAGGACCTCTAAACTCCAGGCCTGACTATCTGATGAGCCACCTAGCTGCCCCTATATGGTAAGCTTCTTAAGAATAGGGAATATATCTCATACCTTTTCATAAGTGACTAGAGCAGGGCTAAGAATATGGTACGTGCAAGAATCACACTTTTTGATTGACTGATTGGCAGGGAGAGGTATGTTTCCCTTTCCTACATGCAATCAGAGTGGAGGGAAAGGGGGTTTGGATTAGGGGTGCTGAATAAATCTGACATGGCATGGTGCCCACCCCCCTCCTCTTATCTAAGGGATCCCACCTTGGTGGTAAAGGAGCCCGCCCGAGCATAGTGATTTATCATTTGCTCTTTGCAGAGAAAGCGGCAGTCGATCACATCCCTCCGGGTGGTCCAGATGAAATAGGGCACTTCATTTCGAACCATTCGGGACTAAGACACAAGGGAGAGGGCAGTAAATAGAAAGGTGAACAAGGTCATCTGTCTGTCCCTCTATGGGCCCTCAGTTGAGCAGCCTACCTTCTTATCAGTTCCTTAAAATATCCTGGAAGGGTACCCTGGGAGAATTGACCCTCTGTCCCCTGAATTGAAGGGAAAGAGGGACCCTCTCCCCATTACCATAAGGTCATGAGTGCCATCTAAATCTTCAAGATCTGTCTGTTGATCGTCATCATCATCATCTTCATCCTCTGGGGGACAAAAAATCCCAAATAGATGAGGCTCTTGCCCTGTTCCTTCTAAACCCTCCTTTCAGAGCTTCCATTGGTATAACAAAAATTACAGTGGAACTCTTTGGACAAGTTATATGGGGGTAGCCTGTGACATTAGGTGAGGGGCTCTGTTGGTTTATACTTATAAGAAAATCCTTAACCCATGATTCCATCTCCACTGCAAAGCTAGCAGGACTGCCCATTCCATAAAATCCCTCACTCCCAAACTGTTCTGTGACTTCTTTTCCATTCTTCAGGGTTACTTGAGATGTTCATTTTAACCTTTTACCCACAGAAACAAGCCAGGGGACAAGAGAGGAGTAGCCCTGCTAGTTCACTTTCTCATCTCTGCCCTCCCACCCCAGCTCTACCCTTGGACTCACACTCTTTTCAGGACTGGCTTGAAGCCCTCCAAATCTTGGTAATTCAGCTGCTGAGGTGAGGAGAGAAAGAATGTGAGCAGTCATGTTTACCTTCTTCACAGTCCTCAGGGACTTCATGATCTCCAGATCCAAGATTGTCCAGTTCCCTAGGAGGAGGTAATGTTGGCCCTATTGTTAAATGGGGAATCTTCTTCTCCACCCAGCCCCGGCGGCGCAGGATCCCTCGGATCACGGGGTAGCGGCCCTGGATCATGAAGACTTTCTTCTGCTGTGGGGTGAGAGAAGGCAAGGGAAGAGGCTGAGGAAGTGGCTAAAATGTCAATCTTCCCAGAGGCCTTCTTCCACCTCGGTTGATTCCCCCTGACTCTGACAGGTCTCCCTGTTCCCCTTCCTTTCCCACCTCTGACCTTGATGGCTCTCTGCACCAGGATCTTGGCATTCTTAAGCCGGTCAATGTTGAGTGGGGCCCCAGGGAACCCTCTCCAGACAGACATCGTAGCTTGGGGGCCTACAGTGAGACAGCCAGACAGATCCTGGAAGCTCTTCTGCCAGGTTTTCCTCCCAAATCCTACTCCATACAGTCTAACCCACCCCTATTCCTATCCTCTATCCTCCCATTCATAACCTGTCTCTCTTTCCCCGATGTTCTGCCTGCCTTTTTTTCCCTATCTCATCTTTAATTTCTTCCATCTCTTATTCCCCATCCTTCAGTCTTCTGTCCTATTTCCATCTTCTCTCCCTGATCCCTGTCCCTGTAGTTTGCTCCTGTGTCTCCTGGAGCCTTTTCTCCATTCACATCCATACAGGTCTCTCCTTAATTCTTTTCTCTAACAAAGCACATCCCTCATACCCCTTACCAAAATCCCATTCTCCATTTACACACTTCCTATTTGATTCCCTCCATCCTCAACAACTAACCATCTCTTAATTCCCTGAATCCCCTAGTTCTCCTCTATCTCCTTCCCTCCAGCCAGTTCCCCATTTATACTTTCTGATTCTTTCCTGGTAGTCCCCCGTTTCCCCTCCATACAACTGGTTTTCTCCCTCCAATCCCCTTCTCCCCAATCAGTCCATCTCTTTCCTGACCCCCTCCACTCATTCCTTACCTCCATTTTCTTCCCTTCACTAAGCCTACTGTCCCCATACATACAAATAATTGCTCCTATCCCTCTAGATCTTTTCTCTCCAGTCCCTGAGCCCACCCATCTTCCTCTTGGTCTGCCTCCTCCTTTCCCCGCTTTAGAATAGCTTTTCTGCATCCCCAGCTACTGCCCCATCTGGTACACCACCTGATTCCTCCCCATTCCCATCCATTTAGCTGGAGCCCTCCTCCATCTCTTTGTCTCCCATTTATCCTTTCATCTATCTCCTGTCCTTTTCCTTGCATCCCTTTCTTATCCACATAAGTGGTTCCCTCTCTCCACCTCCCCGCACCCTTGCATACACTTCCCACCCCACCCCTTTCTTTGACAGGTGGAATGGGCGGGATGGAGAGGGGAAGGGGGAAAGGGGAAAGCGGGGAGAGAGGGGACTGGAGGCCAGTGTAGACTGAAAGGGGCCCAGGTCGGACTTCACCTTCGAGCCGCGGACGCCGCGGGCTCTGTGAGAGATTCAGGGGCTCAAAGCTGTTCTCAGGGTGTGGCTGAGGGATAACCTTGGCCTTGCCATCACCGTCCGCGGACGCGGGAAGGAGATGGTACAGGTGCCCGCAGGCTAAGTGGTCCACTGGGCGGAGAGGCGGCGGGGGGGACTCACCCTGGGCGTCCGGGCGCGACCGCGCTCCCGCAGTCCTGGCGCCTGCGGCCCCGTTAGAGAAGACTTCGGGGGAGGCTGCGAGGACTCTTGGAGAAGCGACGGTGGCTCCGCGCCCCGAAGCCCCAGACCCCAAGGCAGCTCGGGACCCCGCTTGGTTCTGCGGCAACCCAGCGCTTGGGGACCCCGGGGTCTGTTGACTCAGGTTCCCAGGGCCCCATTGCGTCGACGTGGTCCGAGGCCAATGTAGGGTCTGGAGGCGGGATGAGACGGGCCCCGGCTGCCGGTTTCGTCCCCAGAAGGTGTTAGGGCGACACAACCTAGACTGGCCCAGCCGCGGCTCGAGCGTGCCTGGGCGCTCAGGCTTTCCGGGGATCAAATCTGGCTTGGTCCAGACTTGCTCTTTGCACAGCTGCTCGCAGCTGTAGGCGGCCTGCTTTCGCTCTGTACACCAGGGAGGGTCCCTCTTGTACGCCGCCCCGAGCTCCCCGCCCCCCAGCAGAAGAGCAGCCCCAAGGCCCTGCATAGAACCGGAGGAATATTCCCTCACAGCCCCTCACACGCAGGATCCTCCACGTGAGGTGTGAGGCCGGGGAGGGTCCATCCGCCGGCTCAAGCCCCGGTAGCTGCGGTCCCAGGCCTGATCCCGCCCTCTGTTTAGCGTTGTCATGGAAACCACCCCCCGGGGCACAATAAAGGAGGGGGGAGGGGAGTGTCACTTGGGTGGGGAAAGGTTCGCATTCCTGCGGCGCCCCCGGAGACTTGCTTTGCCCCTTCGGGGCCCCTCCCACCCCTAGCCTCGCTCCTAGTGGTCCTTTTCCCTCTAGAGTCTGCTGGTTGCCAGGAGCAACCTCCTCCCGAAATGCACGAGAGAGAAAGTAGTGTCGGAAGGGAAAGTTAATTAGGTGAGAATTCTCCAACTTAGAACCCAGAAGGGTGGAAGCAGATGAAGCTCCAAACACAGTTGTGGGTTGTTTCATCCAAGGTGGTCACAGGGCAAAGAAAGCTTCCAAAGTTGGGCTCATCCAACCTCCTCTTTGAGCTGGGAATGGTGGTGGTGGGGTTTGTCCTGTTATGTTAATAGTGGCAAGCTCCTGCTGCCCTCCACAAAGCAACACTCCCCTCACCCCCATTACTGCCCTGTTTATACACACAGCACAGAGATCATGCAGCCCCTCAGAGGGCAGGAAAAGACTTTAATGGGGTGTGAGGTCACCAGGTTCAGAAAAGTCACAATGAGTGCAAGAGCGGAAGTGAGGGCAGGCAAAGGGGTGGGAGCATTGATTGGCAGGGGCGGCTACTAGGGACTTCTAGCAAGGGCAGTGATGGGCCCCCAGAAGGCAGATATTAACAGAGGTTCCCCTCCCCATGGAAGAACCTGCCTCTGTTCTGGGCTCCTGGGCCCAATGGGGGCCTTTCATTATACTTTACCCCTACCACAAGCCATCTTTAGGTAGCACCCCTCAGGCAGACCTCAGAAAGCCAAGAAGCCCCTGGGAAGAAAGGGAAAGGAAGAATAGTCTGAACTTCTCTTCCCTGCACATCTGGGGAGGGGAGGAGGAAGGCCACAGTCACCTTTTGGCTCCAGGCCCGCCCAGACCCACATCGACCAGTAAAGCAACTGGAGGTGGTTATGTTTGTTTAAAAAAAGACAAAAGGTTACAGTATCCTACAAGCACAGAGTTTTAAATTTCAAGACATTAAAAAAAAAACCTGTCCCAGCCCAGGGGACTGAACATGGATGGCCAGGTGGACCCACTGGGTTTGGCCTTGCAGGTCTACTGCTGTTTTTCTCTTCCAGATAGCAAGCTCTCCATCCCGGGCCTACATCCCCAACCCCTGCTCCTCCCCCTCGCCCCAGCATTCTTCAGAGCTCCACCAGGGCAGCTTTGCAGAGATAGGAGAGGATGAGAGAGGGAGAAGCCGAGAGATCCAGTCAGATGCTTTAAAACTGTGAAGAAAGCAAAGGTGAAAACTGGGATTAGGTGCAAGATCTCATGTCTTGATGTGTCACCTTTAATTCCTCCCACTTTTTTAGAATTCATCTAACTAACCCTCACCATTCCATTATGGTCTTCAAAGCTGAAAGAATTTCCCTCTTCCTTTCTATCTCCTGTTACCTAGTAGAGCTCCCCCCATTCCCACTAGATATGACTCATTCAGCAAGCATTTAAGTCATGCCCACCATGGGGGCTAAGTGACTAAGACTGGAAGGCCCACACTACTCCTTATTCCTCCTCAGCTCGGGGATCTCTGGGGAGACGTCTGGGAACTCCTAAGGGACCTTATATACAGCCTCTTAGTCTGGAGGAAAGAGAGGTCCAGGGCTTTGTGTTTATCGGTTATTCTAAATACTACCATCCAACTCTGATGCCTCATCATTCTGCAGCTGTATCCCTGGATTCTTGAAGGTTATGTTTCCTGTTCTGGCAAGTCCAATCTCAAGCTGGAAGGACTCTTGAGTACAGGTCTGCTGGCAAACAGTTACCTAAGGATTAGCCTAGCCTGGTCCAGAGATATGTTGCCAAAGGGCTAGCAAGTAGGCAATGAGCAAGGAATGGAGATTTCTATTAAGGGAAGGAGGGGTAGCTATCTGCATTGCCGAAAGAGGTGTCTACACTAATGAAATAACTTCTGATATTCTCCCATTCTCAATCTGTCTTTCTTTGTCCCCACCTGAATTTGGAAGGTCCTTTAGTCCCTAAAAAAGCTAGAGACTATTTCACCACACCCCACACCCTTTTCTTTGCTCTGCCCCAGTGCACATTAACAATGCTCGATACCATAGTGAATGTTAATGGCTGTTAACTGATATCTCCATCAATGTCCTCCAGCTAGATCTTTTCTGGGTATGGCTGCAGCCCTGGACCTTGAAACTGACACCAGTGGACTGTAAACTCTAGCAAGTTCTATTACCAAGTGGGGAAAAGCTTCAAAGAGCCAGTGACAATAATAGGTGTCATTCAACAAGCAGCTTAGTTTCGAGAGGCTTATTGTCACTAGAGGGCTGGCTATCAACCAGATTATTTTATTTTTTGCCATAGCAATTTAGTAGACTATCTAAGGTGTGGGATGGTTGTAAGTTGTATCAGTAAAGTGCCCACAAGGATAAGATGATGGATTCTAGAAATGCTGATACAGAATCCTTTTACTTTCAACCTGGGGCAATAGGTTCAATAGATGCTTATGTTAAGTACATAATGAATTCAAAGCATCCTCCACCTTTGATGTTAAGCTACCACATAACATCTTCTCAATTTAACTGGACTGTCCTTGAGGGCAGGGATTATTTTATACATTCTGGGCATCTAATACAGTGCCTTAAGTGCACACACTTCAACACCTATCAGTTGAATTAAGCTTCTCATCTCCAGAGGTGTGGTTATCTCATTTCTTTTCCACAGGTCTAATAAACCCCAGGAGAAGCTGCTAGTAACTCTCATGTTAGGAAATAGCACTTCTAGACAGGGTCTAGTCTTCCTAGGCATGATTTCATTATCAATAAATATTAAATGAAGTATCTGGTGATAAGTTCTGTGGCATGCACACGTGCACACCAGCTAAGTACTATTACACTATCTGGAAAGAGTCTTCCCTTACTCAAGGTTCCTATAACTAGAAAGAAATAGACAACTTTATGAGTAAATAAAAGAAATTAAAAACTGGCTGGAGAAATCAAGCTCAGTAAGCCTGAAAAAGAGAAGTCAGAAAGAAAATATGAAATTACTTCTAAGCTATGCAAACCAAGCAAAACTACCACCTACTGTCTCTTTGCACAACACTCAACCTAACTTTCCTAATGACAGATGTGAATGTGGCATAGATAAGAATTTCCTGCTTAGAACTTTGAGATGATAGAAACAGGTCTCCATGGGATGTCCTAAGAGATGGAAAAAGCACTCCATCTCTCAGAGATGGCCTCCAAAGATAGGTCTAAAGAGCAGCCTCAGATGCTCCTTCTAACACTAATTTTTCAGGAAAGAAATTCCATTTTCTAAGCATCATCTTTCTACTAAAAAAAGTTATTTGATTTCTATCCCAGCCTTATTGTTCCCTAAGGAAAAATGCAAATTCCTCAACATCCTAATTTTTTTAATAAACCTTTACCTTCTATCTCAGAATCAAGACTATATATTAGTTCCAAGACAGAAGAGTAGGAGTAAAGTAATTTGCCCAGGGTCACACAGCTAGGAAATGTCAGAGGCCACATTTGACCCCAGGACCTCCCATCTTGAGGCCCGGCTCTCTATCCACTAAGTCACCTAGCTGCCCCCATCCCTTACATTCTTGAGGAACTCCTCTGCCACAATACGAGCACGAGCATTGACCGACAGCTTCATTTCACTGATCTCCTTGTCAATCTCCTCCATGAAGTGGATCACAAAGTCCACCAGTTTGTGTTTGTACATTTGCTCTGTATGAAAGTTTGTGATCAGGAAACTGATATCATAACCCTGAGAAACAGAAAAAAAATTAGCAATTTAGTTGTGTTTGGCATCCCTCATTCTCACCTTGCACTTGGCCATGGGCAGCAGGGGCCTTTGCAGGCCATGTATCTTCCCTTATTCTATATTCTTTCCTTTAACCCCCACCTTTTTAGCAAAAAAAAAAAAAAAAAAAAAAAACAAAAAAAAACACCACCCTGAGAAAGAAAACACAAAAGCCCTATAAACACATATAGTCAAGCAAAATAAATTCTCACATTGGCCAAGTCCAAAAAAAAAAAGTCTCAATCATCACTCTAGGCTCAGAGGTGGGGAGCATTAAAGCCCTAATCTTCTCACATGCTATATTTATCTTTCACATATCTACCGTTTTGGAATTGTTAATGTACTAAATCCAAAGCTTCTCTACTTTTTTGTATGCATATCTATGGGATGGTTGGGTATAAGAAATTGGGATTTGGAGGAAAGAAGGAAATGCATGCTCAACCTGATTATGACATAATGGCAATCCTATATAATCTTTTTATCTAGCATTGATCTTATAAGAGTTATTTCACCTAGAAAGTTTTGAAGGATTTTCCCCCTTAAGTCCTATTTTTGGAACACCTGTTGCTCCATTTACCATAGAATCAATGGATTATAGAGATGCAAGTTTTTACAGATCTAGCCCATTCAAATTTTACAGAGAGGGAAACTGAGAAATACTGAGTCTATAGGGAAGAGTTTTAGATGTGGTTGCAGAAGAATTGGGCTATCCTGGGCAAGTCACACTCTCAAGTTTTTTGTTTTTTCATTTATACAACACTGGGGGTAAGACTAAATGAGTCCTAAGACCTAAGACCCCTTTCAGCTTTAAACCCTAAGATTACATGAAACCCAGAGATACAATGGAATCTGAAATCCCAAAACCTTGTCACTGGCAGTGCCACCACTGCTAGATAGAATGAGCAAAGTACTGAAGTAAGAATGCCGGGGTTTAGGTCTCCAGTAAATCTCTTACTAGTTAGTGGGGTACCTTGGGGCAATGCCAAAACCTCTCAAAAGTCTTAGTTTAATAAACTATAAAAGTGAGGAAAGGAATACCTTAAATGGTTGTGAAGATAGAATGAGATAGTGTATGAAATATAAATGAAAAATTTTATTATATTTCCCCAGCTAGATCAGATACTCTTAAGGTTAAAATTGTTATCGTATACTTCTTTGATTTACCCAAAGCTCTTGAGCTGGAAGAATGTCTCTCTCTAAGCCTTGACACCCTTCATTCTGAGTCAAAGAAAAAAAATTCACTGATTATTGCCTGGAGAAAGATTTCAAGATGGTAATCTCTGATCTTAAGCTCCCTACCACCAAGAGGGAGAGAGGTCTCAGGAAGCTTGTTCTCATGTGTCCCTAGGTCAGGGACAATCATCAATCCAGGAAGAATCTTGGAATGCATGAAATGAAATGCTGTCCCAGATACTATTCCTATCCTATCTGGAATCTCATGTGTAATGGAGACAGTTGGAAAAATAAGCACATCACAAAAATGAGACATATTTTGAATCTTGAAGATTCGTGGGATCCTGTCTGATTACACAGGCCAGCAGTTATTAATCTAGCAAAGTTCAATTACAAATACTGTTCCTGGTCAAGTGCTTCAGCTTCAGGTCTCTAGCTCACCTCCACAGGCTTCCTGCGCAAGATGAAGAAGTTCTCTGCTCTCATCATCATGAAGCGCATGAACTTGTGGCAAAGGATCTTCTCAATCTCATCAGCCTACAGCAACCAATAAAAAACAAACCAACAAGTTTCTACAAAGCTCAAGAGCACAAAAGGAGGATGTGATATTACAACTTCTGGTCCTCAGCAGCTCACACCCAATTAGGTCCCCATAGTTCAATAATATAGAGGCTGACTGTTCAGCTGCTGTTGTCCTGCAATGTCAATAAACTTAAGTTCTGGAAACCAAAAGAAAAAAATTCATCTTCTTTAAGAACAAGAAGAGTTAAGCAAGTTGGAGGGACCGTCTCCAATATCACATGAACAATATTATTGTAATGTTACATGGACGCAAAGGTTATTAGCCAGGGATCCATGAACTTGTCATTAATAGTTTTCATATCTGTATTTCAATATAACTGGTTTCCACTGCAACCCTCTATATTTTCCGCGTGAGGAGGAGGCTCCATTAGCTTCACTAGACTGCTCAAGGAGTCGTGATGCAATAAAGGTTAAGAACTCTCGCAATAACATGACCTATTCTCATTCCTAGGAATTGGTTTCAACGCCTTCCTCCAGATGGCATACACATATAGTGTGCTACTCTCTCATTCCACTAAAAATACACCTAAGGTCTGGCCCCAGAAAATAGGAAAGAGGACTGGGTCAGTGTACCATGCTGCTAAAATTTTTAGTACAGCTTAATGCATTAAAATATTTGAATTTGGGTTATCATTATAAATGGGCAGAGATTTACATATCATTTTATGTTTATAAAGTATGTTCAACTATTTCATTTGGTTTTCACAGGACCTCTTCGAGTAATATATTCTCATTTTATCCAAGGAACAACTGAAGCTCCTAGAACCATAACCTCTGTTTGTGACCTGTCCAAGTCCACACAACTCCTGGAAGACAGAACAGGCTCCCCTGTGACTCTTAACCTACTACTGGGACTCTCTGTTCATTATAGCCTGCAAAACCCAACAACCTGAAAAGATTCAATTTTCTACTTATTTCATGATGTGGAATCTTTTTTCCGCCACACTGACCATTTCCATAAAATAGTTAGGGTTAGGTCCCAGAAAGTAAGACTATCTTTTAAAACATCAATCTGTTTCATTTTACTAAGTTTTTTCCTAAACAATCTCTGGGATCTCAGTGCCATAAGTCCTCAGAGTGATCAGAATTTCAAACTATCAATTTCCCATTTTTAGCAGCTCTCAATTGTTAAACTTACCTGTTTCACAGCAATGCTGACTCTAACAGAGTTGATGGAACCCTCAATCAGAACCTTTTCCTTCTCATTCCTGCTGATGGTCACAGGTTGTAACAGGAGTTCTTTGCTACTCCTATAAATGCAATATCAAAGATTTCACTGTCATTGAGTGGATGGCATAATCCACAAAGGTCCTATAGTCACCAACCAAGATAAAGCCCAAGTTAGTGGGCATGTTCTAGCTAACTGCACAGATGCTTCAAAATAGGAACCAAAGACATCCTCTATCTATATATACTGATTCAGTAATAAGGACTGATCAGCGTGGAATATAGCCTAAGCCATTTAATTGTCAATCTAGTATTTTTGTACTCATCACTATTTCTTTAAGATCATGTCATCATGGTGGCCAAAAACTGGAAAACGAGGGGATGCCCATCAATTGGGGAATGGCTGAGCAAATTGTGGTATCTGTTGGTGATGAAATACTATTGTGCTAAAAGGAATAATAAAGTGGAGGAGTTCCATGGAGACTGGAACAACCTCCAGGAAGTGATGCAGAGCGAGAGGAGCAGAACCAGGAGAACATTGTACACAGAGACTAATACACTGTGGTATAATCGAACGTAATGGACGTCTCAATTAATTGCGCTGTAATGTCCCTGAACAATTTGCAGGGATCCAGGAGAAAAAAACACTATTCATAAGCAAAGGATAAACTATGGGAGTGGAAACACCGAGGAAAAGCAACTGCCTGAATACAGCGGTTGAGGGGACATGACAGAGGATAGACTCTAAATGAACACTCTAATGCAAATATTATCAACAAAGCGATGGGTTCAAATCAAGAAAACATCTAATGCCCAGTGGATTTACGCGTCGGCTATGGGGGGTGGGGGGGAGGAAAAGAAAATGATCTATGTCTTTAACAAATAATGCTTGGAAATGATCAAATAAAATATATTTTAAAAAAAAAAAGATCATGTCATCAATATACCCTTTCTCGGTCTATGGTAAAGAAAAAGAGGAAGTGGTAACTCAAGAGATCTATGAAATCCCTGAAATAACCACACAAGGTTCTCTACCCATATGTACTGCACCATCCTGGCATGTCCCAACTTTGAGGGGTTGACAGTCCTGCAGACTTGGACCTGCAATCTTCACTGGCTCTTGGCACTGGTTTTCAGGGTGCCCACCAGTTCCCACTAAGTGAGACCCAACATGCACCACTTCTTTCCTACCTGACTTCCACTTCTGGCTTGTTGTGCCTCTCCACAACTTGGGAGGAAAAATTCTCCAGGCAAAGTGCAGCCTGCAGCGTGGCCCGCACGGCACTAAGGTAGGGGCGGAGAGTGGCAGTCTATAGGGAAAAACATAAGGAATCAGATCTGGGTGCACTTATCACAAAAAGTAGGGATTTTTTTTCCAGTTACTCTTGCTAGGAAACAAACAGTACTGTTAGTTTGTCACTGGCTGACCTGAAGAGCTGTGCTAGCCATCCCACCCAGGTGACTGGAGCTGGAAAGGTGGCAATGTCTGTTTGGTGGGCTACCTGACCTTTGTAATCTGTGCTCTTCAGTCCCCAACCTCACCTTGGACCACTGCAGCAGCCTCTCATTTCCCAATGATAATTAGCTTCATGTAGTCCTACACACCTGACAAAGTGCTTTTAATTACACCCTGGAAGTGGGCATCACACACATCACTGAGGATTAGGAAATTAAAGCTGAGGTAAATGACTTGGTCAAGGTCACTCCGAGTTTGACAAGTGCAGGACTGGGATCCAACCCTGCTTTTTCATGCCTCCTTCCTTCTCTTGGATTCCTCCTCCGTGCCCACTTCCCCTTCCTTCTGTACCCTAGCTGCCCCTCCATGCTTCTCCCTTGTCTTCCCCATCCCTGTCAGTCCTTTCATCGTTCCCAACATCAATCCTTCGAATCTCTGCCCCTTTATTCTTCCCCATCGTTCATCCCATCCGGTTCCTGCTCCTCCTACCCCCAGATCCTCCTCTTCCTCCGCCGAACCCTCAACCCTCTCCTCCCCACCTAGCCCTTCATTCTCTCTGCACCCTTCTGCCAGGCCCCTCATTCGCTCTCCGTGCCTTTGCCCCTCTAACCCCCCCAGCCCCCTCAATCTCCTGGGCTCCTCCCCAGGGAGGCTGCCCTACTTCCTCCATCGGCCCCAGCTCTTCCCCAGCCCCCAGGACGTCTCGGTTCCCGCCCCGTCGAGGAGCTTTCGCCCTCCCAGTCCCTTCGGGGTCCCTGGGCGAACGCTCCCCATTTCTCACCATTGCTGGTGCTGGCTAGGCCGGAAAGCGGAAGTGCAGGAGTGCACAGGGTCCAGGGCGCCGTCTCTTCCGGGAGCCAGGTTCGAGCGCTACCACCGCTGCTCCGAGGGTAGGGGCAGCTGGAGCAGGAAAAACAAGTTGTTCTCCTTATTTCCCTGCATATCACATAAACCTCTTAGCAATGAGTCAGTAAACATTTTGAAATAATTGTCACAATGGTAAAAGCTCCCGCCGTGTCTGTCCTTCACTGCCGTTTCAGCATTCTTCTCCTGTATCCCCTTTTCTCCGACACATGGTACAGCCCAGTTCGCCGTTCTGACTCCATATTAGGACAGGGCCAGACACGGAATCGCCCCGCCCCTTCCGGTCCTGACCCCGCCCTCCCACGGTCTGTTACTGCCCTGGCCTGAGACGCTCCAGCTCCCCTGCCTCGCCCGAGAGTGGGCCCGGCCCCTTTGCACCACCCCCGGGCCGCAGTGGGCGGCTCCGCCCGTCCCCGCTGGGCCAGCGGTTACCTGCGCTCGAGGACCCCCGCCCGCCTCCCGCGAGGGACTGAGACCAGCCGGGCTCGCGCGCCTCGTGGATCCGGATAGAGCTCGGGCTGCGAAGGTGGAGGCGGGACCGGGGCGTGGGGAAGGGGCGATGACTTGGGGGACGAGGAGGGGAGGGGGCGGGGGGACCGAGGGGGCGTGAGGTGAGGACTGGGGAGGACTACTCTGGTAATGAGGTGGGGTGGGTTACACGGATTGAAGAGGGTCAGGGGGCGTGGGGAGGGGGCGGCGACTCAGGGAGCGAGGAGAGGCGGGGAGCTGAGAGGGCGTGTGGGGTGAGGACCGAGGACCACATTGGGATTGAGAGGGGTGTGGGGTTAAGGAGCGTGGGGAGGGGGGACAACACAAGAAGTGAAGAGGGGCATGGGAGGATGATCAGACAGGAGGAATGAGGAGGGGTGGGCAGGGAGGCCGTAGGGGAGGAAAATGCGGTGAGTGAAGAGATTGGTGAGAGAGCTAGGGAATGTGGAAGTTTGGGGAAGGACGGGCTATAATGTGAGGGAGTGAAAGGGCATGGGATGAAGGAATGGGGTAAGGTAATGAGGGGAGACAAGTGGGAGCCTCATGGGGAACCACCTAGGGGGTAAGATAATCTGAGAATGGTGGTAGAGGTGATGGACTTTGTGGCACCATTAGTAAGAAGAAGGCAGACTTAAAGGAGAATAAACAGGCAGATTTAGGAGAGGGAATCTTTGGGGAAGATCATTGAGAATTAAGAGCAGATGGGAAGAGTGGTGAGAGGGTAGATCTGTCCTGAATCCATACACCTTTCTTTAGTCTCTTCCAAGATCCTCTCTCTTCCATAGGGTTTCAGGTTCCTTCTTTGTCCTCTTACCCTCTCCTCAGTATTCTTTAAACAAATGAATGAACACTATTAAGTACATGCTAGTGCCAACATCATCAAGCCAACAAGCAAATCCTTGTTATTAAGCAGTTACTATTTCTAGGCCTGTGCTTAAGTGGTGGAGATACAAAATAGAAAGGAAGTCCCTGACCTCAAGGAACTTGCACTATAATGGGGAAAGAAGACCTTGGGACTGGTAGTGGAAATTCAGAATGTAGCCTGAAGAAGAATGAGACTGGGTTGGCCTGGACAATCCTCCTTAAATGGAAGTTCAATGAGGAACCATCCAGTCACAGGGAGAGGCATCAGGAACCAAGGGTAGTTGGTGTGAGTTCTAGGACTGGAATGAGCCTTTAGGTTGGGGTATCATGAAGGAAGTCCAGCATGGAGAGGATGAGAGTAACAAGACAGTTCCTGCTCTCAAGATGCTTACATTCTAATTGGGGGAGTTAACAAACATGGTAAAGAAGGAAAAGAGTTTGTGTCTGAAGAGGCAAGTTGTATATAGTCAGTTGATGAGTCTGTACCAGAAGCAGTGGTTGGTTTGAATACTGTGCCAAAGGTAGGTGGGTGAGAAGGAGGGTAAGGAATGGCAGGCAGAAGTAAAGATGGATGGAAGGCTGAATAGTTTCTGATGCCTGTTAGTAGATACAGGGCTCAAGAAGACTAGTTTGTACTTATTCAGTCACTAGTCCTAAGGACTGGGCCCAAATACAGAAGCACCAATAACAGTGTCCTCTTGGGCTGCGATGAGGCTCACTTCTCTATACTTTCTTCGTGATAATATCAGCTACTATAAATTCAACTATCATCTCTCTCATCTCTTAGGAAAAGGGTTTTCTTTATTTTCCTTACTTATAATTGCTTCCTGCCCCAAATTACTTTGTATTTATTTAACATGCATTTTTTGTATTTATCTGTATACATATTATTTCCCCTTAGGAGGATGCAGCTGCCCTCCCAATTTCATGGCCTAGTGCAGTGAAGTCTAACCTTTTAGAGATGGAGTGCTTGGTCCTGCCCTCATCCCCCCACCCCCCTAGAGATGGCATGCTGTGCCCCTGCCCCTCCACACACAGGGGAGGTGGGAAGGACTCCTATTGGGCTGCTGGGCAGAGGGGAGGGTGATGTGAAAAAATGTCATCTGCCTTTTTAGTAATGAACTGGGGGTGGGGGTGGGGTAGCAGAGTGCTCTGTGTGCCATCTTTGGCACTTATACCATAGGTTTGCCATCATTGGCCTAGTGAAAAGAGTTATCACTATACTGGAGTTGGGTGGATCTGGGGTCATATCTTTGCTCAGACACTAGTTGTATAACCCTAGATACTTAACTGAACTACTATATATCTTAGTTTTCTCTGAAAAATGAGAGGGCAAAAAAAGGATCAGATTCTGTGTCCTCTAAGGTTCTTTCCAACTCTAAATCTGTAATCCTTTGAAATCTAGTCATCCTCTTTTGAGACAACCCTGTCTCACTAGTCATCTGTCAGACATCATCTTCAAAATGGCCTGTAGTCACTTCACACTCAGCATGTCTAAAATAGAACTTATTAGTTTTCTTCTTAGACCTATCCCCCCTACTCCCTTCCCTATTCCTGATGAATGTTCTGTCTACTAGGCCAGCCTTGGCACTAGTGCAGATCAGGCACTGGGGAGCTGCTCCATTCCCCCTCTTCCTAGCACCCAAGGACATTTTTTGTATGCCTCACCCTTCTGTCCAGCCTCCTAAAGCAAGCACTTTCTCCCTCAGCTCTCTCCAGTAATGCAGGGACTCACTGGTAGATTGAATTTGCCCTCTGGGCCCTCAAACTCACAGGTTCTCCAATGCTGCACTAGGCCATACTGCCTCTCAGTTTGTCAGTTGCAGTCAAAGGCAGCTGCATCCTACTGAGGGGAAACAATACTTATATAAATAAGAACAAAACTCAATATTCTTCTCATTATCCAGGTTCAAAGCCTTTGACTCATTCTCAACTCCTCACTCTCTCACATCCCATGTTCAACCAATTGCCAAATACTTGATAACATTTTCAAATCTGTCCCTTTGAATTTATTCACACCCCCTTTACCATGCTCAGAAAACTTATGTGGCTCCCTATTGCCTCTAGGATAAAAGACTTCTCCGTTTGGCATTTACACTTCTCCACATTATGACTCCAGCCCAACTTTCCAGGTTAATTATTCTTCCTCTATCACTCTGCATCCCAGCCAAACTAGTCCACTTGCCTACTCACTTCTTCCATTTTGTCCTTATGTCTTTATAAAGACTGTCCTGATCATCTCCAAAGTTCAGCTTAAATGCCAACTCCTACAAAAATTTTTATGGATTTCCCCCAGTTACTCTCTCTCCCAAATTAATTTGTATTTATGTTGTATGATTTTAGGACTTATTTACAATATAGTTTCCCCTTAGTATCATATAAACTCCTCAAAGTCAAAGACTATTTTCTTTTTGTCTTTGGAGTTATGTTACTTAGCACTGTGCCTGGTATATAATAGGTGCTTGATGAGTGCTTATGAATTAAATGAGGAAAAAGAAGAATTAAAAAGATAAAAGAAGGGAGAAATTTAGGGGTTGTGGGAGGGGGAACAACTTATGATATAGAATAAGATCAAGAGCCCAGTGGGAGACATAGCTGATGATTGTAGAGGGATGGGTAGAATTAGGGTTGATTTTGGAAAAAAGAGATTGAATGAGAGAGAAAAGTGACATCCTAAGAGTGGGGATAATTACTGTTTACATTTAAGTTAAGCCATCCCAATACCCTGGCCACATTTGAGGGCCAACCTCCCTATATAGACCCTCCTATTCCACACAACCTCCCAATTCTTGTAAATTGATTGTTTTCTTCTCTAGCCCTATAGAGCATACAAGGGCCATGAGTGAGCTAAAGGACTGCCCACTGCAGTTCCATGACTTCAAGTCAGTGGACCACTTGAAGGTATGTCCCCGATATACAGCGGTGCTGGCCCGCTCAGAAGATGATGGCATTGGCATTGAGGAGCTTGACACTCTACAGCTGGAGCTGGAGACACTGCTTTCTTCAGCCAGCCGACGTCTTCGGGTGCTAGAGGCTGAGACCCAGGTGACTCCCTCCTTTAACTTGTTCCCATCCTAACTATAGGGTAGAAGGAGAAATGAGGAGAATGCATATTGGATAATGAGGCCAAGTATGAATGGAATAGGCAGACGTCATTATACATAGGTACACAGTGACACCAAAATTACTGCTCTGAGTACTGGAGGAAGGAAGTGCTTTTGTAGCCTGGGAAGACTGCCTAGAAAGTGATAACTTCAATCACAGCTGAATATTTGAGTTATAGTTCACATTAGGAGTTTAGCACCAGCCTATTTTTTTGTGGACTTATATCCCTTGAGTTCTAAATTTTCCTTGGGTGAAAGTGATTCCATTGGCTTCCTTCTTTCCCTCAATAACTGTCTATCTGTCTTTCAGATCCTGACTGACTGGCAGGATAAGAAAGGTGACCGTCGATTCCTAAAGCTGGGCCGGGACCATGAACTAGGAGCCCCTGCAAAACATGGCAAGCCCAAAAAACAGAAGTTGGAAGGGAAGGCAGGTCATGGGCCAGGTCCTGGCCCTGGCCGGCCCAAGTCCAAGAACCTCCAGTCCAAGATTCAGGAATATGAGTTCACAGATGACCCCATTGATGTGCCCCGGATTCCCAAGAATGATGCTCCTAACAGGTGCAGGGCTGGGAGAAGTTGAGGGAAATGGGTTATCAAAAATTGGGAGGGAACCCAGGGGGGATTCTGTTCTTCTGGGGGCTGTCATTGTTCTCTGTGATAAGCATGTAGAATGGGACCACCCATCTAGCAGATACTTAATACAGTGGCTGATAATAGGCGAGGGGACTGTCTGTGCTCAGGGCCAGGCTCTGCTCCCAGGTTCTGGGCTTCCGTGGAACCGTACTGTGCTGACATCACCAGTGAGGAAGTACGAACGCTGGAAGAGCTGCTGAAGCCCCCAGAAGATGAGGCTGAGCATTACAAGGTAGACCCTTCTGAGCACCGCCCCTTGTCAGACCCTGTTTTGGGCAGGGAGTATTAAGGATTGATGGAAACATTTAGTCTGAAGCTTAGACCACCTCAAGCTCTGGTTCTGAAACACACAGAAATAGTTACAATTGAATAAGGAAGGAAAAAAGATGCAAAACAGGTTCTTTGGTTTGACTGGTCTTTATCTTATTGAGGTTGGTTGCTTCCTTTTTTTCATACAGATCCCACCTCTGGGGAAGCACTATTCCCAGCGTTGGGCCCAGGAGGATTTACTGGAAGAACAGAAAGATGGAGCCCGAGCAGCAGCTGTAGCTGACAAGAAGAAAGGCATTATGGGACCACTGACAGAACTGGACACCAAAGGTACTCTTCTGTGTCTAATGGGGTCACCTTTTTCCTCCTGATCATCCCTGTGAGACCCAAGGAAAATGTCTAAGCTGTGTTCTACAACCCACTTGCCCTCTTTATATCCTCTGCCCATCTCTGGTTCCAGATGTGGATGCACTGCTTAAGAAATCAGAGGCCCAGCACGAGCAGCCTGAAGATGGATGTCCCTTTGGCCCTCTGACTCAACGACTCCTACAGGCTTTGGTGGAGGTAAGGATTTAAATTCTTAGGGTGCCCAAGATCTTGTAGTTCAGGGAACTCAGAATAGGACTAAAGCAGTTTTACAGAAGAATCTCTAGCTTTAAATAAGAGGACTTGGTTTCTAATGTTGCCTGTGGGACTTTTGGCAAGTAACTTAGTTGTTCTAGGTTTTAGTTTTTCTTCATCCGTGAAATTAGGGGGTTAGACTAGTTGACTTTTAAGGTTCCTTCCAGTACTAAATCTGTGTTCCTAAAGATTCAACCTGTGTAGAACCCTTTATCATGGGGGTAAATAGCCATGGAATGTTAGAAAAAAAATTAAGGTGTTCCTGTTCTCTGAGAGCTTGTGGGAGGGGGAGGGATACAGAATAGACACCTAAGAAAAACTTAAGAAACTTATTCAGACCATAGTTGGCTGTATTTTTCATTCATAAATTCTAGGGGAGAAGGTGTTTGCCACAGTCATTGTAGTGGCTAGAACACTTGGTCTTAGACAAGATTAGGGTTTGTGAGGGAGAAAAGATATGATTTGATTGAAAGAAGAATATTTCAGCTTTATGTTGAAGGGCTGACCTTTCAGCCTGGGAAGTAGGGAAAGGAAGACTTTTATAGGAATAGAGTTGAGTTTGAGTCAAAGCAGTTGTCTTGCTTTATGGCCTTCTAGGAAAACATTATCTCCCCGATGGAAGATTCCCCTATCCCAGATGTGTCTGGCAAAGAGTCTGGAGCTGATGGTGCCAGTACCTCCCCTAGAAATCAGAACAAGCCATTCAGGTGAGTAGTGCTCCCCCCTCCTCACCCATTTTCACCCCATTCCTTCTCAGTCTCTGCTCATTCTTCTAACTGAGGGTCAACTGACTCTTCTGGGTCTCTGACTTCAAATGGGGAGGCCTCTAGGGAAGAGGGGTAAGAGATGAGAGTCCTGGGATGGTCTCAGTAGCTGCTGAAGCAGTTCTATTTTCTACAGAACTGGATACTCTACCAAGCTTGTCCTTTGATGGGAGAGAGGGTGGTGGCATGATGTGAAGCTTAGGGGACACTGACCATCTGACCCATCCACAGTGTCCCCCATACCAAGTCTCTGGAGGGACGAATAAAAGAGGAGTTGATAGCTCAGGGCCTGCTGGAGTCTGAGGACAGGCCTGCTGAGGACTCAGAGGATGAAGTCCTTGCTGAGCTGAGGAAGCGGCAGGCTGAACTGAAGGCACTCAGTGCTCACAACCGAACCAAGAAGCATGATCTTCTGAGGTGGGTATGAGCACAGATAGGGACTGGGAACTACAGCTTTGGGTAGTCAGTCCCCTGTCTTGCTGGACTCTGGATGATGCCATTCCTGAATTTTAGTGCCACTCACATCAATGGGGTCATCTCTAAAGTAAAAAAAAAAGTAAGCAGCTATTATTGGGCCCTCTAAAGTCTTTCTGTATTGCCTCATTATGGCGTGACAGTGACACTAAGTTCTTGAAGTCAGTGCCATTGGAGCACAAGTCATGGTGTGGATACCACAAAGTTGGAAAGGCTTTGAGAGGCAGGAACTCTCACCCAGTTAAGTGCATAGGAGCTCCTCCTTAGAGACTGATAGCCATCAGGTGATGAAGTTTTTGCCATACCAGTTCTGCAAAGGTGTATCCTCATCAGTGGGAATGGCCACACATGTGGAATCATTAATATTTGAGGTGTTTTGGGGTACCCATTGAGTAGTGCCCAACTGCATACTGCATGCTTTAAAGAAGCATGATGGGGCAGATTCATAGTCAATCCACCTAATAATATATTAGGGCACGAAGGGATAATGTTGTGGGAGAAATCCTGGAATGTTAGAGTTAGAAGGATTTTAGACAATCTGGTCCAAACCCTCATTTAAAAAAATATTTTATTGATGTCTTTTGTTGTTACATCACAGTCATTTATAAATATACCTCTTTTCTCTGCCTTAGTGACCTTCAGAGAAAAAAAGTTAAGCAAAAGCTAACACATGACCTCAACTTACAGTATTTTATCCCACTCATTTTTTATTGTGATCAATAATCAAAATATTTCAAGACACAGAAGAACAGAGAAGAGAACTGTTCAAGAAACTATAGACTTCTGCCATGTAGAATTTAAAAAAAAAATGAGCTTAATATGTTAGTAACAAATGGCTTAGTACAGCTTTTTTGCATCTCCCTCACTTCTCTCTGTACATCTCATCTCTCTTATTAATCATAGGAGGAAACTGAGGTCCAAAGACAAATGACTTGCCTAATGTTCCAAGGCTAATTAAAGTCAAAGTCTAGGCCAGAATTTTAACCTCCTCTAGAAAACAAGTGGCCTTTAATAGCCCATTTAGAGAAGTGACCAGGCTGCAAGTTCCTTGAGAGGAGGGACTGGAGTTTCCCCTCCTTTGGCATCCCCTGGGACATTTAGCAGAGGAGTAGTTCATGTAATAAATACACAAAGATTTACTTGGCTGAAAAAAAAAAAAAGGCTTTTCTCCTCTCAAGTATTTCCAGGCTAAGCAAGGAATAGAAGATGAAATAGTGTTCTTAACCTAGAGTCTGTGAACTTTTTTTTGTTTTAATGTTTTGATAACTTTAAATATAATTGGCTTCCTTTGATAGTACTTTGTATTATATTTTTATGCTATTAAAAAAACATTCTGAGAAGGGATCCATAGGTTTCTCTAGACTGCCTATGTGACTAGAAAATTGGTTAAGACATGCTTTATGGTGAAGTCCAGGGCTCTAGGCAGATTCTTGAGATGTTTTGGAATTGTGTTGTTTTGAAATTAGGCAATTAGAAATGTTGACTAGAACATTTTTTTAAAAGATTCTTGGTTTTTGTTTTGTTTTTTGACTGGAATGGGACATGGAGAGCTCAGCTGTGGGATGGTGACCAAACTAGGGGTTCAGAGTGGGAAAGTGTTCTAGAAGATGGAAGTTAGTTGGGATTTTGAAGGAACAGAAGAGTTGGCCATGCTCTCTGAATTAGTTAGGATTGAACAAGTATGGTGGTCTTTTTAGGTTAGCAAAAGAAGAAGTGAATCGTCAAGAGCTGAGGCAGCGGGTACGCATGGCAGACAACGAGGTCATGGATGCCTTCCGGAAGATCATGGCTGCCCGGCAGAAGAAGAGGACTCCCACCAAGAAGGAAAAAGACCAGGCCTGGAAAACACTGAAGGAGCGGGAGAGCATCCTTAAACTTCTGGATGGATAGCTAGGCTGGGCCTCTCTGTTCCTGCCCTGCCTCTTAGTTCTTCCATCTCCCAAACCTTAATGCTTAGAAGAATGGGAAGACCCCAGTCCCTTTCTCTGGCAGAATGGGTGGGAGTTGCTGTATATTTGCTGCCTCTCCACTGGACTTTTTTAGACAATACCTCTGCCAGGGAGCCAGAGGAGCGGGCTGGAGCTGGCCCTAGACTGTGCTTGACGAATTCTAATGAGAGATTGGTGACTTGGGCCAGGCTTCACTTTTCCCCTGGACCTGGCTGTTGTCCCTTCTTCCCCCTCTTTTCTTCTAAGAACTTTTCCCCTGTGTTTTTCTAAGGTGTAAACTTTAGAGTAAACAGACTGCTCTGGTTTTTAAGAAAATAATCCAAGTCCCAGTGTCATCTCTTGGAGTAGAGAGAAGGAACCAGAGTGGGATTACTGGGATTAGGAGGTGACAGTGAGAGAGAGGTCATCTCTCCCTTTAAGCCTGAAGTGTGAACCTGGAGAGGGATGGTTGGGAAAATAAAGGACCCAGAGTCTCCCGGATGTGAGCATCTGCCATACCCCTTGCTATACTTAGGTACTCTGGAATACAAAAGAAGGAGAAAACATGGTCCATGTCCTATGAGAAATTCTCCATATTTGGAGGAAAAAAAGACTTAATTGTGTGAAAAGTTAGAGAACAATACAGGGCAGACTACAATGAGGTCCTTATTGGATATAGCCTAGAAGTGCTAGGGAAATCAGAGGAGAAAAGGTGGGCTGAAATGAGCCTGGTCTCAGAGAATGAATATTAAATGGGGAGGATCCTCCCAACAAAGAAAGTGTCAGAAATAAATCTTATCCATTCAGATGGCTGAAGAGGAGTCTACTATTCTCAGAGGTAGGAATTCTGGACTTAGAACTATCCCTTTCTGCTTGAAGGTTCACCTCTGCCAGAAATCCCTCTCTATTGTCACAGTAGGGGATGGGGGAGGGAGAAGGGGAGGGGGAAGTGGAAATCCCCCAAATGCAATAGGAAGGACTTCCTTCATTGGCAAGGCACTTCAAGGAGGGGTTGGTATATTCCCAGTTAGAACTGGAATGGATTTTCCCAAAGAAACAGTGGGAAACTCCTGTAGCATGGCTATTTTCTGTTTAAGTAGGTTTTTGAGAACCTCCTTGGGAACCTAAACATTTATAACATTGTTTCTGTGGAGAAACTCCCATGTTCCAAACTAGTTAACAAATGAACATAGCGTGTTTGTTAATTGGGGGAGGCCTTGAATGGCAAACATTCCCTTGGATAGGGAAGATGGGCTAAGAGTAGGCTGATCTCCCACTGCCTCATGGGGACATTTTTAGAAGGTGCTTTGTAGACCTTAAAGCACCATATAAATGTCAGCTATTATTGCTGAACTAAATCTTACTGCTGTCCTGGTTCCCCATTCTAAGGATGACTAAAGGAAGGAAGGACAGCTTAGTACATACTAAGGCCTCACTGACCCCTGCCAAACAGCAGACAAGCAGCAGAAGGTCATGGGCTTTCCAAAAATCGATTTCTTAGCCTGTGGCCAAAAGGGAACTGATGAAGAGAAAAGGCATAAATGAACCTCTGGGCAAAGGAAGAACTTGAGCCCAGACATACATAATTTCCAAGGTTTCAGGGCCGGAGTGGGAGTTGGCAGCTTTTTGAAAGTATTCCTTTGATTTTCAGTTTTTGGTACCCAGGATTGACCCCCACACTAAATTCTTCCTTCATCTTTTCCCTCACCCCCATCCCTCAAAATAATTTGTTAGGGGTCTTCATCTCAGTGGAGCCAGAGAAAAGGAATTACAAATGCAGTAATGTTTGGAGAAAACAATGAAACTTGGAGAATGCAAAATAATAACTTCCTTGCTACTGGTGAGTTGCTGACTTCAGCAACAGAACAGAAATTAAGGGTGGGAAGGACTTCAGCAAAAAAGTGTTGAGAGAGGGGCAGCTGGGTGGCTCGGTGGATTGAGAGCCAGGCCTAGAGATGGGAGGTCCTGGGTTCAAATGTGACCTCAGACACTGCCTAGCTATGTGACTGGGCAAGTCACGTGACCCCCATTGCCCAGCCCTTACTGCTCTTTTGCCTTGGAACCAAAATACACAGTATTGATTTCAAGATGGAAAGTAAGGGTTTAAAAAAAATGTTACGGGATGCTAGGATCATAGATTTAAAAGGGAGAAGAAACCTCAGAGGCATCTTGTCTGATGCTGCTATGACTAAGATGCAAGTTGTAAAGAAGACAGACTGAAAAAAAAATAAGGAAAATTGAAAGAGTTGAGGCTTTAGCACTGATACTTGAACCCAAAATTCCTGGTGGGGATAAAGAGAAGGGAATAAATGTTAACTAAGTGCCTACTATGCCAGGAATTGCCTTTACACTTCTCTCATTTGCTCTTTACAACAACCCTGGGGGAGGAGGGGGTGTCTTGGCTGTTATTATCAGCTTTATTTTACAGTTAAAGAAACTGAGGCAGACAGCTAAGCCCAGGGTCACACAGCCAGTACCTGAGGCTAGATTTGAGTTTGGGTCTTCCTCACTGCAGGCTTGGAGATCTAGCCCCTGTGCCACTGTCTGCCTCTAGGACATGGCCACGTTTCATAAATCATAGCCTTCCTCTGTACCAAGTTGGTGAACCTTTTCTGTTACTAAATTGAGCCAGCTGGGCAACAAGTGCCCTCCGACAGAAGAAGCTCTTGAGAGCAAGAGCTGTCTTTTGGCTCTGCCTCCTCTGCACTTAGCACCGTGCCTGGCACCGAGGAGTGAGTGGGTGTAGGACCCTGGGATACAAGGCAAACTGAGACAACCCTTGGCCTCGAGGAGCTCACACGCTGTGTGGGGAGAGGGATGGCCAAGAGAGACCTTTAGAAGGAGATACTAAATATATACAAAGTAAGCGCGGGCTCCTGGGAAATTAGGGAAGGGCTCCATCCTAGGAGGTGTCCATTGCAAGTGTGGAGCACTGCCAGGGCACAGCCTGGAGAGCCCGGAGGGCATCCTGGCTGGGAGACACCGCCAGGAGGCCAGTTTGGGCCTAGAGTGGGTGAGGTCATGGCCTCGAGCTGGAGGGGGAAGGACTTTAAAAGCCAGAAAGAGGAATCTGCAACCCATGGCCCAGATAAGAAGGAGCCACCGAAATGTCTTGAGCAGAGGAGTGGCAGGATGAGTCACTGAAGCCACCTGTGGTTTCGGAAAGCCAAAGAGGAGGGCTCCGGCCACAGGCTAGACAGGCTGATAGCAGCAGAGAGTAGAGGGAATCGTGTGAGAAGGGGCCGGATGGGACCCTGTGGAAGGAGGATTACCCACCCCTGCCCCCCTGGGATGGGATACCGGAGCGCCGAAGGGCGAACCTACAACAGGGCTGCCCAGCCGAGGCTGATCCTGGCAAGGCCACTGAGAAGCGGCCAGGAGGGGAGAAATCACAGGTCTCGTCTTTATCCCAAAGCTGTCAAAGAGAGGCGGGCAGGAGCAGTGGGTTCAAGGAAGGAGGTTTTGTTAAGGAAAGGGGAGAGCTGGGTGGATCTGTGGACGCCAGGAGAGAAACCAGAAAACATGAGGGGTGGGCAAAGCTCCTTTTGCAATGATTAGACCAGATAAAATAAGGCGAAAGTCGTGGGTGGGAATTTATGCTTCATTCCATCCCATCCTATTAATCGCCGTCATTCTAGAGTAAACTCGCTTGGGGAAATTCAAGCGCTGGGAAGAGGGCTAAACTATGTTTTGGGGGTGGGGAGGGATGTTTTTAGTTTGTTTCCATTTCGAGTAGGACCCAGAGCTGGGGCTGAGCCCCTTTACCCTGTTACTGAGCACCTTCCCTCCTCATTCTCATGATGCAAATGCCATCTGTAGACTGGGATTTGGTAGCTCTGATCTTTCGGCAAGACAGAAATCTGGATGGGCTTTGGCTAAGAGGACCTCGAGATGTCTTATCAAATTAGCATCCTCACTTAAGGTTCCCAAGGAAACTTCTGGAACTGGTGTCATTCCTTCATACATGAGAAATCCTTCTGAATCCTTATGGAGAATATAGCTTTTATGTTAAAAATAAACGTCAGAGTTTTACGACTAAAACAAACTAGCAGGGGCAGGAGACAGGCCTAGACACATAAGGTATCCTAGGTTCAAATCTGGCCTCTGTTACATTTAAAATAGTTATATGGCTTAAACTGTAATAATTAAAATAGTGGAAGATATAAATTGTAGTAGATATAAGAGTGGGTAAGTAAATTGTGACCGCAGAAAATATGTTTCACTACAGTGTCTTGGGTTTAAATCAAATATAAGGTGGTTGCCAGGGAAATATTCCCAATTATGAATATACCCAAGTCAACTGGGTTTTGTAGAGAATTTAATTAATAATACAATGAGGAATTAAAGAAAAGAGAGAAAGAGAGAAAAAGGAAATAAGTATGAAGGGCCTTAAGCCAACATGGCCTAGACCTGAGCCTTAAGAGAGAGAGATCAGTCAGTCAATCTTTTATCACTCACCACAAGGTCTGTCTAAGTAAGGATTCTAGTGACAGAGTCTCCTCAGAGAGAGTTCCAGCCAGAGTCCTCAAAGAGCCTTCCAGCCAGAGACTGTTTCAAAGGGCCTCTCTCAAGAGCCTCCAGAGGGACAGAGTCCCCTCAGAGGAGCTCCAGCGAGACCTCCTTAGAGACTGTCCTCCAAGAGCTTCCCTTCTCCAGAGCCTCTCCTCAAGTGATTCTCCAAAAGGATTCTCATAAGAGATTCTGCTTTTTCTTATATAGGGGGTTTCTCCCATGTCACCTCCCCTAAGTTCTTCCATCTACCAATCACAGTAGACGTTTTCTAAAGGACAGCCCATTCTGAATTCACTGCTGGGTCGACTAATCCCTTTAGTAAGTTTGAACCAGAAAAGCTTCTGAATAAGTTTTCACCTCTTTGCTCCTGGCAAGTTTACAAGTTGCCTGACCTTTAATAGGTACTTAGCACCCCATTGTATTAATTCTAAAAATAGGCATGGCTTAAAGAACTTTTTGCCTCATTATAAGTATGGGCCCAAGTACCCTCATTGTTTAGCAAGGAGTTCTCTCCCCCAAAGCAGTCCCAAGTACGGGTGGAGCAGAGGTCCTCCCATTTCTGATCCAAGTAGAGTTCTCACTGTCAAAATGGGGAATGTTCCCAGTAGGGAATTGTTCCAATGGAGAATTCCCCAATGTGGAAATTTTTAACATTCACAAGTCTGAGAAATTTCAAGATTCACACCTCAGACCCTTGGTAACTGTGTGACCTTGGACAAGTCACTTAGCCCCCATTGCCTAGCCCTTGCCCTTCAGTCTTAAGAGTTGTTCCAAGGACAGAAAGTGAGGGTTTAAAAAAACTAGCAGAAAAGCAATATAAATTGTGAAATCATTAAAAGAATAAGGCAATTTATGTGATGCCAACATCTCTGGAAAGCACTTTGTCTCAGACTGGCACTCAACTCCCTGGCAACTAAGGAAGTTAGAAGGGGCAAAAGCTGGTGGGCCCCCGTAAGGTGGGACGGGTGAACTGTGGGCTTGATTCTGGAGACGGCTTTTACTGCCGACCAGCTTGTTCTCTTACTGAGCATTTACAAAGCATGTGTCAGGCAGCTGCCAAAGTGCTAAAAATACAAAGCAAAGGGGTCCCTGCCCTCAAAGTGCTTAAACTCTAGTGGTTTAAAACACTGCACACCGTCATACAAAGTAAAACATAGTTTGATGGAGAGAAAATCCAAGTGAGAATCAGAGAAGGTGTCTTGAAGGAAGTTTGGGATTCCTAGAGGTAGGGGAGAGAAGGGAGATTTCAGGGTCTTTCCTCGTGCAATTAATTAGTGGTGGAAAAACTATGATTGGAACCCAAACAAGATCAGAAGGCCAGAGGTCAAGCCCTACTAGCTGTTTAGCTTAAAGTTTAAAAGAGTTAGATTTTAATTTAAGCTCTGCTACTTCACTTTCTTTGTGACCTTGGACAAGTCATTTCCCTTTTCTGGAGCTCAAGGTCCTCATCAGTGAAACAAGAGTTGAAACTAGATCTGTTAGGTCTCTTCTTGGTCTGAAGCCTGTAGTTCCATAAATCTCAACTTATTTGTCTTAGTTTTTACATAAAACTCTTAAACTACCTACTCACAGGGCTGGCATGAAGAGGAAAATTCTTTGTAAGTCACAAAGTAAGCTATTATTTTTCTTTTCCCTAAGAGTCTTAGCTCTCTGTCTCACTAGAGTCCCTTGTCTGACCTCCTCGATGTCTGGGTCTTGTGCTCTAGAAAAGCTGGGGGGGGGGGCAGTTAAGGTATTCCCAAGGCCAATCTCCTGAAAGGGACATTTCCAGTCCTCCTGAACCCACCTATAGTGTCCTGGTCTCAAGCCAGTGGAAAGATTGCCCAGTTCTTATGGCTTTTCGAGGGGAAGGGAATTCCTGAAAAATTGAGGCCGGAATGGACCCTGTGTCTTCATAGGTTGTGGGTCGAGACCCTGGCCACTGGAGGGTGCCACATTCCCAGGATCCACCCACTCCCTACAGTAGGCTGCATTGCCCAAAGTAGGTGCTCCATAAACGTCTCTGGAATCTTTCTACTGTCCGAGCACTCAGCCCTGGGCAGAGAGGAGGAGGAATTCAGAAGAGCAGGTATTCAGATACAGGGCTGGGGAGGGGGGCCCCCAAAGGAAGAAAACTTCCTTTTTCTAAAGGCTGAATCTCTTCATCCTTCCAAGCAGGCTCCTCCCTTTCCTAGCACCCCCTTTCCTCGGTTTTCTTCCTAAGAAACTCATTTTGCTGTCCTTGCTTCAGCCCTCTTCCTCTGGCTTCTGGCCTTTCCCTCCCACAACCCTGGGAAGTACTGGGTTCTTTGGCAGGGAGGAATCAAATAAGCTGGAGGTTTGGTGCCCCTCACCCACACCTGCCCGACCTGGCCGCCGTCCACAAAGCCCTTGGCTCAGACACCTATCACATGGCAACCTGCTGTTTTCTTTTCACCTGATTCCGACAAACACCCGGTCCTGCCTCTCCTGTAGCTCTTTCCCAAACTACCTCACCCCACCCCTGATTCAGACCCTCCTGGGGGCTGGACCTGAAGGCCACTTGGCAACGAGGGAGGGGATGGGGAAGATCAGGAGATTCCGGCGCTCCCTTCCTCACCCCAGCCTCTTGCTGCCTGCCACGACCTTTCTGTCCATGGACTACCAGCACAGATAATGAATGGCATATAAGCCAGAGAACAGCTCTCCTAAACAGCTCCCCACTCCTCCCCTGTCCTCCAATAAGCTCCTGCCCTGGACCCCCACCTTCCTTTTTCAGCATTCACTCGGTCAGTCAACAATTCACATCAACTGACATTTAGGAAGTGCCAATGTTGTGCCAGGCGCTGTGCCAAGCACCGGGGAGACAAAAGCAAAGACAGCCCTCAGTGTCCTTAGGGAGCTCACCTTCTAATGAGGAAACAACCTGCAACTGAGCCAGAGAGGAGCCAGGAGGAAGACCCTGGCATTGAGTGGGACCCAGGAGAGACCTTTCTGCAAAATCATGGAGATTTGAAGGGGGCCAGGCAGCAGAGAAGAGGAGGGAGAGCACTCCAGAGGTGGAAGAGGTAGCAGAGGAGGAAGAGCATTCCACAGGTGGAAGAGGCAGCAGAGAAGAGGAGGGAGAGCATTCCAGAGGTGGAAGAGGCAGCAGAGAAGAGGAGGAAGAGCATTCCAGAGGTGGAAGAGGCAGCAGAGAAGAGGAGGAAGAGCATTCCAGAGGTGGAAGAGGCAGCAGAGAAGAGGAGGAAGAGCATTCCAGAGGTGGAAGAGGCAGCAGAGAAGAGGAGGAAGAGCATTCCAGAGGTGGAAGAGGCAGCAGAGAAGAGGAGGAAGAGCATTCCAGAGGTGGAAGGGGCAGCAGAGAAGAGGAGGAAGAGCATTCCAGAGGTGGAAGAGGCAGCAGAGAAGAGGAGGAAGAGAATTCCAGAGGTGGAAGAGGTAGCAGAGAAGAGGAGGAAGAGCATTCCAGAAGTGGAAGAGGCAGCAGAGAAGAGGAGGAAGAATATTCCAGAGGTGGAAGAGGCAGCAGAGAAGAGGAGGAAGAGCATTCCAGAGGTGGAAGAGACAGCAGAGAAGAGGAGGGAGAGCATTCCAGAGGTGGAAGAGGCAGCAGAGAAGAGGAGGGAGAGCATTCCAGAGGTGGAAGAGGCAGCAGAGAAGAGGAGGAAGATTATTCCAGAGGTGGAAGAGGGAGCAGAGGAGGAAGAGCATTCCAAAAGTGGAAGAGGCAGCAGAGAAGAGGAGGAAGAGCATTCCAGAGGTGGAAGAGGTAGCAGAGAAGAGGAGGGAGAGCATTCCAGAAGTGGAAGAGGCAGCAGAGAAGAGGAGGAAGAATATTCTAGAGGTGGAAGAGGCAGCAGAGAAGAGGAGGAAGAGCATTCCAGAGATGGAAGAGGCAGCAGAGAAGAGGAGGGAGAGCATTCCAGAGGTGGAAGAGGCAGCAGAGAAGAGGAGGGAGAGCATTCCAGAGGTGGAAGAGGCAGCAGAGAAGAGGAGGGAGAGCATTCCAGAGGTGGAAGAGGCAGCAGAGAAGAGGAGGGAGAGCATTCCAGAGGTGGAAGAGGCAGCAGAGAAGAGGAGGGAGAGCATTCCAGAGGTGGAAGAGGTAGCAGAGAAGAGGAGGGAGAGCATTCCAGAGGTGGAAGAGGTGGCAGAGAAGAGGAGGGAGAGCATTCCAGAGGTGGAAGAGGCGGCAGAGAAGAGGAGGGAGAGCATTCCAGAGGTGGAAGAGGCAGCAGAGAAGAGGAGGGAGAACATTCTAGAGGTGGAAGAGGCAGCAGAGGAGGAAGAGCATTCCAGAGGTGGAAGAGGCAGCAGAGAAGAGGAGGGAGAGCATTCCAGAGGTGGAAGAGGTAGCAGAGAAGAGGAGGAAGAGCATTCCAGAGGTGGAAGAGGCAGCAGGGAAGAGGAGGAAGAACATTCCAGAGGTGGAAGAGGCAGCAGAGGAGGAAGAGCATTCCAGAGGTGGAAGAGGCAGCAGAGAAGAGGAGGAAGAGCATTCCAGAGGTGGAAGAGGCAGCAGAGAAGAGGAGGGAGAGCATTCCAGAGGTGGAAGAGGCAGCAGGGAAGAGGAGGGAGAGCATTCCAGAGGTGGAAGAGGCAGCAGGGAAGAGGAGGGAGAACATTCTAGAGGTGGAAGAGGCAGCAGAGGAGGAAGAGCATTCCAGAGGTGGAAGAGGCAGCAGAGAAGAGGAGGGAGAACATTCTAGAGGTGGAAGAGGCAGCAGAGGAGGAAGAGCATTCCAGAGGTGGAAGAGGCAGCAGAGAAGAGGAGGGAGAACATTCTAGAGGTGGAAGAGGCAGCAGAGGAGGAAGAGCATTCCAGAGGTGGAAGAGGCAGCAGAGAAGAGGAGGGAGAGCATTCCAGAGGTGGAAGAGGTAGCAGAGAAGAGGAGGAAGAGCATTCCAGAGGTGGAAGAGGCAGCAGGGAAGAGGAGGAAGAACATTCCAGAGGTGGAAGAGGCAGCAGAGGAGGAAGAGCATTCCAGAGGTGGAAGAGGCAGCAGAGAAGAGGAGGAAGAGCATTCCAGAGGTGGAAGAGGCAGCAGAGAAGAGGAGGGAGAGCATTCCAGAGGTGGAAGAGGCAGCAGAGAAGAGGAGGGAGAGCATTCCAGAGGTGGAAGAGAGCTAGTGAACAAAAGGAACAACTGGGAGTTGGAGGTTATGTTAGAGGAACAGCCAGTGCGTGGAAGCTGGTAGGGGAGGGAGGAAGGTGTAAAAGGTCTGAAATGGATGGAAGGACCTTAAAATAGGCCAAACAGGATTCCATGTTTGACCCTGGAGGGAATAGGGAGCCACAGGAATTTACTGAGTTTAACAGACATGGGCAGATCTGAGTTTTAGAAAGAGCATGGACTGGAATCAGGAGAGAGGAGGCAGGGAGGCCAACCAAAAGGCTTTTGTAATAATCCAGGAAGTGAGGTGTAGAGGGTCTGAACCAGGGGGGCTGCTGTTGGAAGAGAGAGAGGGATGTGTAGGAGAAACGTTGGGAAGGTAAAAGCAAGACTTGGCCACAGATTAGCTAGGTAGGTTGAGTAAGAGTGAGAAGCCCAGGATGATTCCAAGGTGACTAGCCTGGGGGGGGGGGGGTTGGAGGGGGGAGGGCTGACACAAGGGAAGATTTGGGGAAAAACGAAATTCAGTTTTGTATATGTTGAATCTAAGAAGTCTATAGGCTTAGTTGGAGGTTCTAAGGGAAGGCAGCGCTGTCCCACTGGAGGTTAGGGGCAGGGGCAGATACGTGTCTGAGCGAATAGAGTGCCAAGCCTGGAGTCAGAAAGACACCTCTTACACACACTAGTAACTGTGTGATCGTGATCCTGGGCAAACTCTGCCTCAGTTTCCTCATCTGTAAAATGAGCCGTAGAAAGAAATGGCAAATGACTCCAGTATCTCTGCCAAGAAAACCTCAAGTGAGGTCATAGAGTCGGACACGACTGAAAAAGCAGCTAAACCAAATTTGATTTATGCCCCTTCCAATTCGGAACCTGTGATCCTCCGTACCAAGAAATACCTATCTATGACTATGTCCTGCCCTGCGCGTGGCACTGTGGAAGCCGCGAAGTTGTTCGAGACCTGGCCGTCCCTGGAGGGATCTCACAGTCTAGGTGGCGAGTCCACACCCGGTAAGGAATGATCTGTAGAAAGAGCGGAACTTAGAGTCTCCGCCATCGGGAAGCCAGGCTTGCTACCTGTCACAATCCTGGTAGGCGTCCGAGGCAGGACTTGAACTGGCGTCTTTGGGACTCAAGGGCTTTCCCTCATTTCACTCCTTTCCGTGGAAAGCCCGGGACTCGGTGCCTCCACCTTCCCCTGCTCCGCTTGGCTCTAGACCATGAAACCCTTGGCACCCAAACCCTCGCCATCACGTGGCAACCCCGATAAGCAGGGAAAGATAACTGGCCAGAGCCGGCGGCATATGCTCGGCGAACGTGGAGCCAGAGAGTTCGAATTTGAAGAGGCGCTCTGCCACTTACCACCTGTGCGACCTTGGGCAAGTCTCTTCCCTCTTCTCTGAACCTCTGAGCGGCCCATTGCGCGGTTTGGAGAGGCAGCGGCCCCTCTACTCGGCTTTCCTCGGCCCTCGCTGCGCATCCCTCCTGTGCCGGCTCCTCGCTCCCCTCTCCGGGCTCTGCAGGGGCTCCTCCGCGCCCCGCCCCCGCCCGCTCCCCTCCCTCCCCTCCCCTCCCCTCCCGCGGCCGCACAAACTCCTCCTCCGCCCGGTTGACATCAGAGCAAACCCGCGGAGCGTCCGGCCGCTTAGGAAGGCGGAGGAAAAGCCGCCGCCGCCGCCACCGCCGCCGATTGTGGGCACAGGGGACCCGAGCGAGGAAGAGAAGGAGGAGGAGGCGGCGGCTGAGAGGAGCTCGAAGCGAGCGCGCGGGAGCAGTGCAAGGCGAACATCGGGGCCAGGGCCAGCGGCGGCCTCGGGAGGCGGTGGGGGTGGGGGCCCGAGCGACCCAAAGAGTCACCCCACCCCACCCACCTCGGGGCAGCCTCAGGTACGCGGGAAGGAACCTGTCTGGGCACCCCCAGCCCTGAGCAAGCTCCGCCGGAGCCTGCCCTCCGGCCTCACCTGGCCCCTCCCCCGGGGCTCCCGGGAGCAAGCTTGACCCTCTTCTCCCCTCGCGTCTCCCGACCTCAGCTCCATCCCTGGGCTAGACCGCAGAAAGGCTCTCAGCCCCACACCGAGGGATGGCGTGGGGGAGCTGCTTGCAGGGGCTCCAACCCTCCCCTTCTTCCGCCTCTCCTTCAGGGCCCCCCAAGCTTATACACCTGTTCTGCGGGGCCACCCGTAGGGCACTTTGACCCCGGGCAGCTAACGGCCTGGCCCCCGGCCTTCCGACCCAAACAAAGGTCCCGCACTCAGCCTCCCGAGCGGTTGGGGGAGGTAGGGCGTGTCTCTGGGCTGAGGGTGGGAGCTCTGACATGCAGTTCCTCAGCCTTTCCCAGGAGACCCCGGGGAATCAGGGAATTCCTGCAGCAGGGGTGGGTGGGATCTGTTTAGCCAACGGGGGGAGGGGAGCGGTGAGTGTGTCCGACCTCCTTCTGCCGGGGCTGCAAACCCTCCGGGCCAGTCTGCTGTCTGGAGGGGCCGACGAGGTGCTGGCTTCCCCCGTGGACAGGCACGCCGTTCCCTGGGCCTGGGGCAGCTGCTCGCCTTCCCTAGACCCGAGTCAGCATCTTGCGTGAACATAGGTTGTTCTGTGTTTGCACTGTGAGCTGCAAGCCCGAAGGGATGGATGATTCCGTGGGTGTCAGACTGTGTTTGCCAGGAAAGGTGGAGGGTCCGGGAGGATCCAGGATGATGCCCAGATGGCCGAGCTGGGCTGTCATCTGGTAGGAGAGAGTTAGGGTGTGTCCAAGCGGGAGACAATGGGGATTGGAGTCCAGGGGGCCATCCTGCTCCGAGGGGCACCGGTGGCTGTCGGCGGGCGTCTATCGGGATTTGGGGACACGTCCGAATGTGCAGGGGTGGCGTGTCCCGGTGGAGGACCATCCCTGTGTCCTAGGAGTTTTCCCAGAGCTCAGTCATTTGGCTGTCACTGATCTTCGCAAAATTTCACACACCCACCCTTTTCTGGCTCCCCTTTCTGGGGACCTGACAGAGGAAAGGATGGGCCGTGGCTTCCTCATTTCCAGATTCCCCTACGACAGGACTGTCTCTGGGCTTTGGGGAGGAGTAGCAGGAGGAGATTGGGAAGGACTCACCTTTTGTTCCTGCCTTGTGGTTCCTCATACTTGAACATCTGGGCTTCCCTGGGCAGTGGAGAGCACGACTGGGCTACCCAAACCTCGGGTCTGGCCAGGTCTGCTCCAGGGGCCCTGCCTGATGCTTTCTGTGGCTAGAGGGGCTGAGGGTAGGAGCAGAGGCAGAGAAGCGCCCCCTTTACACTTTTGGAGTCGTCCTTCTCTGTCTGACCCCTTTTCCCTTGGGAAGACATCTGGATCTCTGGGGGTCCCCTGTGGAATCAAAAGGTTTCTTCAGAGAGGGTTGTGAATTTCTGTTCTTTGACCTTAAAGACCATACAGTCCAACTTCCTTTTCTGAAAACAGAGGTTTAGTGAGGGGAAGTCTTGTACCCAAGAACACAGCGCATGAGGGTGGAAGCCCTCCTAGAAGACCATCTCCTGATGCCTGTAGATTCAGAGAATGGGAAAGAGAGAAGGGACCCTGGAGATCATTTAGTCCCATTCCTTCATTTAACAAGGGAGAAATCGGTGCCCACAGCTCTTTCCAGGAGATTGCTACTTCCCTATAACTCGGATTGTCATGGGGTATCTATCACCCTTCTGCCTTATATTCCCCCTCAGGTCAGCCCTTTTCTGGCTCAGGAGGCAGAACCAAGATGGGTCATTGAACCTCCTGGAGAAACGATGAATTAAACTCTTCTATAACTCGGAGTCTCAGTTTCCCCACCTAGAGAACTGAAATCACTGCTCATTTCCCATTCGCCCTAGATCTTTTTTAGGGAGACACCTCTGTTCAGGGGCTACATTGAGTGGGGGCCATGGAACCTGGTGGGACCAGACATCGTGTGCCCCTTACTTACTGGGAAAGGGAGGGGTGGCTCATTGGATCAGGTATTTAGTGCAAGACCCTAGCCCTGCCCTGTGTGACTGGGATGAGGGCCAGCTGAGAGGACCCTGGGACCCTGTGTCCTGGCACAAGGAGCTGGATGGAGTGCTAGTGGAGATAAAACAGGGGTAGGGGCTCTTCGAGGCCAAGGGCTGGGGACAGGGTCCAGGCATCAGCTGTGGGCTGGCTGGGACAGGGGAATGATGGTAGAGGTGGGAGGATGAGGGAGTACCAGTTGTTCCAGATGTGGCTCTGGTTGTCATGGCAACAGTACAAATGGAGCTATTTAAAAATGTGGCTGAGATATTGCCAGAGGCAAAGGGATCAGGGAACCTGTTTTTTGAGGGAGGAGTTGGAGGAGGAGGGGATATCCTGGGCATACCCCTTGTGGGGATCCGTGTTGTGATCATGGACCCTCTCACCCCTGGGGAACTTGGCTAGTCATCAGTCAGGCCTCTTCACGGAGTTCTCACCATGATGTTAATGGAAGGGTGTGTGTGTGTGTTATATTAGATGATCTAATTTGGGCCCCTGGTTTTTTTAGAGGGAGAAATGATTCAAGGGATGATGTGGTGGAATGAATGGGAAGGAGGCTGATCTAGAACTAGGAAAGAGAAAACAGGGATCACTGAGCCTGGGCTTTCCCACCCCCAGGAGCCCTGGCTGCAGCCAGTGGTCATTGGGCAATGCCTCGGGAAGTGGATGGAGCCAGCTGGAAGAAGCATGCAGATGACATTCGGGACATTTATGAATTCCGGGATGTCCTGGGCACGTAAGTGATGCCTCCGTCTCCCCCTCTCCCTTCTCTTGTGGATGAAGCAGATCTAGTCTAAGGGGGGGTAGGGACAGGGTTACAGAGGAGTCATCAGAAGCCTCCAGGAAGGGGTTGGTGGCCTCACCTCCCCCAAGCTGGGCCCAATTGGATGGTCCGGAAATGGATGGAGTTTTACTCTGGACCAGCCCCTCAGCTGTTTCCTGCTGGCTTCCGCTCATGGAGCTGCCCATGGACACAACCGCAGACAAGCTGGAGATCTCATTCCCTGTCTTGCCTGACTGGTGTGAGGGGGAGACTGAAAGAGGGAAGAGAAGAAAATGAAGAATCCAGATTAAGATTATTAGGAAATAAGAGAGAAGACTCCAGAAAATGCCTAGACTTCTAGGTCAGGAGTTCCTACCATTCCCATCCTGACCCAGGGGCTGACCTAAAGCCTTCCACCATCAAACCCAGGCTCTCCCTCTATCCCAAACCCTTTCTATACAACACTCTGGAAAGAGTTTTAAGGCTGGACTTGGGAGGGAAAAAAGAGTGGGAGAGAGAAACCTTCCAAGGTTCTTCTTGAAACAGCTCTTGATGTCTGAGCCCAAAAATGGAAGGAAAGAGGAAGTGGGGGAGGAGTGGGTGGTGAAGGGTGGTGACCGCCTTATGGCTTCCCCTCCAATTTTACCCATTTTGATCTCCATGAAGAAAGTGGGAAGAGCCAGTGCTCAAAGAACAATACACTGTAACCCTTCAAGGGAGCATGATTTGCGACAGCTTCAGCTTTGTGCTGGGGGGAGGGGGAAGGGAAATGGGGAACAGGACCTTGTCCTGTCTGGCTAGATTAGCCAAAGACCTTTGTCTGGTCACAGATGAGTGGATCAACCTGTCCTTGAGTCATGAGGACACCAGATGATATTATCTCACCTGGGCTGGTGAGAGAAAAGAAGTGTTAGGTCTTCCCTTCTCTGCTTGACTCAGCTGTGGTCCCCAAGTCTCAGATGCTCTCCAGGCTTCCCTCCCTCAGCCCAGCTTATTTCCCAAAATGATTCTCTTTAGTTTCTACTACCTTCAAGTCTTTGCAGAGATTTCTGAGGCTCTGAGCCCTCCCAGAATTCCCCCACCTTACTCTATCCATCGTCTTGCCCTGCCATCTGCCCTGTGCAAGCCAGGAGAGGATAACAGGGGGGGTTTGGGGGTGTGGGAGGACTAGCTTTCGGCAGGGATGAGGAAGCTGTAACATCTTCCCCTTTCTACTTCAAATTGCTGCCCCTAGTCAATGGGGCCAACCTTAGTCCCAGGCTCAGATGTGATCTCAGCCCACTCCAGCCCTCCTCTATAACCCCTGAATTCCTCATCTTGCATTCTCATTGCACCAAGAGAAATTCACTTTTTGTCCCCAGTTATGCCTTTTCCTTGTGTGTGTGTGTGTGTCACTTTAAAGATGTCCTACGCTATTTTCCTCTTCGTAGGAATGATTTTCTCAGAGTCTGTGCTGAAAGCAGGTTTTTTGTTTGTTTGTTTCCAACAGGAGGGTACTGAACCCCTAATGTAGAGAGAGCACATTGAAAGGAAGAAAGGGCAAAGGACCTTACCATTTTGGGAGGGAGTAAAGTGATTATGATCCTTTACATTCTCCAAATGCCTTTCTTTTTAAACCCTTCCTTTCTGTCCTAATATCCACTCTAGGACAGAAGGGCAAGGGCTAACTAAGCATCGCACAGCTAGGAAATGTCTGAGACCACATTTGAACCCAAGTCCTCCTGCACCCCAACCCTCACCCCCAAATGCTTTCCAGAGTTCTTGCCTGTCCCTTTTCTCCTTTAATTCTCATAACAGCTCTGTTAGAGCCCAGAATACATCATTATCCCTGAGAGACTCCCACTGAGGAGAGAGGATTAGAACCTGGCTCCTGATTCTAGGTCCAGGGAGCTAACTAAGACTTGCTGCCTTCAGAAAATGTGTAGGAAAAAAAAATGGCTAGGAAAGATTCAATGTCTAGCCTGAGGACAAGGCTCCACCGTTCCCTGTTTCCACTTGTTCCACACCTATGAGGAGTGGGTGGTTATGGCTAGGGCTCGTGTCCCAGAAGTTCCATGACTTGGGGGTTTGGCAAGAGGGGAGTAATTGTTGTGAGCCTCTCACTACCCAAGAGCTTGGGAGCCAGGCTCCTATTTTTTAGATGTATTCTTCACGTCTTCTTTCCCATCCCACCTTACCATTCATCCATTTTTGCCCTGGCAGGGGAGCATTCTCCGAGGTAATATTGGCCGAAGAAAAGACCACCCACAAACTCGTGGCCATCAAATGCATCGCCAAGAAAGCCTTGGAGGGGAAGGAGAGCAGCATTGAGAATGAGATCGCCGTGCTACATAAGTGGGTGGGAGCCGGGCTGTCTCCGGTGGGGACTTGCCCCCATTCCTACACCTAGTCATGCTTGGGTTGGCTGAGTCCAGAGCCCCATGGTTGATCTCTCCTGGACAAATGTTGCCCAGCCCCGTCTCTGCCTTTTTATTTATTGTCATTGCCCCAACCATGTTGGTCCTGAGGAATAGTGCTGAGGTCTTAAGCGAGGACCCAAGTTGTTGATCACGCAATTGATGGCTTTTCTGTGAATAACAGGAATAATAACAATAATTGGAATTTTTATCGTGCATCCAAATTTGCAAAGCACTTTCCATATTATCTCATTGAAGCTTCTCTGCGAGGTAGGTGCTATCTATTATCCCCGTCTTATGGATTAGGAAATGGAGGCTCAATGAGCTTGGGACTTGGCCCCGAGTGGAGAAGAAGGATTTGGGGGGGTTAATCTATAATCTCTGTCCCCAATGCGGTGCTGCTGCCCAAGAGCCCTAGGATTGCCTTGTGCTCCCGCCTCCTCCTGGCTTGGCTTTCTCAGCCCTGGCTTTCAGGTTTTGGGTTTTTTTTTTTCCTGGGTGTCTTGCTCATCAGATTTATCAGACCCAAGGTCTGCCCCGTAGCTTCTGCCCTGAAATGGAAGCTGCATCCTGAGCCCATCTGGCTTTTGTGCACTCCACTGAGGATGCCCACAATGACGATGATGAAGGCAGGGCCAACACTGGGGTGGGGCTACCTGTTATCTCTGCTGGCACATGAAATAAAGCAAGAGTCCGTCCTGAGGAGCCTAGGCACGGGGGGCGATGGTTCGAGAGCTGCCTTGGCATCAGGAGCCCCCGGGCTCCCTTCTCTCCTTTGACACCCACTAGCAAAGGCACTGAAGGGCCATAGCCATCTGCATGAGTAGAGGCGACTAGGGGGCGAGTGGCTGCAATCAGGAAGACCCAATTCAAATTCTGCCTCAGATACTTCCTGGTTTTGTGACTGCCTTTGTCTGCCTCAGTTTCCTCAGTTGTAAAGGGGAGTTAATAATAGGACCTACTTCTCAGGGTTGTCATGAAGATCCAATGAGATAATGTTTCTGAAGCACTTAGCACAGTGCGTGGCACATATTTGGCGCTTAATAGAAATGATTGCCTTTTCTAGAATTCCTTTCTAAATAATGAATTCCTTTTCTAGTCATTTTAATGAGATCTCAGATCTGACAAAAAGAATTTAAGTATCCAAATTTATCTAAAATACTGGGGTTACATGGTATTCTCCACCCTCGACTGCCCTGGAAGGGTCCCGGGTCATCCAAGGCTAAGCCAGGCAGATCTCGCCAAGCTGGAGAGGCTTTGAATGCAAGTCCAGCGAGTACCGTTTGCATGGATCTTCGTAGGTGTGTCTGTTGTCCAGCCAGCCTGGCAATGGCTTCATTGTTTGGCTCTCAAAGCCAACTAGAGCTGCCAAGATGGCAGAAGGACCTCCACAGCATCGAAATCGCAGCTCCTCCAAGTATCCGTGTTGATGGGAGCCGTGGCTGTTTCCTGGGATTGGGTCCTTCTTGTTGGGTCCTTGGCTCCCGGGAGCATCCCCTGCCCTCCCCTGCTTAAGTCTGGGTGGGTGGAGAGAGGAGGTCTCTGGCCTTCTCTGCTCTGAGCCCCCCCTTCCTTTCTTCTTCTAGGATCAAACATCCCAACATAGTGGCCTTGGATGACATCTATGAGTGTGGTGGGCACCTCTACCTCATCATGCAGCTGTGAGGAGCCAACCCCTCCCCTGCTTCCTTCTCAGCCTCCTTCCTGCTGCAGTCCCCCCTCTTTGTGACCCCATTTTTACCGTCCACATTCCCACCTTCCTTCCCAGCCTCCCTGGTGTCCCCAGAGCCTAGCCTTCCGCCCTTCTCTTGCCCCGGACACCTGCTCCTTCCTTCTCAGCTTCCGTGCTGCCGTGGGCTCCCCCATCCCCAGATCCCCCACTTTCCCTCCTCCCATTCCTGCCCCCTCATGGCCCCTGGCCTCTCCCTTCCCGTGGCACGGTGGTCCCCCCCAGGGGATTGGGAGGCAGAGGAGGGTCCTTGCCTCTAGCCTGGCTCTTCTGCTCCAGGGTGTCTGGGGGGGAGCTCTTCGATCGGATTGTGGAGAAGGGCTTCTACACGGAACGGGACGCCAGCCGGCTGATCTGCCAGGTGCTCGACGCCGTCAAGTACCTCCATGACATGGGCATCGTCCACAGAGATCTCAAGGTGAGCCAGGCTGGGCGTGCCTGGGGAGGGCTACCAGGGGCTGGTCAGAGCAGGTGCCAGGAAGGGGGACGCTTGAAAGATAGCGAATTCCAGGGACCCGTCGTGGCCTCGGACAAGAGCTGGGGACGCCACAGGCTACCTTTCATTAGGGAGGTGGGGAAGGTCTCTCCCTTCCTGTCAGATACAGTGGCTGTGTTAGTTCCTTTTACCTCATTTATTTTTCTGTGTTAAAAGGAAAAGCTTCTCTGGTAGGGGTAGGAGTGGAGGATAGTGGGAAGGGGTAGATATTTAATTAAAAAAAAACAAACCTGATCTTCTGTCTTTATTTTTTTTAAACCCTCACCTTCTGTCTTGGAATCAATATAAGTATTGGCTCCAAGGCAGAAGAGTGGAAAGGGCTAGGCAATGGGGGTTAGGTGACTTGCCCAGGGCCACACCGCTGGGAACCCAGGACCTATCATCTCTAGGTCTGACTCTCAATCCACTGAGCCACCCAGCTGCCCCCTGATCTTCTGTCTTAGAGTCAATACTGTGTATTGGTTCCAAGGCAGAAGAGCAGCAAGGGCTAGGCAATGGGAGTTAAGTGACTTGCCCAGGGTCACACAGCTAGAAAGTGTCTGAGGTCAAATTTGAACCCAGGACTTCTCTCTCTAGACCTGGCTCTCAATCTCCTGAGTCACCTAGCCCCCTCACCCCCTGGAGCGGTATATTTGGAGATGAAAAAATAATTGATAATTAAAACATTAATTTATTTTTATTTTTTAACTTTTAATTTTATTTAATTAAGAACATTTTTCCATGGTTCCATGCTTCATGTTCTTCCTCTCCCCTCCTCCCACCACCCCCTCCCATAACCAACACGCGATTCCACTGGAAAACATTAATTTAAAAAGAAAGAAAAAACTAATTGCTTGATTTATTTAATTAAAACTTAATCAATTTAAAGAGAGAACATGGGAGAACTGGAGGGAAGAGGGTAACAGATGGGGAAATGGACCGGTGGTAAGGATGAAAAGAACGGAGCTGAGAAGAGTGGGAGAAGGGGATTGAATTGGTCCTCTGGGAGCCTGGGTTCTAGTCCCGGCTCTGCTACGGACTCATCCTGGGGCCACTGAGTCCTTATTTGTAAAGCGGGGGTCCTAGGTGCCTGCCTGACTCCCCAGGCTACCGGGAAGAGGCATGAGGTCATCTCCTCCGTGACTTATCCAGGGATATAAAAGGCTCCCTTATCAGATCAGCGCGCAGGAGAGCTCACACGGAGGACAGATTCCAGATCCCCAAAGGCTGCCGCAGAGGGTAGCTCTCGGGATGCAGCCCGGAGGGGTATCTGCCAGGGATGCTCCGGATGCTCTTGTTCCAAATCAGATTCTGTGAGATGAGATAGAATATCCTCCTCCTCCTCCTCCCAAAGCCAGAAAACTTGCTCTACTATAGCCTGGAGGAAGATTCCAAGATCATGATCTCCGACTTCGGGCTGTCCAAGATGGAAGGCTCCGGGAGCGTGCTCTCCACGGCCTGCGGCACGCCGGGCTACGTGGGTAAGAAGGGGGGGGTCCCCGAGAGGAGGGGTCGAGGTAGGGAGCCAGCGGCCTCGGGGGATGATCTGGGGAGGCCATTTGGGAAAGTGGTAAGACTCTTGGGTCCACCGTTGGGAGGGAGGGGCACAGCTCTTGTGGGGGGCCCCCATCCCCTGACGGTCATCTCCTGCGCCATCGCAGCCCCCGAAGTCTTGGCCCAGAAACCTTACAGCAAGGCTGTGGATTGCTGGTCCATCGGTGTCATCGCCTACATCCTGTGAGTGGGGAGCCCCGGCTATGGCAGGTGGGAGCCTGGTGGGGGTGCCCGTAGGGAGAGCTCCCTTTCTTCCCCTCCTCTCCCTCCAGGGCTAGCTCCGCCAATAATTCCCTGGAGAAGTCACTCGGGCTCTCCAGGCTTCTGTTCTGAACTGTAAAACGGGGTGATCTTTTGCGTCGACCCCGCTTGTTCGTCATCTTCGGGATCCAGTGGGATGGAGCGGAGAAGATCGGGGGATGTCGGGGACTCATTGTTCTTCCTCTCTCCCCGGCCCCCCTCAGACTCTGCGGTTACCCCCCTTTCTATGACGAGAACGACGCCAAACTCTTTGAGCAGATACTGAAGGCCGAGTACGAGTTCGATCCTCCTTACTGGGACGACATCTCTGACTCTGGTACTGATGCTGGGCGTGGGGTCCCTCGTCGTTCTTTCCGCTCCCTCACCTCCTCCATCCGCAGACCCCAAGCCTGCCCCTGGGCACCCCCCGGTGCTTTGGTGGGGGGCTGCCTTTCTCTGCCAGGGTCCCCAAGAAGCCCAAGGCCCCTGGGCTGTGGGCAGCAGGCTTGGTGGTCAGGGCCCTGAAAAGGCTTTGCCAGCCCCTCTCCTCCACGCCTATAATTAAGAACTGGAAGCAGAACGGGACGAGTTCAGAAAGACTTCTGTGAACACTCCTGGCAGGGCCCTCCATCGCCCCAACCCACACACGAAAGGATTTCCTTCCAGAGCACGGAGGACAAAAATCCTGCCCGTGGCGCATCTCCAGGGAGCGGGGAGCCACTTCTGCAGCACCCCATCTCCCTCTGAGATCGTTCTGACCGTCAGGACGTTTTTCCTGACACCAAGTCCAGATGTTCGTCTTCCCAGATTGCATCTGGTTCTGGCCCACCCGGGGCCAAGCAGAGCAAATTGAATGGCTTAATCGCCCCTGAACAGCCCCCTCCCCCCTCCCCCTAGCGCCCCCCAACACAGGAGGCCGACACACGCTCTGTCCTGCTGGTCGGACGACGTCCCAGCACTTTAGCTTGGTCCGAGCATCACCGAAACGGTTCCTGGGCATCCTGCAGGGTTGGGGCAGGAGGAAGCTCCGCTGATAACTTCCCCTCGTGGCTCTGCCCCAGATCCGGTCCTGGCTGTTGAGGGACCAGCTGGTGGGTGGGCTGGGGATGGGGTGCGGAGAAGAGCCCTGGCCGGGGCTTGGGGGCCTGACCAGACCCCAGTGGCCCATGGTGGGCGCTCCATAAATGCCGTTCTCTGTCTCTGTCCTGCCTCTGGGGCCAAGCCAAGGACTTTATCCGGCATTTGATGGAAAAAGATCCTGAGAAGAGGTTCACCTGTGAGCAAGCCCTGCAGCACCCCTGGTGAGGACAGCCCCTCCTCGGGTGGGAGGAGAGGCGAGCAGAGCCCCCCAGCCTCCGCAGCATCCCTGACCAGCTCCCCTCCTCCCTTAGGATTGCAGGGGACACGGCGCTGGACAAAAACATCCACCAGTCGGTCAGTGAGCAAATCAAAAAGAACTTTGCCAAGAGCAAATGGAAGGTGAGGAATGGCTGCGGCTCCTCTCCCCAGCGGCTTGCCCCTGGCCTCTCTCCCTCCCCTGGGCCCGTCCCCATTCCAGCCTCATCTCCCTGGCCCCCCCAGCCCAGGGGATCTGGGTACTGATCCTTGTTCTACCACTTCTGTGGTGTTTCCCTAAGCAAGGCTCTCCCTTCGGGCTCCGGGACTCAGTTTCCTCCTGTGTAAAATGAAGGGGGGTGGGGCCTGGATGGCTTCTGAGTTCCTTTTCATCTCGGGAAGCCTCTCTAAGTCCTGCACATCTTTCCAGTGCTACACACACACACACACACACTCACACTCACACACACACACTCACACACTCACACACATCCACACTCACACACACACACACACTCACACACTCACACTCACACACACACTCACACACTCTCACACACACACTCACACTCACACTCACACACACACTACGTATTATTTCATGTTTGCATAATATAGCCTATGATTTCTCTGATAATCATAATCGCTTATATTGATATTTTATGAAATGTGAATATTTAAACCCTTCCTTCTATCTCAGAATCCAGACTGTGTATTGGTTCCAAGGCAGAAGAGTGGTCAGGGCTAGGCAAGGGAGGTTAAGTGACGGCATTTGAACCCAGGACACCTGTCTCTGGGCCTGTGTCCACTCAGCCACGTAGCCGCTCCCCGTTTTCTCCCTTCACTCCTCCCTGGGCACACAGCCCAGGCCAGACTGGTGGGCCCTCGGGGTCCCTTTCTCCTGACTTTCTCCACGGCTTGTCCCCCTTCAGCAAGCCTTCAATGCCACGGCAGTGGTGAGGCACATGAGGAGGCTTCAGCTGGGCACCAGTCAGGATGGACCCGGCCCTGGCCAAGCCACCAGCCATGGGGAGCTGCTGGCGCCCGAGACCAGTGGGGGTGAGGCCAAGGGGCCCCGAGAGGCCGGGTGCGGGAGGGGGGCAGTTCCTTCCCCTCGGTTGTTTGTGGGGGAGGGACTGGGCTGGCCCCTTTCCAGGCGCTGAGCTCCCTGATCTTTCCTTTGCCAGATCCCCATGTTGGCTGCTGCAGGGACTGCTGTGCAGAGTCGGCCCCGGAGCTCCCAGCCACTCGCCCACCCCAGCTCTAGAGCCGCCTGCGCTCCAGCTGCTGGGGGGTGGGGACTGTGGAGGGGCCCCTGGGGAAGGGCTAGGGTGGAGTCTGCCAGGAGAAGCCAGGAGGCCCCTAGGTGGGGAGGATGCTGCTGGCAGCAGGAGTTGGGAAGAGATGGAACACTCTGCTCGCCTCTCCCCTCCCCTTCCCCTTCTCCCTTCTGAGGGCTCTTCCTGGAGCCCATTTCAGCCCAGGCCTCCTTCTGAGGGAAGAACAAGCTTCTTCTTCCACACCCTGTCCAGCCCAGAATTGGATCTCTTTCCCGTACCTTTTTGAAGCCCCTCACCCTGGTCCCACTGGCCAGGGGGCCCGCGTAAGAAGGGCAGGGAAGTAATACCAGGAAACCAGGGCCCTGAGAAGAGACGTGGGAGGTGTGGGTCGCCCGGTTTTCTCCCTCTCTCAGTGCTCCCCTTTCCTCCCCCCCCCCAATTCTGGTCAAGACATCCATGCATTTTCCAAACAAATATTTCTATTTTATTGTTCATTCTTGTATTAAAGGGAAGGGGTTAAAACCATTGAAGTGCTTCATCCCTCCGGCTTGGCACACACTTCCAGATCCCCTCCTTTCCCCTGTAGTGCATGACTGACCATCTGACATGGAGATGGAAAGTCCCCCTGAGGTAGATGCTGAGAGCCACGGAATCCCCAAACCTGAGGCCAGGTGGGGTGGGGAGAGGGGAGGGAGGGAATCTGTCCCTGGTGAGGACTTAAGAGTCTGTGAGGCAGCTGCCCTCATCCTGGGTCTCCAGCATCCTCTCGTCCCGATGAGGCTCCCCTCTGGCGTTTCCTGGGCTTGGGCTTTGCAGGGAGAATTTGTGGTTTGGGGATCTGTCTCAGGTCTGCACAGAACAGAACCTGGGAAAGGAAGGGGGGGTCAGAGTGGGAAGGTCCTCCTGGAGAAGGGCGAGTCCAGTGGGCTCAGCATTGGAGGGGGTGGAGGAAGAATGGAGAGAGTGTGGGTGTAGGTAGTTGTGTGTGTGTGTGTGTGGGGTGTTTAATGGAGGGGGAGGAGAATTCTAGGGGAATTAGACACTAACCGCTTGAGTCCAGCCAGCATAGGGTCCCCACAGGCTCCGGAAGAAGTCTCCTGAAGTAGAAGGAAAGCTGCTGAATCTGCCCCCAAGGGTGCCTCCCCTCCTTGCCCCTCCAAGGACCCCAGCCCCAAAGCTGCTCACCCAGCTCCTTGCTGGTCTTCTGGCTCAGGCTCCTCTGGCTCTTGGAAGCAGGCTGCCAGCCATAGTCCCGGCGGGCGATGTGCCAGACATGGACGTCCACAGGCACGGCCTGGGGCTTGTCCAAGGCCATGAGACACACACAGTCGGCCACCTTCAACACAGCAGTTCAGGACCCAGGCTAGCCCTTACTGCTTTTCAAATCCGTCTCACCTCCGAACTCCATTTCCCCCTAAACTGCTCCATAGTCTAGCAATGCCCATCGAAACCCAGAGTATGTGTGTTGTGTGCAGGGCAATAGGGCAGGCCATGGGCACGGGCCATCCTTGTAGGCCTTACCTTTACCCCGACCCCGGGCAGGGAGCAAAGGTCCCGCTGGGCTTCCTCGTAGGATGCTGCTCGGAGCTGCTGCAGCCAGCTGGCTCCCCCTCGTTCTTTCAGGACCACACGGGCACTCTCACTCACAAAGCGGGCACGGTACCCAAAACCCAGCTCCCGAAGTTGGGGCTCCACCTCCGCCTCTGCAGGGAGAGTTGGGTGACACCATGAGCTCCCCACTCGCAGTCCTGGGCTCTGTCTTACTTCTGTCCCATTGGGAAACACAGGCATCACCTCCACTGTGCCTCCCACCAGGGCCTCGAGGGAAGTGACTGGGGAACAGGCCTGAGCTATACCCAAAGATGGTAAAAAGGGTCAATTGGCCCCTGAATAGCAGAGGCCTGGAGGGGGCTGGGGTCAGTCTGGGAAGGCTTCCTGGAAGGGCAGAGCGCCACCCAGAGATCTTTGAGCTCCGCTCTTTCCTTAGAAATGAGCTGGAATGGCTTGTCTAAGGTCAGGCAGCCAGGAGGGCGCAGAGCCAGGACTCGAACTTGGCACTCTTTCCCCTGCATAGTAAGATGGTCTGCCTGAACGTGGCTGTGGGCACCGGGCAGGGTGGCCTGGCTCACTGGCTAGAGCCTGCAAGCTGGGGAAACCGTGATAGGAGACGCCGTCCAGCTGGCCCAACGGCGGTCCCAGGTGCTGGCAGAGCCGCTGCACCATGCTGGTGATGCGCGAGATGTGGTTGTTGGAAGAGCAGATGAAGGAAAAGAGACATTCCACGGGGTCTTGTCTGAGCAGCCGGACTCCTGCGGGGAAGGCAGAAGGGAAGGTTGTCCCCCAGCCCTGCCGGGACCGAGGCCATCTCCAGGTGCCCCAGCTTACCCGGGAATCTTGAGGCCACTTCTCGGAAGTGGGGATCGGCGGAGGACCAGTGCTGGTACAGGTCTGCCAGGCAGACGTGGAGCTGGAAGAACCGGCACAAGGTCTGCGGAGCCCCGGGTCCCGCCTCCTCCCCGTACACGGTGTAGTACAGCCGTTCGTCTGCCTGGGTCAGGGTCCATAGCCGGCCGTCCAGGACCCCAGTCCAGTGCCTAGGGCTGTGCTCTCTCCACCTGAAACCGAAGGAGAAGAACAGAGCCGCCCCGCTGGGTCCCGAGGCAGGGGGACAGGGGTCAGTTCCCTCTCCCCCTGGGGTTTCGGGACACGCGGAGGCACGAGGGGCAGTGAAGGCGCCCAGCAGCCCTCGCTCACCTGAAGGACTGGCCCGAGGACAGCACCAGGTCCAGGTCCAGCTCAGAGCGCGGGCAGGGGATGGAGTCCCAGAGGCTGGGGATCGAGGTGAGGATGCGATGCTGCATCGCGCCCAGAGCCAGGCGAAGCTGTGCCACACAGCAGCCTAAGCGGAGAGCGCTAGCACGAGTCCAGTCTCGGAGGAACCCTTCTCACTATGCTCCACACCCCCTCCAAAATTTCACGGGATCGAGGCCCCGCCCATCCCAGATTCCTCTTACCCAGAGCCTCGGTCATTGCTGGTGCGGGAGGCTTTATTTTCCCCGCCCAGGATTGACTGACATCCTTTCCTACCAAATCCACGCCCAATTCCCCATTGCATGCAGGCTCTGCCCCTTCCGAGACCCATCCCTCTTCTGTCTTGCTTTACCACTTTGGGGCCTAGTTTGCGGCGCAAAATCGGAAGTCGCTGTAAAAGTGCGTGATGCATCTTGATCACGCGATATTACCGTAATCTGAGATTTGCCGCACTACCGGAATTCGAGTGCGTCAGAATCCCCATCGGAAGGCATCCGCCTATCCGGAACAGAGGCATCGAGAGGGATCCAATGAGGAGCTATGGACTCGGAAGCTAGGCCTTATCTCGCGGTCGGCGGGCTCTAGCCAGAACCCCTCCTCGCTTCCGCTCGGCCGCTAGCGTGCGCTTCCTGACCTGTTCTGGCCTGTTGGGGCCCTTTCCCTTCCCCAGGAGGCGGGATTCCAAATAGACCGTTTATTTTCTAAGAATCAATATATTTTCTTCCTCGGAAATAAATACAAACCAATTTGAAGGGCGGGGACCCGTGGGAGAGGCGGGGACGGGGTTGGGGACAAGCCCCAGGCTTCTTGGTGCCCAAGGACTCTGGCGCGACCCGGAAACGCAGTTACAAATGAGAATAATTTAAATTCTCCGCTCATTTACAGTATGTACACCCCAGAGGGTCACTGGGCGCCTCCCCTCCCCTTCCCCTCCGCCCTCCCCACCCTTTCAGGGTGGGAGATAGGCAGACTCCGGCGTGCTTCCCTCAGGGCCCGCCGAGGTTGGGGTGGGTGACAGGGGAGCCAGCCCTCCTCTCAGGGTCCAGCCAAGGTCCACTTCCTCTCATACAGTGAGGGTGTGCTTTGGAGCTCCTCTGGGGCTGGAGGAGATCCCCTGGCCAGAGGCCACTTCGGACCCTGGAGTGTCCTGTACAGTCCAGCTGCACTTAGGCGGGGCCACCCCCGCCCGACTTCCCCTGAGACTGGCCCCAAGACCAGGAATGAGTCAGTGCAGAGGCTGATGGGTTCCCCCCAGACACCAGGAGGGAGGGGAGCTCCGCTGGCCAGGCAGCATCAGTCGCTATCGCTCGTCTCACTGCTCTGCTCGCCCTGCACTTTGCTGCGATGCTGCAGGGCACGGTGATAGGCAATCTGCACTGACTTTCGGATGTTAGACTTTCGACCCTCCAGCATCTTTTCCTTGTCTAGGTCCTGGTTCACTCCCAGAGGAACTAGCTTGGTCCTGGGGAGCCACTGCCTGTGGAAAGTGACAACGTGAGAGGCAGAACACCAAGCACCAGGACCTTTTCCACATGTTTGTCCATCCACCCACCTACCCCAAATCTCATGTTTCAAGATGACTGACTGACTGTACTCCAAACACCCTCTATAGATGAAACTAAGGGTCAAATGTGGATGTGACAAAACTGAGATCCAGGACCTCAATGTCCCTTTCTAGGCCCTCTCCATCTTGTCTCCCATGGTGGTAGGCAGCTTCAGGGTGGCATAGTGGAATAAGCCCCAAAAGTCAGAGATCTGGGTCTGAAACCCAGCTCCATCACTAAAGTAACTGTTTATGACCTCAGGGAAAGCAAGCCATGTCTTGGCTTCCCAATCTGTAAAACAAGGGGATTGGATGAGATGCCTTCTGAGATCCCTTCTTGGGATAACAATATGTGAAGTCCACCTCTTTGCCTTAAAAAGCATGAGCTTTGTCAGACATGACAACTAGCATCTTTGGAGAAGCATGGTCCATTGGGAAGAGCCCTGACTCTGGAATCCTAGAGCCTGGGTAGAAATCCCAGCTGTTATTACTTGTGTGGGCAAGTCCTTTAACTTCTGCAAGCCTCAGTTTGCTTATCTGTAAAATGAATTCAGGAAGGCCACATGGACTGAGGTCCCATCTATCTTAAAATCCTATCTGGCATGTGCCAGGCTGTCAGTCACCAAGCATATATTATCAGACCTCCTATATTTTGTCACAGTGACCAAGTCTTCTCCAGGGGACAAATGAAAGGACTCCTGGTTTCTAGCTGGAGGTGCTTTGCTCAAACAAATCTCAAGACTTCTCAGTTTTCTACCAATTTGCCAGGCTGTCTACTATTGCTACTAGACCCTACTTCTGTGCAAAAATAAGAGCTCTCCTTCTAGATTGTTAATGCCCCTCCCTAGCCCATGGCTTCTTCCCCCCTTCCCCTTACCAGGTTCTCTTGTTGTCAAAGAAGAGGACGAGGTAGAGATGCTCACGAGCTTCCTGGGTCATCTGCTCCCCAAGTTTCAACACCTCCAGCGGGGGCACGGGAATGGGTACCCCGTGGTGGAACATGCCCTCCCGAGGCATCTTTGGGTCGATGATCTGACGGATTGGGGGCACAGCTTGGTTCAGTCCTCTCCCTCCCCCCAGAACCTCCTGCCTAATACCCTGGCCAGTCTAGCCATTGTTTTGTGGCCAAAGAGAAACTGATCACTGTTGATAATTGAGGGGCTACAAGGCCCCAGAGACCTTATGACCCCTGGGCCATAACTGCGTTGGGTAGCCACAATGCCTGGGAGATTGAAGGAGACTGTTCAGAGTGCCTATGTGATACACAAAGGTGGAAATGTATACCACATCAAAGCTGGGGAGACAGGTCCCTGAGCTGCACCTGTCCATCTGTCTGCCTGCCAAGAACCCCTCATGCCCACTGGGCTCTCACTGGCTCCAGTGGGGCTTCGGAAACTTTTTGTTAACCTCGAGTTTGTATTCTGGATCACTTTCCTGGCCTTGTAGCTGGGGCTGGTGTGGGGTGAGGGCAGAAGGCATGGGGCAAGGTAGGAGAAGCAGGATCCTACCAGAGCTGGGTACGAGGGGTACCCTCGGCACTTTGCCCACACCAGGTCCAGGGCATCCAGCGGGGAGTCCTCATCCTCAGATAGCCAACCAGGTCCCCGGCCCAGACTCTTCCTCACCACTGCACAGGAATGGAAGAGTAGGTTGAATCAAGGTTTGCAGAAGGAAGCCAGCTTCAAAACCAGGTGCCCCTGACACAGTACTTACTGCTATGCCCCACGCCACGCCCCGTGCCCACAGAGTAAGACTCATTCTCAGTGCCAGATGTATCTTCGCTGCTGTCCTCTGGGAAGGTTCCCCGGGAGAAGGAAGGCTTGCCTCGGCCTTGTTTTGAGGGGGTTGTGCTGTGAGAATAGTCAGAAGCTTGAGTTAGCTTTCAAGGAAGCAGAAGCCAGATAGTTGGACAGTGAAGGAAAGGCAGGGCAGACACCCTTGGGCTCTTAGCCTTCAAAGAAAAAAAAGGGCCAAGTTCTTTGCTGCCACTATAGAGGGTGGCAGGGAAGTCTACCGCAGCCCCTTTACCAGTCAGACTGAGAAAGCCCATGACCACCACAGCCAAGGATGCTTTGGCTGCCCTGAAAGCTATCTCCCTGGGATACGAATTTAGAAGTAGGAGCCAAGTACCTGGTGCGATCAGAGGCGGCGCTGCTGCTGCTACTGCTGCTGGACTCTGAGTCAGAACTGCTCCGGGGCAGGCTGCAGTCATTCCGATACACTAGAAAGCTCTTTTTCACAGGCTGGCTTCCACTGCTGAAGCCATTTGCAGGTAAATCTGGGTTAAAGATAAGGAGCAGGAGGAATGTCAAGATTTATTCCCATCTCTATCCTGGACCTGACTGGAAAGCTCTTCTAGTCCTCAGCAAAAAGTGCTGGGAATGATCCCAGGGGCCTTGCATGGAAATTAGTTTGGAGCTCCCTAGTGATTCTAGGCAAATCATTTTACTTCTTTGGGGTCCGGTAGTGGACAGAGGACTAGATGTAGAGTCAAGGAATCCCATTTTTGACATCTATAAAAGCTGTATAATCTTGAGCAGATCACTCGAGCTCTCTTTGCCTCGGTGGCCTAAATCTAGATGGCTGTGACCATCTTCATACAAGGCTATGACTCAGTGGGGCAGCTTCCATAAGGTCCCCAGGGAAGAAGGGCAGCTTCACATACAGGGTCCAAAAGAGAGTCCAGCTCACCCATGGGAGGGTCTTCAGTGGATTTATCACTGTCACTGTCAGAACTTGAGCTGGGCCGGGGGCTCCTCCCTCGCTTTCGCTGCCTCTGTGAGCCCATGATTGGGAGCTGGGGAGGCCCCACAGGGCTGTTTCCATGACCTGGGGCCATTTGGCTCTCCCGATTCTTTGGGGGCCGGCCTGGCCGCTTGGGGGGCCCAGCTGTCTTCGGGTTTTTCTTCGAGAACAAGACTGAGGTCCGTCTGCCCACCTCATGAGAAGGGGTTGAAGACAAGTTGGGGCCCAGACCTAAAGCAGAGACAGAAGTGATCCAGTGTTGGTGAGGGTTATAGGAGGCCAAGCTCATGATCTAAGAGTGTCTCAGAACAGGATTCTAAGTGAGGGGAAAGAAGGAAGTTTGGAGCAGTCAGGCTTCCCTTCTCTTACGCTCCCTGTTAGGTGGGAAGGAAGAATCTAGGCTGGCTACCACTGCCCAGTAAGTAGTGACTGGGGGATCCCTTTCCCTTGGTAGCTACAGCTGACTAGAATAGGGAATGGTATAGGAAGCCTCCGCGGGACAGGCGAGGGAGGGCCAGAGTTGCTGGGAGAGACCCTGCCTGAAGTCTGCCTTGGAATGAAGGCCAGCCCATAGGGGTCCCTTCCCCTATGGCCCAGGCCCTCATGGACGCGCAGACCTTTGCCTGTCTCCTGGCTGCTGCTCTCCTCAGCGGCACTGTCCGTCTGTCCATCCTTGTCGCAGGGGGTGTGGGCCTGGAGGGCACTCCGTCCTGCTGAACTGTGCCGCTCGGGCCCATCCCGGCCAGCCTCCCTCTGGTGTGCCAGCTTCCTTCGTAATGCAGTCATCTCTTTTTTGATCATCTTGGCGCGGCGGGAGCGGTTGACACTTTGTTTGCTGGCATTAACCTCATCCAACTGCTCCAACAAGAGCTTCAGCTGCTCCTCTGGCGGCAGGTGTTTCTGGTTCTCAGACAGCACAAATCGCTCTTCCTCTGGGGGGGCGGGAGGGGGGAGATTGGATAAGGAGGTGAAGCCCAGGGATAGCCCTTGAAGGCCCCGTGACCCCTGGGGCTTCATGGAACCAAGTCCTCCCCTAGTCCCACCCAGGTGTCCTTGCCAGAAGTACTGGCACAGGCTAGGGAAGGCTCAGAGAGGGTAGGGTTTAGGGGACCTTGGGCCCATCAACATAGGAGGCACAGCACATCACCCACCATCCTCTGCATGGAGCAGGGTCTCATCCCCAGCCAGGCTGTGGGGGAAGTGCATGCCCGTCTCAAAGTCAATGCCCATCTTGTCTGCCTGCCGCCGGGCCTGCCGGAGCACAGTGCCCCCCTGCTCCCGCAGCCGCACTGCTGCCCGGTAAAAGATGGTGTCCTTGGCATTATATTTGAGGCAGTTGCTGACGATAAGGTGGAAATCCTCCTCAAAGTCATCAAAATTCAGGTATCGATAGGCCTCAAGGTTCTGCTTCATTGTAGAAAAGTCCATGGGCTTCTTAATGTGCTCGAGGTAGTCAGGGACCTGCCAGGAAGGGACGAAGCAGGCCCTGGCTACATGGAGAGATCGACCACTGACCCCCCCACCCCTCCAGGGCCCTGCTCCAAACCACCAGGGTGGCTCCCCTCCAAGGAGATCATAAAGGGAAATCTAGGGGATCGGGATCCCAATTCCAGCTGGGCAACTGACCTGGACCCTGAGCCAAAAAACCCCTCTGGGCCCCGGGGCTCCCTCACCTAAAAAATGGCCACCATCCCACCCGCTCAACTTCAGGGACAGGCTGTGAGGACTAAGTCAAAGAGAGGGAGAAGGCTCTGAAGAGAGCCTGCATCTGCCTCACTTTCCCCTCAGTACTATGCGGCTGCTGTCCTATTACAGAGAACATCCCACGGTCAGGAGACGGTGGGGTCGTCGGCCTAGCACTTCGGAGCTCTAACAGTCAGCACTTCCAAAGTGCTACTTCCTGGGCTTAGAGCCAACCTCTACCCCGCCAAAAAGACAGCAAGTCTCGTCGTTGCTCAGGAAGGTCCCCTGAGGGTGTCACCTCTTAGGAATGACTATTATAGGCTTTGTAGCAAAAAAAAAGACTCAAGCCAATGAGGATCTCCCCATCCGACAAGGCCTGGCGCCCGAGGAGGGCAGCCTGACTCAGGCGATGGAGGTTTGCCAGCGCTGCCTGGGGCCAGGAGGGGTGAGGAGCTGGCTGACGCTCACAGACCCAATTCATCCCATTCCCTCAGACCTCTATTCTCCAGAAGTGAGGGTTGCTACTCTGGCTGGTAGACTCAGCCTCCAGGGTCCCACCCACTTCAATCCAATACCCTTGAGCCAACTGAGCATGGAAGGACTGGGGCGGGGATGGGGGTAGGGGTGGATGAGAGGGGAAAGGGGTTCTTACTTCGTAGATTTCTGTTACCTCAGACAGAGGGACCGGCTCGCTGAATATGTTGCCCGTGTCCTTCTCTTGGAGCTGTTCTAAGGTCTTACGGAGGAGGATGAGGAAAGGGGTCAGTTGCATTTCCAAGGCCACCTGCTGGACCTTAATCTGAAACAGAAGACAACTGATGCTCAGACACACCCCTTGCCAGGAACAAGGGGTCAGGGATGGGTGAGGTGAGACACACACTCCTCGGAGGCGACTCCCTCAGCGGGAGAAGCCCTGGACCCTTTCATCGTAGACCTAATTCTTAACTAAGGAATGTCAGCTTCTTTAGGGCAGAAGCTGGATCATTTGGTCTTGGTAGGCCCACTTGCCTGGCACATGGCACACATTTGTGAACTAATGAATATATTTGTAGGGAAAAATATTTTCCTCCATGAAACTGAAGCTCACAATTTAGCACTTCATCGTTTCTTAGGGAATAGCGTTCCCAACTTCCCTCCCTTAATGAAGACAAATACCAACCCGAAGGCCAAGTGATATAAGGTGTACAACCTCCTACCCCCACCCTTCACCAGGCTCTCTCCAGGTATGGACGACAGTGAGCACACTCACTCCTCTGGGCCTCAGGGTCCACAACGGGAGCCTAAAAGAACTGGGCCAAACAGAAAGGCCAGGCTTCTTCAGGTGCCGTGCCGTGGCTGTGAGAGTGTGTGTGTCCTCTAGGATATTGGGGATAAAAGGGGGATTACCGTCTCTCTCTTGAGCTTCTCTCTTTTCCGAATCAGTTCCACCAGCAGTCGTGCACGCTCCAGGTCATGGCGGAGTCGCTGCCATGACTTCAGTTGTTCTTTCAGGGCCCAATTCTTGTCCTCAGAATCTCTCTGAGGAGGAAACGAGGAAAACAAGATGGAAATGGAACACGGCTGGGGAAAAAGTGGGAGCAACTGCACATGTCCCAACCAGACAGGGGATCTCCTCTCATCCCTTTGACCCCAGCCTGAACAAGGATTAGCCGGAGCTTGGTCACTGTCCAAGTGGACACGAGCCTCTGTATCCTAGGGGAGGGGCGAGCGTGAGCCTCCCCCATGCTGAGAACTTCGTTCCCCAACTTCCTCCACACCACTCCCAACAAAAGGAATATCTTACCCCTGTCCCCAGTCCCCCTGGGGGAGCTGGCCGTGGTGCCCCAACCTGGTCACAGTTCCTTTGAGACTGTAGGTGGGTCTGCAGGCGGCGAAGTAGGGGGACCCCATTCCTGGACTGTCGCTTTAGTGTCCAATAGCTGTGCAGCCTTTGCATAAACTGGCTCTTCCTCTGAATGGTTAATCGATTAGTAATCTTGCTGAGCCTGAGAAGGTGGGAAGGACAGAGGGAGGAGGGGGAGCACCCTGCAGTAATTTGTACAGGCCAACTGGTACCTACCTCTCACCAGAGGCTTTGCCCTCAGCTAATCTCTTCTCAGCTTAGCTGGTGAGCCTCAGGCTAGCATTCTTAGAGGTTACTGGGCCAGGAAGAGCCTCTGAGTAGGGCCTGTGGGTTCAGTGACAAGACCCTCCCAACATCAGGAGGGGACAGAAGCGGGACTGTGTCCCCCACAGGATGCACAGATTGTGCTCCTGTCCGATCCTCTTTGAAGCAGAATAGCAAAGGGTCTTTGGAAACCACTCATCCGGCTGTAAACACCATGGAGACCTGCTTAACCTGTGAAGCAGTTTCAGTATCCCCAGAGAGATGAAGCCTTCAGCAAGTAAGGATCCAAGCCCCCAACACCCAGTTCTACACCAGGGGAGGGATCCTCTCGGGCCTCAGTGGCTCTTTGACTTGATTTTCTCTAGCTCAAAATAATGGTGCTGTGTGCAGACCCTATGCTCACAGCCATTTCCCTCAGTGGATTATACCATTCAGTAAACGTAGAAGGGTGTGAGGATAAAGGGCAATAAAAGAGAGTTGTAAGTGATAGTAAACTGACTAATTATAGCATTTCAAAGGGTAAAAAGAAGTTATAGGCCCAGTAAACAACATGGAATATATAGTTTATACTGCAGAAACTAGCTAACAGGTATTTTTACAGCTTTCTCTATCCATCCCCTACGACCACCTTTTCCCTTTAAAGCTTTTATTTCATTCTTTCTTCCTACTCACCCCTCACCCCATCTTAGCTAGCTAAAACTATCAAAGTAACGGCTATTCTAAAATGCCTTATAAAGCTTTACTTCATCTCCTATATCAAGTTACTTTAAGTTAGAGTACAGACCCATGAGTTAGTTTTTTCTTGTGGGCTAGAAAAAGTTTTCCAATCTCTGCTCTCCGCTGTGGCTCTGCCAACTCATGCCGTAAAAGCCCGGACACCGGAGATGGGCATGCTAGCCCTGGCTGGTGTGGACTACCTGTGTAACCTGGGACAACTTACTTCACCTCTTTGGCCCTCAATCCCCCTCGCTGTAGAACAGAAGGATGACTAGATGATATCTAAGGTCCCTTCCAACTCTTAATGACCGCAGAACCTCTCGGCCAAAGGGGAAATCATGGGGTCCCCATTCTTAGTCGCCTGGGGCCCTGCCTACCTGTGTGGTGGGATGCAGGGGACTGATACCACAGGTGCTGCCGCCCGTTTTTCTGCCAAGATCTTCCGAGCCTTCTTCATCTTTATCCTTGACTTCGCCTTCGCCTTCTTCACCTTCTCTGAACTCCAGCCTTTTCCCTCTTCTTCCTCTTCCTCCTCCTCTTCTTCCCCTTCGCTGTGTGACAGGGCGGGCAGGCGGCGCACAGAGCCCGGAGGTGTGTGGATATCGCAATAGGCGGTTTTACGCACGCTGAAGGAGGTGCCGTTGGCCCCCGTTTCCCGGACAGGCTCCATCTTCATGTAGAGGGCAGCCTGCTGGGCACAGGTCACGTGGAAGGCCGTGTAGCAGTTGGCCTTGTGGCACTGGATACAGGCCCCCGAGCCCCTCTGCTTGCAGATGTAGCACGTGAGTTTCCATCGGGCGGGCGGGATGTGCTCGATGCTGTCGATGGGCTCCAGAAACACCGTGTTGGCAAAGCAGACCTCGGGGATCCACAGGGCACACACTACGTGAGCCCACCGGCAGTCGTCCGTCTGCTTGAAGGCCCCGCCCTTGTTCGGGCAGAGGGCGCAGTCCACTGCCCGGGACGGGGACTGAAGGCAGCGGCGGCAGAGCCACTGGCCCTCGGGGATGTAGGGCACGCCGTAGCATTCTTGGTGAACGGCCAGGTTGCACATATCGCAGAAGAGAATCACATTGCTGTTCTGACACTCACCGTCATTGCAGATGCAGCACACGGCGTCCTCGTCCACCAGGGCGTTGGGGTCCCCCTTGTGGTGGCTCTCGAAATAGGACTCCTTCTCCAGCCGGTCCATCAGGTACTCAAAGACCTCCTGGGGGATGGGGCTCACTCCCTCCGTCTTCCGACGCTCATTCATGATGTCCAGCCAGATATAGTCCTCCTCATCCATGTCATACTCCACCTCCTCATCCAGCTCCTCAGCTGATTTCTCAATGTACCTGCAGCGGGGGACACGGAGGCTCAGGCTGGGGCTCACCCTTTCCCCCATCCCAGAGCCTCACCAAGTTCTTGTGGGGACAGACGCTGAGGGTGCGCACTCTCAGTCTCTCTCTCATTCATTCTCTCTCTCTCTCTGTCTCTCTCTCTCTCTCTCTCTCTCTCTCTCTCTCTCTCTCTCTCTCTCTCTGTCTGTGTCTCCCCCCCCCCATGTTTCTATGGGGGTGGGGGATCTCTTTAAAATGCACATCAAAGGCACATGTGACAAATGGAACCGAGAATATAAAGACTGGGGAGAAAAGCACCAAGAGAAGACTGCAAGGAAAAACACTGGACAAACCTCCAACACCACTGGAGGAGGCACCTGAGAGCTACAAAGATAAAGAAGACTATCCCTGCCCAAGGAAGTTATGGCTGAGGAGACATGCCGTTCCAAGGGGAAGCTTTCACAAAGGGGCTCCCCAGGAGGGGGAGAGCCAGAAAGCAGGAGGGAAGTCCCGAGGGTGTGTGGCCACTTCACTCCTCTCGCTGGGGAGTAGGAGAAGGCTGGCAGTTGACTGGATAGAACCCTGGGCTATTGTTTGGTATGAGAGGTCAAGCCACTTGGCAACCCGCTTCAACTTCGAGTCACTGCTAACTGGATAAATAAAAAAGCCGGGTTCCTACAGCAGCCCTCAGGACTGCTCTGATTTGCCAGTCCCCCCCAAAGGCTTTGGGGATGCTGTAGCGTCTCCCATGATCATATGAGCCCCAACCCAGTTCCATGGGAAGCTATCACACAGGGGAGTAGCATGGTACAACAGACAAACTCCAAGCCACAGGACCTGGGTGCAAATTCCATCTCTGATGCCTGCTAGCTAGCTGTGACCTTGAACAAGAAGCTTAATTCCCCAGATCTGTGTCCACTCCCCACCTGTAAAATGAAGTGGTTTGCCTAGATGACTTCTGAGGTTCCTTCTAGCTCTAGTGATGATTCTTTGAACCAATGCTGTTGCAGGAGGGTAGAAGGGTGTTTATTTAGAGAAAGGGAGAGAAGCAGATGTGACCCACAGGGTGTCACTTCCTTTCTACTTTCTTTTTCCTCAGTGCTGAATGCTTTGGGAACGACCAGAAAGTAGGGTCTGAGGGAATGAGCTCTCCTTGCTCCCTGGTCTTGGGTCCCAGCTTTCTACATCGTGGCTGTATCCCAGCATCCCAGAGGCAGACAGTGTAACTGAGGGGAGGCTCAACAAGATTAAGTCCTGTTGCTTCTGAGCTGGACCCCCAATCATACTGGAGAGAGACAGAAATCAACCAGGCAAGGAGGAGGTCCACAAGGGGCAAAGGAGGTCAGCAGGAATGAAAAGGGAAGAAACCAGGATGAGCAAAACCAAGAAAGAACTGGCTTAAAGACCCAACAGGGAGTAAGCGCCCATGAGCTGGCAGAATGATGTAGACCCGGGGCCAGGGTCCAAGGAAACCTCTCCTTTATCTGCCCACACTCCTTAAACATTCATCCAACCTACATTCTAGCTCTCCTGAATTCTCTCTGTCCGGGCACAGTTAGGTGAGTCGTCTCGCTCAGGGCCCATCTGCCCCGATTCTTCATCACAGTACAAAGGGGATTCGGGGCTCTTGAAACCTACACGCCAGCAGAGCATAAGCCTCGCAGCCCCCCTCCCCCCCATCAAGGGCCTCAGGGACGGACCTGGCGAGAGAACCGGCCTGGCTGACCCGGGGCCAGTGTTCTGGTCACTCCATCTATACATATTCATAGAAGGGACAGTGGAGGGAGCAGCCCAACCACGAAATCAAAGAAGCCTCAAGGCCTGAGGACAAACAGAGATGAGGAGACTTGTATGACCTACCTGACCGGGTAGCTTTGGGGAGCTAGAGAAATGTGAGCTGCTCTGATAGCTCCCGGCACCCCTCACAGGTCCTGGGGGAAGTCTGAGGGGGAGGACAGAGAAGCCGTGACCCCTGCCTGCTCTCCCAGCCCTTCTAGTCCCCGTCCTGTGGAGCTGGTCTTCAGGGCAGGGTCATGTTGGGAGGGGGAGGAAGGGCAGGACTGGCCTTACCGGTAGTAAGAGGTTGGGCGAGGTGGGGCATCGGGGGTGTCCTGCTCCAGCTCCCGGTATACCACCTCGGGCAGCTTGGGGGTGGGGTTGGCCGAGGCGTTGTGGTGGTGGTGGTGGTGATGGTTCGAGTCCTTCCGCTTGTCCTTGTTCTTATGCTTGCCCGCCTTGGGCGTAGTGGCCGGGGTCTCCGTGTTCTCCTTGTTGCTGCCATTCTCGGGGTTCTCCTCCGGGGCCTCCTCGTCCTCAGACACCACGTCCAGGTTGTCGAAGATGCTGATGCGGTGGACGCGGCCATGCAGGTCCACCTCGACCATGCGCTGGGCTTGGGCGTAGGTCATCACTTCTCGGCTGGGGGACTGCGACACTTCCGAGGGGCTGGGGGACTGCTTGTTGGCCGAGCGCGACTGGCGCCCCTTCTTCTTGTGCTTCCGGAGGGGAGTCTGCTGAGGGGGAGGGGGGCTATCGTGGTCATAGTGGTACAGGTGGTACTCGATGCCGCTGTAGCTCTTATAGATCTTGCGGCAGGTCTCTATGGGGCACTCGTAGGGGGGCTTTGTGGCCCGGAGATTGTGGCAGAAAGTCTTCACATCAAAGTCCACCCCCATTCTGTCACATCTGGAATGCAGACAGACAGCCCTGAGTAGCGGAGGGGGAAGCCCGGGGGAAAGGCTGGCAACGCGCTGGGAGGGAGGAGAGCTCTGGGCACGAGCTGCTCATTCACCCGGCCACGGAGGTGGCTTCTGCTCTGATTAATCTACATAGCCTCTCCTTGAGCCCACCAGAGGCCGAATTTGAACCCAGAACCCCCCTTCTCCAGCCCTGGCTCTCAATCCATTAAGCCACCTGGCTGTCCCATCCTATACTCTAAGAAATTTGTGCCTTCCTACAGATACAGATCGGGGTTCAGCAGGCCTATTTTTCAAACCCAGAAACTAAGGCCTGGGAAAAGGACTGGTCCAGAGCTGCTGAGAGTAGCGGGTCTGGAATGGCCATCCCCAGTTGGAATCAACATTGGACATCTGTTATTGTTGTTTGGTCCCGTCTAACCCTCAGCAAAGCTACTGAGGTGGTTTTCCATTTCCTTCTCCGGTGTGTCCCCATTTTATAGATGAACTGAGGTAAATAGGGGTTAGATGGCTGCCCAGGGTCACATAGCTAAGACGTGTCTGAGGCGTGATTTGAACTCAGATCTTCCTAATTCTAGGCTCTGTGCCGCTGCCCCATGGACCTCTGGTCAAGCACCGTTCCCAGGCACTCGAGTCTTTGAATAGAGACCACAGTGCCGTAAACAGAACTTTTCAGCCAGCAAATACTGGGGTTTGACTTAAGGGGAACAGTGGTTTGCGTTATGTTTGAGCTCTTTTAACCTCTTGGTCTCTATGGAGATTGTCGCCACAGAAAACAACTGTGGGCCTCAGAGACATCTGGGTTCTGGGGCACGGGGGACCGTGCCGGCTCCTCCCCTCTTCCCAGGACAGCAGGATGGGGGAAGCCACACCAGACATGGAAGGGGTCCCGGGCTTGGATTTGGCTGAGCCTCTGGGGCCCAGGGTTGTTGCCCTCAAACCTCCCTAGCCCATAACCTTCTTCAGGCCGGCCCCTTCTTTTAAGTGTATAAAACACGACTGCCCGGCCAACAAAGGAAACCGAGTATACTTCAATAGTTATCAGCATCTGAGCACAACGCATTAAAAGTTCACTGACCTCTCCTAAAGCAACAACATTCTGACCTCTGCCAAGCAGAGCGAGGCCCCGCACTGAACTCTGAGAAGTTACATTGACTTCCAGGCCTTTCACTTTTGAAGAAAAACCAAGGGAAAGCCCAGCCCGCCGCCCCCGAAGCCGGAGCCCAGCCCTTACCCTTTCTACAATAGGCTGTTCTCCTCCCCGCAGCTTTCCCGCCTCTGCTCTGGCTGGGCCAGCCTGTTCTCTGCTCCTGCCGCTGTCACACTGGGCCCCACTTACGGCTTGATTGGGGGAGAGGGGGGCAGTGGTGGTGATGGTGAAGCGGGTGTGTTGGTGGGAAAAAAACAACAAAAAGCAAATTAATAGATTTGAAAGGCTGAAGAATGAATGGGGGCCTGAGAGTGTGACAGCTGCCCCTCACAAAGCCCTTCCCGGGCCAGAAACCAGCGGGATGGGGCACAGCTCGAGTCTGGCCATCCGATCCGGGAGGGGGGTCCGCTTACTGGGCCCCCCAAGGCCCCAGGGGTGGCCGAGCCGGGCGCTCCCCGCTCCCCAGCCCCCATCCCGGAAACCGCCCGCAGTTTCCCCTAGATTCAAGAGTAACAAGTTAAACAACAACAATTCCCAGCTGCCATTGGCTCACGCCCCCGAAGGATACTTTGTAGCAGGGGCATCCCGACCGGCCAAGCCTGGACTGCGCTCCCGGGAGCTCTCCCAGCGCCGCAGCCCGGGTCACGGAAGGTCTGAGGGGAGGGGTGGGGGGGCTGGACAACCGGAACGAGGGGGGGCCCAAACAATCGGACCCGGAGGAGGGGGGTCCCCAGCAATCGGAGGGGTGGCCTCTTAAAGGGCCAGGCGGTTGGCGTGGAAACGGCCCGCGGGCAGTGCCCGGCACCCGCCGCCCTCCCCCCTGGGCGTCCCTTTTCGAGCGGGCGCGTACTCACCGGCCGCCGCCAGTGCGGGCTCATAGCCGGCGTCCGGGCGGGGCCCCCGGGCCGGGGGAGGCGGCAGGACGGGGCAGGCCGCCGGGGGCGCGCAGCAGCCTCCGTCTGGCCCGGCCGGGCGTCCGGCCGCCCCGGCCCCGCTCGTCCTGAGGCTGCTCGCTGCCTCCCGGGCGGGCCGGGCAGGGCTCGGGCCGCGCCGCCGCCGGCGGAACAATAGAGGCTCCTGGGAGGGGAAGGGAGGGAGCGGAGGAGGGGAAGCTGGAGAGGAGAGGAGCGGAAAGAAGAAGGGGAGAGGAGGATGGAGTGGTGGAAGAGAAGGCGGGGGGGAGGGTGCGGCGGAGAAGGAGGAGGCGGCGGCGGCAGGGATTCGCGGTAGCGGCGGCGGCAGCGGCGGCGGCAGCGGCGGCAGCAGCAGCACAGAGTAAACGCAAGGCCGCGGTCGCGCCGAGACGCACTTTCGACACGGCTCCTCCGACAGCCCTGTCCGCTCCACGTGGGGCCAGGCCGAGCCCTCCGGAGCCGCGACCGCCGCCCGCTCCCAGCGCCACCGCGGGGGTGGGGCGGGGGGCGGAGATGGGGCCGCTCCGCTGGGGCGGGGGAGGGGATGGAGTGGGTGCCTCGGGCCGTTTGCAGCGAATCTGCGGACGCGAATGCAGAGCGCGAGACCCGGAGAACTTCCCTCCCTCCCTCCCTCCCAGCCTGCCTGCCTGCCTGCCTGCCTGCCTGCCAGCCCTCCCCGCTGGGGCGAAGCAGGGCCAAGTGCTGGCGCCCTCCCCGGCACCCCCCCCCCCCCCCCGGCCGGGGCCGGGAATCCGGAGGGAGCGCTGAGGAGAGGGGCGGGGCTTAGTAGAGGGGGCGGGGCCTAGCCTGGGCTGGCGCTGAGGCCACCTCCCACGTGGAGCAGGGACAGCGAATTGACCTCGTAGCTGATGGCTGTGGAGGCTGCTTGAGTTCGAATCTCACCTCAGCCACCTCTTTCATCCTAAATCGCTTCTTCTTGGGGGTGCCTGCTTGTGCCAAGCACTGAATTGGGGATATTCAGTAGGCATACATGGGGCCTCTGACTTAGAGCTTCAGGGCTTAAGCTATTGAGTTTACAAAGGAGGAAACTGAGGCCCAAGAAGGTAATGTCTAGGGTCTTAAGAGTGTAGAGCTGGAGGGACTTAAGAGACCCTGGAGTCTAACATTTTTCCTTATATAGAAAAGGAAACCAAGGCCTACAGAAGAGGATCCATTTGACAGTTAGCAGAATTTGAATCCAGGTCCTTCGAATTACAAGTGGGTGTCCCGCCCACCGTGCCCAGGATCAGAAAAGAAAGTTCTTCATTGGTGGAGAGCTGAGAAAACCTGGACGGGGATCGAGTGAGGCATGTGGGTGATAGAACGCCTAAGATATCAGGAACCTATCTTAATTCCCGGGAAGCTCCCGGTAAGAAGGGAGCCAGGAGGCAGAAGTGCTTGTCATCTAGCAGCTCGAAGGGCTAACCTTCATCAGTGCTCCAGCAGCCCGAAGGAGGCACACAAGGTCACTTTCGTTTCCCCGGGGCTGTAGCTAGTTTTCCACTGAGGTTTGCAGTTTGTCCGACAGCCACTGGCTTTGCCTTTCTGTGGCTCCCCAGCATTTAACACGGTCCCTGGCACATCGGAGGCGCTTCCTAAATGCGGCTTAACTAGTTTGGAGGGAGAGGAGAGTGGTAAAACAGGAGACCCGGGAGCAGGGAAAGAGGGACCAGACTGGCTGGAACAGAGCTGCCTTCTTACAAAGGAGCCCCGATCGGGTGGGAGGACTTGCACTGGGGCTGTTGGATCCGGGGGGCTCTTTGGGGAGGAGGAGAAGGGGGAGGCTCGAAGCCTGGGAGCCCAGGGCTGCCCAGTGCACCATTTTGGTGGTGTGGGACGTTGGAAAAGGCTTCCCCAATGGCAGCCTCCACTTGGGCTGGAGGGAGGGAGATAGACGAGTCTTGGAGACAGATCACAGTAGAAGGAGTGTGCGATAGTCTCAAGGACGATGCTTCCTTCCCGGCAGCGGGAAGATTGCAGTCCTGCCTCCCAGTGCTGAATAGAACTTCAGAAGATGGGCATTGGCCGGAGGCCAGCCTGGGGGTCGTGGGTTTCTCTGAATTCGGCCCATTGAATTTGCTGTTTGAATTTAGAACACCAGAAGCAAAAAAAGAAGAGGGGGGAGAGGTTGGACTGGAGCCAGGAAGCTGAACTTCGAGTTTTGCCACAGGATTGAGGTTTCTTCAGCTGCCTGCTGGACAGCTCCATTTGGATGTCTATTAAGCATCTATTCAGTCTACATTGAACTAGTTACTCAGTTACTAGAGCACTGTACCTGATCTCAACAAGATCTGAGCTCAGATAGGACCCCAAACATTTACTAGCTGTGTGACCTTGGGCAGGTCACAGCCTCAGTTTCCTTATCTGTAAAGTGGGAATAATAATAGTCTCAACCACCTATTTCTCAGGGTAGTTGTGAGGATAAAATGAGATGGTTTCAAAGTACTTTGCAAACCTTAAAGGGCTATGTGGGAGCTATTATTAGTATGAACAAACATTTATTAAGCATTATGTCAAGTACTGTACTAAGCCCTTGGGATACAAAAAAAAGGGCAAAATCAGCTTCTGCCCTCAAAGAGCTTCCAGTTTAAGTGGGGAGCCCATAAGTAAAAACAAGGTGCTTCAATATCTTTGCAGAATAGATGGAAGGTAATCTGAAGGGGGAAGGGGCTAGCTGCTGGGGATGGGGGGAGTCTCGGGCAGAAGGTGGAATCTGAGCTGTTTCCAAGGAAGTGGGGGGAAGGGGGAAGTTAGAGGCAGAGGGGTGGTGGAGGAGGAGGAGCACTCCAGACACTGGCCCAGAGATGGGAGGCCCTGTCCTGGAATCAGCTCATAGGTGGAGGAGGCTCAAAAGCAAGAAGACTGGGAAGTAGGAAGGGGCCAAGTTAGGGAGGGCTTTGAAAGCTCAGCAGAGACTTGATATTTGATCCTGGGGAGTGGGGTGTCACTAGATTTTACTGAATAGGAGGTGGGGTAACTTGCTAGCTGGCCTGCTGGAGTAAGCATCAGACAGCTTTTAGAAGAAAGGAATTTAAATCCAACTTATCAGTCTGCCTCAGTTTTCTCATCTGTAAAATGGGGATAAAAATTAAAAAAACCTACCTCACAGGGTTGTTGTGAGGATTAAATGAGATATACATGTAAATGCTTAAAGTGCTATTACTATTGTTATGCTTTGGGAAAACCACTTAGTACATTAAAAACTGAATTTAGGGTCAGCTGGGTGACTCAGTGGATTGAGAACCAGGCCTAGAATCAGTAGGTCCTGGGTTCAAATTGGCTTCAGACACTTCCTAACTATGTGACCCTGGGCACTTAACTCCCATTGTCTAGCCCTTACTACCTTTCTGCCTTGGAACCAATACACAGTATTGATTCTAAGATAGAAGGTAAGGGTTTAAAAAATAAAACTGAATTTAATCTCCCCTCCTAAACCCTTTCTCTCTCCCATACTTTCTTATTTCTGTTGCAGGCTTCTATATTTCATCTCCCTTACCCCCTCTAGTTAATTAATACTGCCTGCCTTCCATAATGTTTATCCCCTTTCCCCCATCTTCTGACTCAGATAATCATCACTCTACTTAGGGCTTTTCTCACCTCCCAATCTTCTGTGGCTTCCTCTAACTTATAAGATAAACTCTACTCTCTTGCTCACCATTTAGACCTTCACTTCCATCTTGGGACAGCAAGGTGACTCAGTGGCTAGAGAGCCAGGGCTGGAGATGGGAGGTCCTGGGTCCAAATTTGGCCCCAGACACTTCCTAACTCTGTGATCTTGAGCAAGTCACAACCCTTGTTGCCCAGTCCTTACCACCTTTCTGCCTTGGAACCTAAGACAGAAGAAAGTGTTTAATTTTTCAAAATATGGCTCCATCCTAATGTTCCAGACCTTTCACAAAACTTCCTTTTATACATTCTGCATCCAGAATTCTTCATTCCTTCTCTTGGCTCTCCCTCATGACCTGGAATTCACTCTCTCTTTTTCTTAGGATCCCGAACTCCCTTCATGGTTCATCTCAGATGTTACTCCCTACCAAGGACCTTCCTTAGTGTTTTCTTCCTCATATTACCTTATGTTTATTTCTCTATATTCATCTGTAGCCCCAGAAGAATGGGAGCTTCTTGAGGGCAGGGACTGTTTGTGGTTCATTTAGGTTTTATGTCCCTATTACCCAGGTTAATAAATGCTTGTTATTAAGTAAATAGGGAAGGAAGAGGAGGGAGGAAAGCTCCCTGTGACTTGTAATTGGAGTAACCATCTTCTAGCTCTGCTGTGCTTGGGAAAATGGGATGGGAAAGGATGGTTCCTTTCCCAGACCCTCCAGGATTTATGCAAATGCTGCTTTAGGGAGGGGAGGCCGAAGCCTTTTTCTAGGCTCTACTTGGAGAAGCAGAGTTTGCTTTGCAGAAAACGAACCCCTGGAGCATCAGGGCCTTGGGGTCAGCTCATAAGACACTCTTATTTTCCCACCTGGACCACCCACAAAGTTCATTTCAACCGGGCAGAGTTAGGTTCATAGTCAGAAGGAACCTGTGTGATGGAATGGCCCTGATCAGTTCTGATCATTGGTTTTGTTAGGGATGCCCCAGCCCTCTCCATTCACCCCCTTTTCTAACCTTCTTACCCATCCCTGTCCTGCCTCCACCCCCACCAAACATACACAGGGGCCAGAACATCTCATTTCTTAGGACCTACAGGGGGTGAGTCTTCATGAAAAGCCTCCTCTATTTGGGCAGCTGAGCCTTGGAAGGCAAAAAGAAATGGGATGAAGATGGAGGGGCATAACTGATCCCAGAGCTAATGGGGTGCAGATTTGGGTACCCATTTGGAGTTTACTAGAAGAGGAAATATCCTGTCTTAGAAGCCAGGTATAGAGAACTGACTTCTCTTTCCCATTCTCAGAATAAGGTCTATATTTTTTTTTTGGCCTTGGTTTTGTCCCTTTGTCTATGGCTTCTATCCTTCCATATCTCCCAATTCACAATGAAACTTGCCCCCCTCCCATTGCCATCTGATCATTCAGCTACGATTTCTTGTTGCAGTGCCTAACCCCAGACCCTCCGGGTTCAGCCATCCAGGTTGGACCCTTCCCCCTCCCTGCCCACCAAAGCAGAATGCTGAGACAGGTGTGAGGGTAAAGCTCAGCTTTATTATTGGCGGAAGGGCTCTATGGTAGCGGGACTCTCAGTTGGCTTGGGGGTTGGGCTTGGGGGAAGGAGGTGGCATGCCTTTCTCAGTCAGTCCCACCCACCCTCTGGAGGCAGGTTCCTAGCTTGGTATGAAGCTGACCCTTTCACTCAGCTCTGGGACATGGAGCTGGGCCCAGCCCAGCTCAACCCAGCCCTCGAGGTGACTACACAGGAAGCGATAGGGCAGACGGACCAGCCTCTCAGGGCCCCAGGGCCGTGGGGCTGGGGTCCGCATTGGGGGCAGGCCGAGGCTGAATGTCATGGGTACGCATGTATGAGAGCAGCTGTTCTGGGATCTCAGCCAGCACATCTTTTGCCAGTCTTGCCATGCTCAGCACTTGGTTCCCAGAGCGGTCAATGTAGTCTCGGAATGGCACAAACTAGAATAAAAGGTAGGAGAAGCCAGAATGGCAATGAGGAAGGGAAGTGGGCATGTTAGATAGAGGGGAGGAAAGCCAATAGAGTGAGATAATTAGGAGGACAAGAACTGGGGACATTGGAGGCCAGGGAAAGAGCAGGCTTGGCAACAGACACAGCCAAGAGCCAGACTGGAAGAGGAGGAGAGATGATGGGCAGGTTGGGGGATGGAGGAGAGAGGAAAGCGGTACTGAGCTGAGGTACCGGAGGGAAAGGGGGGCTTCACTCTCCACTGTCAAATGGAGGGAGGCCTCTCCTCCACTCCTGGCTCTTCCTGTGCCCCTCCTCCCTGCACAAACACACATGCACTCACAATGCCATTGCCTGGAACTACCTGAACGATGTCTCTCTCTGCATAGCGCCCACGAGAAGACACACGGACATCGTCTCCATCGAGTTCTTCCATTGCTAAACAAAAGATACACTCTTCTCACAGGCTCGTGGGCTGGCTCCTCCCCATCGCCCCCAGTCGTGGCTAGGGTCCCACAGAGTAGAGACCCAGCAAGAAAGCATCCCTAGCTTCTACCCCTTGTCACTTCGGGGCCACCTCTGGATAGCCCCAGAGAAGAGACCGGGATCTCCACTCTCTCTCTTCATACCTTCCCTTCAGGCCAACAGCCTGGAAAACACCTTGACTTGTGACCTCACTCCCCCAACCCAGTCCAGCTTGCCACCCCCTCAGACTCACCTTCAAACATGGCTGGCCCCACCCCAACAATGATGATAGACATGGGCAATGAGGAGGCCTATGGGGAATTGAATGGGGGTAGGACATTAGGAAGAAGAGGAAACAGAAGGGAGACCCCAGCCCTTTCCCAATCACCCCTTCTCTTCCCCAGCTCACACTGACAATGGCCTCCTTAGTCTGTGTCATATCTGAGATCACCCCATCTGTGATGATGAGCAACACATAGTACTGGGAGCCATCAGAGACCTTTGCTGCAGCTCTGAGAAAAAGCAGAGAGAGATTCTGCATCCTAGAAGGATAGCCTTGGAAGAGACCTTGCAGATCACCAATTATCTCCGTGGTCCTCCTCCCACCCCCTCAGTCCTAAGAGAGCTGCAAGTGTTGCTGTGAATTCTCTTCCCACTCCCCAGCAGGATCCCTTCAGGAGTCAGCATTGCCCCAGTTGCTTCTCTGCCCACCCACTGGCCCTTTTCCTGCCCATGCACCCCTCCCCCTGCATACCGGGCCACCTGGTTGATAACTGGAGCAAAGTAGGTGGGACCATAGAGCTGGACAGTCCGAAGGCTCTGGAAGTAACTCTCCAGGACACCCTCAATGCCTGCACAATTTGGGTCCTCAGAGTTGTTGTTCTGCCAGTGGAAATGCCGGGGGGAGGCTTAGCTCAAGAGGGTTACTATGGCTAGTTGGTACGAGTAGAATGGGAATGGGGAGCAGACCAAGGACCTTGCCTCTCTCTCAGGGATCCAGAAAGGCTGTGGTGGCTGGACCCCTGAGGCTTAGGCATCTGGCAGAGTCTTGGGCAAAGTGCAAGGAAGGACAGGCTTGGACAGATCACTTAGGCTCTCTCATTCTCAAGTTTTCTCATCAGCAAAAGGAGGGGGTAGGGTTTGGGGGGCCTCCAGTGTCCCTTCCCATTCTATTCTGACCTTATGGAAAAGGGAAGCAGCATGCAATTCTAGTCCGTCACCTGGGGGAACCGGCCAGGAGGGCCAGAGGGCCCTTGCTCAGGCCCTCCCAGCCCATACCAGAGGGAACTGGTGGGAGATGCGTCCCTCGGGGGGCAGCTTGGCTCCAAAACCATAAGCAGGGAAGAGCTTGTCGCTGTCGTAGTCCTGGATGATTTCCCCTACGGCCTTGAGTGCCATGGCATAAGCACTGAGCTGGTAGGGGCTCATGTAGTGCAGAGATGTGGGCTGCAGTGGGTTCCCTGTCAGGACACAGTACCCCGAGTCCCCAAGTCATTAGTGTGGCCCCCCTGCTAAATCCCTCCCATTGGGCCTCCGGAGCATTGATGGGAGAGGGTGTGGGGCAGAGAGGGAGATGGAAAGGGTCTTGCTAAGTCCTCCTGTTGGGCCTCTGGGGTGGTGATGGTAGCCAGTGTGAGAGTGAGGAGACAGAAAGCATTTTCCTTTAAGATCCTTTTTGAGGAATGACGGGTGGTTGGCAGGTCAGGCTCTTCCCTGGTGATCCCTCCCAGATTCCTCTTTTCATCCCAGTGCTCACCATTGGAGGCTGTGAAGTCTATGGCCACAGTGAAGTTCAGCTGGGTCCTGTTGGAAGGGTAGGGGGCGGATGAAGCGCTGTTTCTGCTCAAGAACCTAGATTGGCTTCCCTTTTCAGACTTCACCACACCCGCATACACCAGGCACATGCTGTATAGCCAAGCTGCTGGTGCCATTTTAGGAGGCTGTTGGTTTGGCCTGGGTCCCAAGGGGGCCTGTGCACTGGGAGAGGGTGGTTGGATCCACCCTTATGAGAAAAGAGACCCAAGACCCTTCCATTTTCTCCTGGGGGAGCAGCCTTCAACTCCCCCATGTGCAGCGACTTACCCTCCCTTGATATAATCAACAAAGGTGAATTCAGAATCCACAGTGAAGGAGAGCAGTGTCACCTGGGGAAGAGAAAGAAGGTCCCAGGGATGGTCTGAAGGTGGAGAAAGGGGACTAGCGGGAAAAGGAAAGGGCCGGCCAGAAGCAGGGCTCCAGATGGCACTCACCGTCCCTGAATTGACATATTTCTTTTTCTTACATTTCTTCCGGGGGTTGAGAACCTGCAGTGGGGACAGGGAAGGAGCCATTGGATTTGAAAGTGGAGATGCTGTGGATCAGACTGGAGGGAGCAGGGACTGGGGCTCTGGAGAATCAGTGATGGCCATAGGGAAAGCCGTCAATGGCTGAAATGGGAGAGAATCAATTGAGATGAAGCAAGGGAGGCACAAGAGACGATGAGGTTGCGTGCATTGGGGGAGGGAACACAGAGCAGCTACCGGATTCTGGGTAACCCCCAGCTTGATCCAGGAACATCTTACCTCATATACCGTGAACTGACTTTGAGCCTTTGTTAGTTCCCTGTAACTAGTAGTGAACTCTCCAATGAAGTCATGGCTACATCAAGAGAAGAACCAGAAATGGGTGGGAAGGCAACATCCGCCTGGGCTCCAGGCCCTCCCGTGATTTCCTAGCCTCCCAACTTCAAGAATAAGTCTCCCAGGAGAAAAGAATTTCAGCACAAGGAAAGGAAAATGGAAAGACAGCATAGTATAGTGGAAAAAAGATTGAGTTGGGAAATGTGGTAGTCAGGGAACCTCTCTGGGTCTCAGTTTTCTAATCTGTCAAATGGGAAGGATGATAACCCTACCAAGGTGTGGTGAGGATCATATATGGAACTTTTATAGTTTTAAGTATTGCTTTTATGTGGGAAAAAGTGGGTGGGGTGGCTTTTTGGGGGAAGGAACATGGGATAGCTTCACCTTCCATCCCGGTCCCAGTCATATACATCTATCTTCACCGTCCTGAAACACAGGAAAATTAATGTGATCCAGGATGTTTCTCTCCAATGAAATCTTCTCACCAGCTGAGGCCTAGAGACTGGTACCTCCATACTGGGTTGCAACAGCCTACCACCTCTCCCTGGCCCAGCCCCTTCATCAATCCTGGTTAAGCCCTGGGCAGTGCCCTGACCTGTCATAGTCTCCATTGCAGAGGGCCCGCACAGGGATGGTGAAGGGCTGCCACACAGGATTCAGTGTGTTCTTCACTACCTCAGTCTTGTGGCAGATGGTGAACCTGTGTGGGAATGATACACCAAAGGTGAAGCTGGACCCAAGGGAGGCCTAGAGCTTCTGGGATGTGGGGAATGACACTGGCTGGAGCCCAGATTATCAATGGAAATTGGGCTCTCCTTCTTGTTGCACTTAAATGAAAGGGGGACTTGGCTCTTTCATCCCTGACTCTACCCTTTGGTCATGTTGGGGCAACTCACGTGCCATCCTCATTGCTCCGGTAGAAGACTAGGAAAGGATCAGACTTGCCAAAGAAATCCTTCTTGTCTAGCTTGTTGGCACAGAGCTGCATTGTGGCTATGTCCTGGGAATGGGAGACAGAGCTGGGGGAAGGGGAGCCCAATTTGCTCCTAGACACCTGCTATCTTGCATCCCTTTAAGGGGATGGGAGGGAAGTTGAGATAACAGAGAGCTAGGGAGGGCCACCAGGTCTGAAGAGTTTTTTCAGGGAGGAGGGCAAACAAGGGAAGGGGAGCAGAGGTATGAATTACTGACCCGGCAATTACTGAGCTCCTCTGCGGTCAGCAGAATGCTTCCACACTTCTTCCCAGGAACACCCCTGGAGACAGAAATGAGCCCTTGATCATTATAGGAAGTAGAAAGGTGTGTGTGTGTGTGTGTGTGTGTGTGTGTGTGTGTGTGTGTGTGTGTGTGTTAGAGGGAAGGGAGGACCCAACCATTTAGAGAGAGGAGGGAGACTGCATCATTCTGAGAGAGAATGATCCAACTGTTTTAAATTGATTTGTGCTCCCTTTTGGGAGCTCCTTCCTATAGTGGGATCAGTTTCTCTGAGCTGGAAGGGGTCCCATCCCTACCCCAATTTCCTTTAGCACATGCCAAACAAGTCCTAATCCACAATACTTGAGCCTTGTCAATAATAAGGAGCCCACTACATCCCAAGGCTTCCCATTCCGTTGGAAAGTTCCAATTCTTAAGAAATTCTTTCAGAGGTTGAGCCCAGGTAAGAATAAGAATAATCTTTTCTCCATACGACAACCCTTAAAATGGTTGGGCACAGTTACCACAGTTCCTTTAAGACTCCCAGGATCATAGAATTTATTGTTGAAGGGAACTTTATAGGTTAGTTGTCCAAATCTCACATTTTACAATGGAGAAAATAGGTTAAATTAAAGTGACTCGCCAAAGATCATTTGGGTAACAAGTGGCAAAAGTCTAGGAGCTTAGGGGACATTTTAAATGGCTCAGTGGAGATGGGATGGGGTCACTTTGGGTAGTAGTATGGCCAGAGCAGTTCAAGGAAGGGTTGAAGATAATGGCGTGGACAGAAGGGGGCAAGTAGAACAGTGACTGGAGCAGTTCCCGCAAGGGAGTAATCTGGAAAGGTTGGGTGATGGCAGACTGTAAAGAGACTAGAATCATGACCTTGGGGTGGTGGAATCTGGGCTGTCTCCCTCCTCTCTGATCCACTCTCATCTAATAAGAACAGTGGACCTGCTTGGAGGCTCCCAAAGCATAAAGATTTTACCCTCCCCACTCCTTGAGGGCTGGTCTTACGTGAGTGGACGTTCCACACGACTTCCCTGCCCTCCAATGACTTCTCCCAGTGCTAGGAATGCCTGTCCCAAGAAATCCTGCAGAAGGGACATAGAATCAGGGACAACAGGAAGCACACGCACACACACACACACACACACACACACACACACACACCTATGATCTAAGGGACTGGAAGGGCAGAACCAGGGGACAATGGGGAAAGGATGGCTAGAGGACCAGGGTCCTTCTGGATGAGGAAGTGAATTCTGCCTCCTGAAGGAAACAGCAGGGCTTGGTAGAAGTTGGGTGACTTGACTGGTAGAGTCCACGCCTTAGTTTTGGTAGGTTGGGTCAGAACCAATAGCTGGGACAGGGGCCTTTTAGAGGATCCTGAAAATACCCAGTTAGAGCAGGAAGGGATCTTAGAAAGAATTGAATTCCATATTTGCCAGACTATTTTGTGGAACCCTGGAGTTCTGTGTAGTCTGAGGCAGGCTTCTGGGAGAAAACTGCAGTGCTGGTAATAGTTTCCCTCTAACTTTGTAGGCCCAGATAGTTTCCTGGACCAGTAATATAGTTCAGGCCCAAATGGGCCAAACATTGTCCAGATTAATTTGGGCGGCTCCTGTGGAGCTGGCAAAGCTCCACATTTTACAGATGTGGAAAGGGAGGCCAAAAGAGGGCCTTTGTCCAAGGATTGTTTGGGGCATTTGGGCACAGAGTGACAAAGGGGTCAGGAGAAAGTAAGGCTGGCTTTTGCTCTGGACATCTGGGCCAAGGGTGCAGGATGGGAGCCTACTGGAAAGGGGGTTCCCTGGACCAGCTCTGTTTTCCATTCCCACCGGAACTGGATGGAGATCCTGTTAATCCTCACCTTCTGCAGGGTCCCCGAGGTATAGCAAAAAGGAAACACAGGAAGTTAACAGGGATTCATGGGGCCAGCAGAGCCCCCCACGACGTGCCCTTTGGAGCCCAGAGGAGAGCCGGGAGAGGTAGGGGGCTGGAGGAGTTTTCCAGTGTTACAGTCTGGGTGTGAGGGGGGAGGGGGAGTCTAAGGAGGACCCAAGAGGAAGGAGGGTAGGAAAGCTGGGAGTTTGGACAAGAGCGCAAAAGGCCTGGGTCTGGGCAGTCATTCACCGGCTTGGAGATGTTGGTTTTCGAGTCCACGTTGTACCTGCGGAGAAAGCCAGAGGGAGCCGGTCAGAGTTGTCGGGATGGGTGGAGGGGATGCCCCAATGGGGATGGGGTGGAGGCAGAGGCCTGGCGCTAGGTCAGGATACTCACACATCAAAGCGCAGGTTCTGTTTTTCTTCAAAGAAGTAATCCAGCACAAATTTGCGGAGGAAATCCGGGTTCAGCGTGTTGTCGATTACCTCGGTCCGGCCGAACTGGGGCAGGGAACCAGAGGTTACGCCTAGATCTGCCTCAGAGGAGAGCTGCGAGAGAAGTTCCATCCCGCCTTCGTGCCCTCACACCCACGCACTCACCTCCCGCCACTCTTGGCTGGCTCTAGTTTGCGTGAAGAGCACCACCACTGCGGAGACAGATAGTTAGCTCAACCCACCTCTCCCGCTCCTGGGGTCCTCGTACCGCCCCCACCCTGGTGGGCCGAGTGCAGCTTAAGGGCCTCTCCCCTCCGGTCCTCCTCCCCTTTTGACCTCCCCCGCCCCCCCTTGTCCTGCCCCGCCCCGATTCGGCTCCTCCTCCCATGCCCCGATTTTGTTCTGGCTCCGCCTCCATCCTGCCCCTTTGCCCCCAATCTTGGCCGGCTGCCTACTGGGGTCGGACTTGGAAAAGGTGTCGAGATCCAGCAGATTCCTGGAGAAAGCGGTTTATAGACAGACAGATAGACAGACAGACAGACAGACAGACAGGAGAAAGACCGAGACAGACCAATTGCGGGTCAGCTGCTCCCTCCCTCTTCCAGAGGACTCCCCAGAGGTGTGGTGGTAGTCACCGTGGTGGGATGGAGAGGTTTGGATGAGGCCCAGGGTCCTGGGGAGGGGCGGTGCTCCGGGAGCAGGATCCCAGACTCTGGGGCTCCTGGGACCCCCTCAGCATCCTCTCCTCGGGACCCTGGACAGCGCTCCTGCTCTCCGAGGCCCCTCTTACCCTCACCCCAGCTATCAGGGAGCCGACCTCCGGGATGTGGGAGAGACTGTTCCGTTCGGCGCGCATCATAGGCGGGGTCTGCAACTTTCTCTTCCCCAGCCCTTTCTCGATTCCTTCCACAAGCCCTAGTGCGTGTCCTCGCCCCAAATACACAGCCCGGCCTTCTGCTTTAGTTCTTCCCCCCAGAGATTCTGTATTCATCTCGGCATTTCTTTCTTGAGATTTCCCAGGAGCTGGGGCGGGAGGCTGGAGCCCGAACCCCAGACCCCGAGAGGACAGAGGCAACGCCAGAGGCGCTGGGAACTCGGCCAGATGCTTCCAGATCTCCGCTCTCTTTATTCTTCTCCCCGCCACTTTCTCGGCCCCCCCTACCCCCACCCCGTTCCTATACCTGGACTCTCCCCCGACACCCATTCTCTTTGACTCCTCTCACAGCCCCTTCCTCTCTGTTTCTCCTGGCTACTCTTCCTCTTCCCGAGCCCTACCTGTTTCTCTCCTCCAGCCTCTGCCTGACTGCCTCAGCACCTTCCCCCCATCTTTACCCCTCTGCTCCTCTCCCTTCCATCCTCTACCCCGTTCCTTTCCCCTCAAGCCTCCCCGCCTACTCCCACCTTTCCTCGCAGCCACTCTTCGGTCTTCGCTTCCTGCCCCCCGCTCCAAATCCCTGAGTCTTCGGCCCCTAGCCCCTTCCCCTGGCTTCCTCTTCATCTGTCCCTACCCTTGCTCCGAGCCCCTCTCCGCCCCAACCAGCTCCGTTCCCCTTTCAGCTGCGGCTCGGAAAGGGTCTCAGCTCCTCGCCCCTCACTAGGGAAACTGAGAGCCACCTCTACCCGGCCGGCCGGCCAGCTGCCCTTCCACCCGTGGCTAAGCGTTAGGGCCCCCGGCTCACCGGCAAGACACGGTGATCTCGATCTTGGTGGCCGGGACGCTGCGGTCTGAGGCTCCAGTAAACGACATGGCTTGGAGCTGGGGGAAGGAGGTGGACAGGCAGCTCCCGTGGGTTCTGGGTGACCCCCGCCGCGGGCCAGAGCCATGTGCAGGGGCAGCGCGGAGGCGGCCACCCCAGCGCTCACTCCAGCCAGCCCGGGCGTGCGATCACGCCCGCGCTGCTGCTGCTGCTGCGCCCGCTCCCGCGCCCAGACTGTGCCTGTGGAAGCCACTGCGGTCTCCAGATGGCAGCACAGGCCCCGCCCGGCCCCGCGGCAGGCAGCCCCGAGCCCTGCTGGAGTAAGCCCCCCCCCCCCCCCCCCTCCGACCGAGGAGCCGCAGGGGCGCCCAGAAGCACCCTTTCCCCGGTGGTCAGGAGCAGGCTGCTCTCCCGGGAGAGGGAGGGGGCAGAACTTTAATTTTCCAGCTCAGCCCTCGCCCCATCCACCAAGACAAGTCCTTGCAAAGGGCAGTGACCTCCCGAGCTCTCTGGGGGTTTAGCAGGCCCCCATCCTACCTCCCCCCCACCCCCCGCGGAGCGGGGCTGTCCCGACGCTGTCTCTGGTGCTGAATGCTACCGTCGCCTACAGGGGAGCAGCAAGCCTGCGAGATTCCTAGACTTGGAGCCACTAGGGCTCAGAAAAGAGTTTATCCCAACTCCCTCACCGCCTAATGGACCTGCTCAAAGCCCCCGTCCCATGCGGCTCCTCGGCCAAACCCCAAGGCAGCCCCCCAAGCTGGGTACGAGCGGGCCCTCCCTGGCCTATCCCCCTCTAGCCTATTCTGGGGGAGCCCAGATCGGCCGGTCGGCCTGCCTGCCCACCCGGCACACACTCCCGTTAGAGGCAGGCAGAGGGATCCAGCCATCTGGCTCAGCCTTACTTCACCTGGAAGGGAAGGGGGTACCCAGTGGCTGCTCAAGATCCCTTCTCTCCCCGAGCCCAAATGTTCTATCCCCGCTGGGGCTGAGGCAGCTGGGCCAGGTGGGTGGGATCTCCAAGCCAGCTCTAGGCTAATCTGGAAGGGAAGTAGAAGGATGAGGTGGGACTAGTGCAAAATGGGAGCAGGAAGGAGGGAAAAACCCTTGGAGCACAGGGCTCTGCTTCCAACGTTTTTATTGTGTCACAATTATTTCATCTTCAGTGCAGGTGACCCCTCCCCAGCAATAAAAACAAAGGGCCTCCACAGGGCTCCCTGAAGTGCTCTGGTTTCCAGTGGAAGGGAGGGCCAACCAGGCTGGAAGACTGAAAAAGGGGAGAGGGTAGTGGTCACAGTCAGAGGTTTACAGTTTTGCAGGCAGCCCACAGCTTGGGCACATTCCTGTGGGCTGCCGTGTGGTGGCAAGAGACTCCCTAAGAGGATGAGGGGGGAATCCCCCCCACTTTAGGGTTCTCATGGCTTTGATTCCTCCAGGGCTCAGCTGGGGGTGGGGGGTGTCAAGGAACAGAAGATTGTTGGAGCCTGCGATGGTTCACAGAGTGCTGCTGGATACTCGGAACCCCACTCCCCGTGCAAACTGCTCCAGGAGACCCCCGATGGCCCCGGAGGGACTGGATGTCCCGGGCTGGAGTCCCACCGTGCTACTATACGTAGCCAGGAAGGTTGATCGGACTTCTTCCAACCTGGATTCCCGTTCAGTTGGTGCTGAAAACCTGGGGGAGACACACAGGAGGAAGCTGGGGTCAGGAAACAGGCTTCTTCCTGTATACTATGCCCTTGGCCCCAGCATCACATCTACCTGCCACCCAACCTTTCTGCAGAAGTGGGACAGGAGCTACTTCAGGGAGCTTCTTTCCTGGAGCTCCAGGAAAAAGGAGGAAAAAAAGCTGGCTGTTCAAAGTTTCTCCTGGTCACTCTAAATTGGCCCTACCAAAAACTAGGGACAAATGGGCAAGGGTACAATCCTTTTCCAGTCTTCTTGAGCTGGAATGACCCTGGCTCTCAATAGTTTCTTCTTCAGGAGCTGTTGCTTATTCAAGGAAAGAATTCTTACCTCAGTGAACAAACACCACAAATATTAGGCATCAGAACCCTAGCCAATGGGAGAAATTATAATTTTCTCCAAACCTAGACCCAAAGGCTCCTGGACAACTCTTGATGCGAGTTATTGGGGCTGTTACCTAGGCTTCACCATGGAAGCTATGAGTATGAGGGTCTCTTCAAGTCTTCCACACACAGATCCCGAGGGCTGCTCCTGACAGCTTTCCAAGCCCTCTCCTCTAGATAAAGGGAATTCAACTTGACCTTCTCTCCAAAACCAGTTTCAGTTCAATATTCAAATTAGTTCTGGTTTAAGATGGTACAGGCTTATAAATCTTCAAGATGTACTTGTTTTGTGGCTAGAAGCAGCTTTTGCTTTTTAGGGGTAGAGTGATGAGAAGAAGCTGGGTTTGAACAGATTTTCTATCTTTGCTTGCCTGGGACTTTTTTTCTCTCTCTCAGATTTAAGGTTCACATATTGCACAAACAATTCCTCCCCTTTCTGTAAGACTTGTGCTTGACTTTCCTCCCAATCACCGAGAAGGAAGAAACCAAAGTGCTTCTGCCCAAAGCTCTGGTCTTCATTTGGCTGATGAGGGAAAATAGATCACCCTCAACTACCAAGGACTGGGATCAGAGATAAATCAGCTGAAATCTGAAGGCTGCCTTCTCATAAGGCCTCTGCTGTTATGTGGCTGACGTATTAAGTACGGGTCACAAGTCTGCTGGTGCAAAGGTCGAGGAGAATGACAGGCAAGAGGGATGGATGGCAGCTTTTCAAAAGAAAGATCAGCTTCTGCCACCTTTGTCTGTCTCCAGGCTCTCTTGTGACAGCCTGAAGTCAGGCTCCTAAGTCTCCTTCCTATACCGCCCTCAGAGGAGGGAGTACAGCATCCTTTTTGTTAATGCAAGAGCAGCCAGTTCTTTCTCCGTCATCACATTCCCAATTCAAGAGGGTAATACATGCATCCAGAATTCAGACTTCTACAAAGAACAAGCTTGGCATAGAAATTTCATTTTACGTCAGCTTGTGATATGCAAACTCCATCCTCAGGCACCATCTCACTGGGGACATGAAAATTTCATCACAATAATACCAAGCTTTTCAAGTCCCTTCTAAGAAGAAATAAGGGAATTAGGAACAACACACACGATGCCCGGCAAACAGAATACCCAAGAGAAAAGAAGATCAGCAATCAGCCAGGATGCCATGTCCTAGCTTAGACAGAAATGGAACTCTTTGGCTAGGAAGGTTCTCATTCAACATGATGACAGGCAGTCCAATACCAGGTTTCCCCATAGGACCCTGAATCATAAGGAAAAGATGTTTGAGATCTTTGATGTTTGCAGTAGGAAGGTTAGAGAAGAAAACAATCTGCTCAGCACTTAGAGCCACAAGTAAGGAGGAAGAGAACAAGGATAATCAAAGACAGATAACCTAAAGGGCACTTTTCCCCTCTGGAGGATGGCCACTCTGAAATCCAAGTTTACCTATAGATTTGCCTTCTAATAACCAGAAAGTTTCAGGGAGGGCAGGTTTGCTTCTTATCTCCAAGATACTTAGTAAACACAGTATTGAACAAGATGAAAATGGTTGCTGCCAGTTACATGGCAATTCTCAAATTATACACCCAAATACTGTATTTTTCTTTTTCCTGTATGACAAGGAGGGGATGACTGTTCCTGTTCCACAAAATATCAAGTTATAAGCATTTTGCCTGCGTATACCCCTCAGGTCAAACTCAGAAGCTGGCCTGAGAGCCTCTTAAAGGATAAGGGAGGACCAGGTAGGGGTTATTATTTGGCATCCATTGTTTCATCACACAAGTTTCCTCAGCACTGAACACTATCACAAGAGGTCCAATCCCACTTACACTCCTCAAGGTCTACTAGCTTTCCAATTACACAACAGAACTTGAAGATGGAGAAAAAAGGCCATCTGTTGGGGATAAACCTAGAAGGAAAGTGCAATATTACTAAGCATTCTCTTTTCAACAAGAGACTGAGATAATGAAAAGAACATTTCATATAATTTTCTCAGAAAGTTTTAGAAATAGCTCTACCCCAGCTGAGTAAACTAAACAATGCCTTTAAAAGGCGGCATAAGCAGCCTAGTAACTTTTTTTTTCAACCCTCAAGGGTAGGTAGGTAGCTCAGTGGATAGAAAGCCATGCTTGGAGATAAGTAGTTCTTGATTCAAATCTGATCTTGGCCACTTCCTAGCTGCACAACCCTAGGCAAATCACTTAACTCCTACTGCCTAGCCTTTATCACTCTTGCTTTGGAACTGATACCTACTTATCAATTCCAAGATAGAAGGGTTAAAAAAAAGATTCAAGACTCAGAGTTCATTTGAGCTACACAGGTATCTTCTGTTAGTGCCAAAGACCCCAGCCCTTTCAAGGGTGCCAAATTATAGGCTTTCCTTTCCAACAGCTTTGGACTCCACTTCTGAAGGGCTTAGAGGAGGACACATCTAGTAACGGTGTGAAAGAAAGATGCAGAGCTTTCAATTTTATCCTTTCGTGGGTTCCAGGTGCTAATGCTCCTTCCGGGGAGATGCTAAGCCCATGCAGCTATGAGAGCCTAAAATGCCCACTTGCCTTTGCTTCTCAAAACAACCTGACTAAAGTCTTCCTATAGGACAGTCAGTGTAAGCCAGGGCTTACCTAGGGCAAGGAGCAAACTAAGCTACCAGAATTTTCCCAGTCATGTCCTTGGGTAGTGAGGAATTCTTTCTCTGCTGACATTTGCAATCAGCAGCATCTAAGCAGCCCCTGCTCTACACACCAGGGGAGCTGCTTCTCTCCCCCCGAGAAATGTAGGGGTAAAAAGAGAAGGAAGCAAGAATGTTCATGTTTAGGATGTGGGGGAAGGAAGGAAGAGCCAGTGTTGACTAAAAGTTGACCCCCTAGAGGGTCTCTGGCTGGGGAGAGCACATTCTCAGAGGTCATGGCCAAGCCTCCCTCATGGAGGAATTTAATCTTACAAAGGATACAGAATTGACCCTTTTGAAGGATAAAGGGATGTGGCTGGATGGGTGGCTAAGACTATGCTTCTTTTTCCAGCTTTCCTAGACAGGAAGCTTGTCTTTTCTAGAAGAGTCCCTCCTCAGCCCGCAGAGGCAGAAGGATAGGTTTATAACAGCTACACAGTCTTAAGAAAAAGCTCCAGATCAACAACAAAGTGCACCAAAGCCTCTTGCCTCAGTGTCAGACTCCCCTGTGAGTTGAAGGGTTAATGCTAAAAGCCCCCAGGGATGTTCCCAATGAACAATCAAGTACACCAGGAAGAGGAGACCATTTTGGCTGTAGGGCCAGCCTCTATCCTACCTGGGCTCCTGAAATCAGAAACTACTAGTTCTGAAATATCAGACCCTTTGAACCAGGTGACTATGTTCTAGATAACAAAATGTTGTGTCTCTTGAACAGTCTTCTGCAAAGATGGATTTGGAAGCAAAATTAATTGTAAGTCAGAAAAAATACATCTAGCCCATACTCCAAATTAGCTTCCTCTCATGTCTGGCCTAGGCCACATGCTTGCCTGCACTCTCCCACATTCCTTTCCTTCAAAAGATTCTATCATGCAAAGGCTTGAACAGAAATAGAACTCTCTATAGTTGTAGCCTACAGAAATTTCTCATGGGGAACACCCCCACCGAGAAGGCCGATGATAGGCTTCAGAAGCTAGGAGGGGGATTTACTAAACACCAAAGCAGTTTCCAGACATGTACAAAAGGACTCAGGGGCAGAACATTTAACTAAGAGGCAGGTAAGATTCAAGTAACCTCTCAATGACCACATAAATCAGTTCTTTCCATCACACACCAGCTCCAAGCCAGAAAGAGTGGCATCTTGCCTTCTCAGTGCACTTACAGACAACTGTTAGGGAGCTCATCCGAGAAGCTGAAAGGGAGAGAGGAGTCTGTGGTCAGGACTGCCCGCTCCTGAATACTGCCACAGCCTGTTACCATCTGCCAGCTGCCATAGTCTGTAGAGATGGAGGATCCGGGCAAGGAGTGGTCCTCTGATCTGGGGCAGAGAAACAAGAGAGAGGGGAGATGGTGCAATCAGTGCCAGTCACATGCCTGATTTTTCCAAGTGCCATCGAGGTGGCCAAGGTTGGACAGAGCAAGGGGGAGATGGTGAAATCAGTTCTGGGCTTCAATGCTCTGGAAAGGTCAGCATGTGTCACTCCATCAAAGTGAAAAGAAGTCAGATGGGTAGTGGCTGAGAAAGCAGATTCTACAGAAAAGGGCAGAAATAAAGGTGTGCCTTGTGCCAAGCTCCAAATCAGTGGCTACACAGATACAAGAGGTAGCTGGAATCCTGACTGGATGACTGAAAAAGATTTCATTGGAGAATCATAGCAACTCTCAGCTGATTTGGCAGCAGAATGAAACCATCAAACTCAGGCAGGTTCAAGGAGAGAGATTAGGCATCCTGTGATTCAGAGAAGTCCTTCAACAGCATCAAAAGGAAGCAAGCTGAAGCCTTTCACCCCTGAGAAATAGTTTTCAACATCCTGGGGCTCAAAGGTGTGAAGCCATGTGGTATGGAACATTTGAGAGTGATCCAGAGATTTAATGCCCACAGAAAATCCTACTGTACATCCAAGAAAGCAAAGAAAAACACGACTTGATGTTCTTTGTAAGACTATTTGCACAAGCAGCTTACCAGCTCTTCCAAAAGCTAGTTCATATTCAGAAGTAATAACCCCAGCATCTGGGTTGGCTTGTCTGCAAGGATATTCATAATAAAATCAGGGAGCTGAGTGACAGCTTTATTTTGGGGAGGAGGAAGATTCTGTTACTGATCAACAAGGAGCTCAGTTTACCTCTCACTGAAACCACTAGGGCAAGCTTCTTTAGTATTCACCTCTTGGCTAAAACCCAATGCAGGCAAGTGTAGCTAGTACTTATGGAGAGAATCCAAGCAAGGTCTGTACCATCTGGGCCCAGACTTACCAATATAGTTCCTGGTCCCTAGAGGAGGGAATTCTTTGATGTCCTTCCCTTTATTCTTGTGACTGTCGCTATGGCTTGGCCACTGTATGCTGAGAAAACAAGAACTGTGGGAAGGATTTCTGGGCCTCAGAAACAAGGGCAGAACAAGCTTTGTAGAGCTGCATTTGCCCTTGGCCCAGAGTTTCTGGATAAATGTCACGTGGATAGTCTTAACATTGCCCCTGTGATCATTCTAATCCTGAGAAGCTGGCAATGTAGACCCCACCCAAAACAAAATAACTATGAAATCTGGATGAGAAATACAAAAATGAGAATGTGTGTGTGTGTCCCACCCCCATCTGCTCTTGCCTAGAATACTCTCCTCTTACCCAGTACTAGAAGTGATCCAAACAGGGTTGAGGAAAGACTGTGGAGACTGAAGCTGCTGTGGTTCTGTTAGCTTGATGAAGCAGCTGGACTATGCCAGGCTAGTTTAACTCTTTGAGGAGGCAATAGTGCCTCATTTTAGACACTAGCAATAAAAGTAATGTAAGGAAGTTAAGGATTAAAAGAAAAAGCCACATAGCCTGTGAAGTATTCAATTTGGGCCACTTGGCACAGACATGTCTCTGCCAAGTGAGGAACTAGTGAGCTGTCTAACAAAGACCTGAAGGTAGTTCAAGTGAACTTGTACAAAGCTAGTGAAGAATAAGTAGATCTTCATCCCTATGGCCGGACTGTGACTATCAATTCCCTAAGATTCTCCAAAGTGAGTTGTATTTATCTGGCTACTCATGGAGATTCTCTATGGCATCATAAGAAAAGAAACACACAAGTCTTTGGTTTTAGAAAACTTGGTAGGTGCCAGAGGTATGTATGATAAGAGACTTGGGATGCAATGATGTAGGCCCACTAACTTTAAGACTACTTCAGCACCAATCTGAAGCAAATTGTTTGCCCTATCTATGCTACTAAGTTTCAATATTCTGAAATACAGAGTCAGAATATTGGTTTAATGAGTGCTTTTTGCTACAAACATTCCTCTTTCACCATCACATAAGATTTCCAACAAAGCTAGTTTGTCAGCTTCAGTCAAGAAGAACCAGTTATTTAGAAGCAAAGTCAGATTAGGTAACTCTGGAGGCTGAAATTCTTGGGATCTTTAGCCATTTCTAACTGCCAGTGGAAAAGTCTGAAACTTAGAAAACATCAAAATGAACATATGTAGAATCAGCTTCTTGAAGGATCAACGATTTTGTATTTTGTCCGGTGTCAAAACTACCGTATACTGTTCTTAAACATGTGAGTCAAATTATACTGGATTTTCAAAACACAGGAATGTTCCAAGACAATGCAAATACTACATGAATCAGAGGGACACCAAGGAGGAAGCTGGTGAATTGTCTCTTAAACCTATTGTTCTAGCGACCAGTATAACCTGCCCCATCAACAGCTTATTTTCTGCTCCCCAGGTTAGCAATAGTCATTGGCTATATAGCAGGTAAGATAAAATGGAGAAAGGAGCAGGATCTATAATATCTGTGGGGATAAGACTACATTAAGGCAGGAGCAAGAGGGTGTGTGACCTAGGAGGACAAATTTTGCCGCTTCTTTTTTATAAGAAGAATTTCTAATTTCCAAGAGAGACTGCTAACAAGAGTTCCAAATGAACTTTTAGTCACATCTTTATCATGAATTTGTTTGTTTTGCAGGAGCATGAAGATACCATGCTTCCTATCAGAGGAGAGGCAATCTAAAATGTCAGTTGGATTATGGTACCTAAAACCAATGATGAAAAGGAAATCTCACCCACAAGAGAATGAAAAGAACTGCTCTAGCTACTGGTGAGATGGCTCATGGCTGGAACTTCAGAACTCCAAGTGGAACTATTTAAACAAGGTCACAATGTTCTAATCCAGAATCTTATGAACAACTTTGGGACCAGTCCTGAGCTTTGGGTTCTGGAAACCCTGTTTGTGCCAAAAGGCTTCATATGTTAGTAGGACAACAGGAAAAAAATATGGGGAAAAGAATGGGTGAGAGGGGTGGGAATCTTCCTTGGCTCCTTCTTCTTAGCAGCAGAGCTGAGGGAGGACTCAGTTACCTTAAAGGGTAGTCAGTTGATTAGCCAGAGTAATGGAGAGCCTACACAAGAATGAAGTCCACAAATAACCTTATTTTAACTAAAGCTTAAACTTTTTTTCCTCTTTGCAACTTTTATCAGAACTGGTAACACAGGCAAATACTGTTTTGAGGTTCTTGTCCTTCAAATGTGAACCTTTACCCTTTTGAAGGCATACATCCAGCAAGCTGGTTTTGGAAATTTAGACTATTTTCAATATATATCTTGTTTAGTACTTATTTAGTACTAAGCTGAGCTTAGAATTAGGCAGATATTAGTGACAAGGACTTCAACTCTAATATATTGATCCTGATAAGTTGTTTTTTTTAAACAAACCTAAACATTTCAGAACTGGAAAAAAGTAATCAGATCTAGTCTACTCCTCCTCTTCCCCATTTTACAGAAGAGCAAACAGAAACCTCAAAGATCAATAAACTTAGTGGTAGAGTTAGGACTAGAACTTGGGTCTTATGAAGAGACAGCAGGGGAGATACCTTATAGGTAATGCAATTTAACCTCCCATCCAAAATAAGAATCTCTTGGAACAAGACCTGATCAGGGGCCATTTAGACCCTGCTAAAATGCTTCCAGCAACAATTACGGTATTGAACAGAACAGTGTTTGAACTCTCCCTTACTGATATGCCATAAGGAAGACTAGAAGATGACTTATTTTTTTTAATCGTTCTATTATATTAGTAGGATAATAGGTTTCAAGTGGAAAGAATCTTACCAGTTTTCTAATTTAACCCCAAAGAGGTTGTGACCTGACCAAGGTCACATGGGTATCTTCTCCTTTTGTAGTTGCCCCTCTCTGGGGATAGTTTCAAGTACCAGGCCTAAAGTCAAGAAGGCCTGTGTTCAAATTTGGCCTCTGATACTCAAGTAGCTCCATGGCCCTGGGAAAGTCACTTGTTTGCATCAGTTCCCTCATATGTAAAGTAAGGATAACAATCCCACCTCCCAGGGTTGTGTAGATCTCCAATGAATTGTGGAATGCTTAGATATCTAAGGGTTGACTATTACAATTATTATCCAAGTCACATCACAATCCTAAGAATTTAGTCCATGCCCCATGGTTAAGTGACTCAGGATAATTAGCCTGGGACAAGAAGGCATGCTAAATATCTTCAGGTACTTCCATCTTCATATGGAAAAGATAGACTTGTTATGTTTGAGCAGAACTAGGAACAAGAGGTGGAAGTTGAAAGGAGGCAAAGTTGGGGCCTGACAGGAGACTGCCTGCCATCTTAAGGGACCTCAACTGGGATGTGCTGCCATGGGAGGTGGTGAGAATGCAGCACTAAAGACTGTGGAGCACAGCCGGGAGGACACAAGAATTCTTGCTTTGGTTGGACAAGATGGCTGCTGTGGTCCCTTCCAACTCTTGCAGGTCATAAAACCATAGAATTACAGTTACCCAGGACCAGAGTTACACAGATCTCAAACTAAGGGTAGGGCGTCAAAGATTCCTAGGTAGTTTCTCCAAGATGCTTTAGGAGACAAAATCTCCAGTCTCCAGGCCTTTCATAGCTGGACCACATTTCTGACTATCTATTCCAGCCAAGTGACCAAAATGGTCTAATGTTGGCAGAAAAGAAAAGATGCTCCTGAATAGGCCAGTGGAGATACAAGCTTCTGTCTATAAAAATAAATGAACAAAGGGGCACTGGCACACTCAAAAGCAATTCAAAATCTAGACCCTTAGAACTACTTGTAATCACAGGTCAACAACTTGGAAATGGCAGCTCCATTTCTGGCAGGGGTTTGTGCCAAAGTTGTCTTAGTGCACCTTGTTATGGGAGACACCATGCTGGGCACCATGAAATATGTGGCACAAGACCCCATGTCAGGGCAAGTGCACAGGGATCCCTCCCCTCAAGGGGCAGTGGGCAGTGTGAGAGTCAGCAGCTATGTCCCTTTCCAACCATTAGTGAGTATCCCTGACTATAGAGTCAATTACATCACTGAGGCAGCCTGAATGATGCTGCTACAGTGACTTTGGGTAACACAGGAGAAGAGCAGGGAAATATTCCTTTTTGAGAAGTTAAATGCATGAAAAGCTTTACTAGTTATAAACATGGCTATAGAAAACTAGGGATAGGGAATCTGAGTTTACTAGATATTTATGTAGTGTGAATTTCAAAACTATTCCACCCTAATCAGACCATTTTTTAGAAGACCGGATTTAGCTATTTCCTGATCAATAACAATAGAGATGCTTGGAATAATAGAATCAGGTCTTGGAAACTACATTTCTCCTCCTTTCTTAGTTTAATAAGATTAGGAAGGTCTGCATTGAACTCAAGATTTAATTATCTGAGAAAATGGCCTTCAACAGACGAGCAAAAAAAAGGACAGACCTCCGGGCTGTCCTAAGTCAAGCTTGAGCCACCATTGGCACATGTGAGAAGCAGGAAGTGAGGTAGAGAACAGCCTCTGGAGTTCTTGTGACTTCCTGTGGAGAGGGCTAGAGTTCAGTTCGATCCTGGAGCTCTGAGCGTGGAGGAGCTTCACAGAGAGCTTTCCTTCAGACGGGTCACGTGAGTGATAAGGACTGACCCCTTTCTCTGCCTTGGCTCTCTAGAGCCTTAAACTCCCGCTTTAACTCAAAAACCGCTCTGGCTCAGACTGAGCCAAACTCCTTTCCTTCTCTTCCTCTCTCTCTTCCTCTAATATTTTCTTCCTCCTGTTGTAATTAAATCACCATAAAATTTGGCAAATGACTTGGGTATTTTATTATTTGGGATTTCCCTCGGCGACCACTTAAATTTAGATTTTTTTCAGTCTCAACCATTTCACCCTTTACAGTAGACATGTTATCAAATAATGTCTAAAACAATTATATATTTCTAGTATCACTTTAAAGGATTCTTTACTTTCATGAACTGATTTCACTAAAGCTCCCTCTTTTTTTTTTTAAGGGCATTAGAGCAAAGTGTTTACTGATGAAGAAGAACCTTGCCACTTGACAAAGAATCAAGATTTTACTTTCCCCATTGACATATAATTATAACTTAGATGAACAAAATGTCATTAAACTCAGTCTTTCAGGATCCATTCCCACTGTCAGCTTGGTCAACAGAGTCCCCAAAAGATATCGGCCCCCGGTACATGGCATTCCTATCAAAAATCAAAGCCTGCACACTTTCAATTGCCAAAAGATGCAAGGAAAGTGCTTCCAAATAGCACTATTCCCGATGGGCAAGAGAGCTGTTACCCTAATTCCAACCCCATCTCTGCCCAGCAGAACCCAGGAAAACTTGGGAAATTAGAAGGTGAAGTGGCAATGGGCTACTGTCTTTGAACTTGGCTCTCTTTCCAGTCTAGTCCCAATTCCCTTCTCTCCAACCATTCCAATCCAAAGCCTTTTACAGGAAAGGCTAGACAGTATTAGTTTAATAGACTTATGCAGAACATAAGATGACCAAGATTATCCAGTTCTCTAATCCACATTAGTGTTCTGTGTTAAAAATTAATCTGTAACTAAGTACACAGGATTCCTCTGTAGAGTTCAATCTAGAGGCACTAATCACACTAATTTTCTGAAATCCTAGCTCAGGAGTTATATATTTGCACCTATGCAGGGTCCAAAAGAAAGGCCAGCAAAGGAAATGGACCTACTTTGGCTCAAAGGTCTATTGAAGTCAGGGTAGCAAAGGGCCATAGGAACGCAGGAATTCTGAGTGGCAAGCTGGGATGAGAGACTGTCGAGAGTCACCTTTCTAGGGGAAAGTATGATAGACAAATGCGTTTCAACCTCCAAAAGATTAAATGAAGCTCTAATCATACCATTATTTGCTTGAGAAATTCTAAATTCTTATCCTCATCCCCTACTTCTCCTTTTATATAGCCAGCTAATGAGTTCTTTAACACAGTGTTCCTGTCACTCCTTAGACCACAACTACACTATTCAGCTCTTTGACAGTCTGGACTTGGAGCCACAGAATACCTTCTTTCTACTGGTTATTTTGGATTTCATTCTTACCATCTGGGAAAAAAACCCCTAAAAATCTTTTAGTTCAATTACTTCTTCATTTTACAATTCAGAAAGCAGGGGCCCTGAGAGAAGTAACTGACCAAAAGGAGAGCTAAGACAGAAGTTAGGCTTCTTTACGCCACGAAGCTCAGGCCCTAAGCCATACACCATTATTAGATTTGTCCCCTGAAGGAAGGGCCTGCATGGGTTCCTGCATATATGTTCCCACTCCAATGTCTGAGGCTACCATTTATGAACCTGATGACTCCTTTCTAGTTGTTTATTTGGTTTCCACACCCAATGGGACTTCTTTTGGAGAATAAGCTATACTCTTATCAAAAATCACCTCCACAGCAGAATGAGATAAATAGCCACAGCTAAGAGGGGAAAGGATGCTGCATGATCCTGGTATTTTCTAGTCTCAGGCCCAGAGACAGCACATAAGTTGTTCCACCACTACCAGCTACTCTGATGCTTCCAAATACCTCACCTGGTTTTGGGGACCTCTAGGGGACTGCTTCCCGTTCGGAAAAAGTTGTCAGAATGGTTAGAGGATGAGGAACTGGAAAACTTGGCTTCCATAGTCCCTTGAGAGGAAGGTTGTCTGTCTTCTGACTGCTGGGGACGATTCCAGGGCACAGTCTGGGGAGAAGATGTATGATTCTTCCTCCTGCAGAGCAAGAAGCAGTCACCTGGAGATCTCTTCCAATTCTATCTTGGGTTTTAAAGACTTCAGAATTCATTTCCAAAAACAGAACTTAGGAACAAGTATGAACCTTTAGAATGACTTATGCCTCACAGAATCCCAAATGCACGTGAACTATTGGATTTAGAGGCCAAAAGCAGCCCTGAACATTTGGGAAGGAATATACTATGATATGAGCTGCCTTTCCCCAATAGGCATTTATGCAAATGACTACTGAACTAGGAAAACCAATAAGTGTCTTCCAAGCATTGGAGCATCTCCTCCAAACCCCAGTTAACATTTCCTTCCCTCTTCCCTTTCAGTCCTATTCCATTTGCTCCCTCTTGTTGACTCACCCAAAAACCTGCCCTTTCAAACAACCTCTCTTTTTCATTTCCTAGGAAGGAAAAAAAGGAACCCACTCTTTCAGTACAGATTGCTTTCTCTCTCTTGACTTCGTTTTTTCCTTGGAAGGGCAGTATTGTCTATCCACCCATTCCCAGCAGGTACAACAGACTCACAGGAAGTCACCAGCATCATACAAAGAAACTCCTTAGCCTTTGTGTGGTATGCACTTGACCACAGTGGAGCCCCTCGGCAGATGGCTAGCTTTAGAGGGGGCAGCAAGTCACCCAGAGAACAAAGCTTTGTTTTGTATATTGCCCAGAGGGGACTTCCTTTATTCTCAGTGTTCCAGCCGAGTACCCAGCCGTGCTAGTCATGGCCAATAGCCATGCTCAGGCCAGCTCACTTGGCACCTTACCAAGCTGCTTGTGTCTGTGCTGCTGTGGAGCTTGGGTCCACAGGTTCATAGGGGAAACTCCCAGTTGCTCCCGGGGAACTCTCAGTGACAAGGGAGAAGTCACTACTTAGGCTCGTGGTACTGCCCCGATCACTCCTTTCTGGAAGAAGCCAATGGAGAAAAAAGAAGTCACTCTTGAAAGGAGAATTACAGTCCTACCAGACACCAGGAACCCTACACTACTTCCACCCCCGCTGCTGCTGGGCATGGGAGTCTCAGCCTATAAACACTGGCATGACAGGGGCCCACAACTCACTCAGGATACAAAGGTCATCTACAGTGAAGCCTGTGTCCCTGGCTGGAAGGCTCTTCCTTCTGCAGAGAGAAAAAAAAAGGCATTGATGTGCAGCACAGATGGGAGAATCAGTGAGTGTTAAAGGCCAAAGTCTAGTTGCTCCTTTCCCAGTCAGCTGTTCAGAATACAAAGCCTGAAATTGCCAACTTGTCCAATGAAATGAGAATGGTTGCCTTGATGACAAATGATTACTTGACCATCTGAATCACTACTGGGCTCTTTGGTTCACTATTCTCCCTATCCATGCCATTCTCAGGCATTCAAAATGTCAATCTATACCCTGTGCCAGCTATAGGGCTGCAACCTAGGCTGGAATTAAGACTACCTGAGCTTCAATCTGAACCCCTAAGGTCGCTTAGATATTCCAAATCAGATGTCTCAAAGATCTCAGGCCCATCATTTCTAAAACTTAACTCATTATGTGTGTCCCCCCCCACCCCCCACAACAACCCTTTCTGAATGTTCCTGTTATGAGGCACTTCCATTCTTCCAGGCTTATAAACCTTGACCCCTGAATTCTCTTTCTTCCCATATATCCTATCAGTTGCTAAATCTTGCTGTACTTATGCCTGCTCCAATTCTGCCTCCATCACTTTTCTCTAATGGTCACCACCGTAGTTTAAGCCCTCATCACCTTTCACTTAGATGATTCCAACAACCTCCAAATTGGTCTCCTAGACTTCTAGTGTCTTCCTATTCTAGTACAACCTCCACACAACTTCCAAAATGATTTTCCTTAAGCACTTATCTAATCATATGACTCCCCAATTTAGCCAACTTCAGTGGCTTCCTGTAGCCTCTAATGCAAACTTTTAAGCCCTTCATCACTTAGTCCCAATCAAATTTTTTAAGTCCCATTACATCCAACTCCACTTTCTGTACCCTAGCCAATCTTTCTCTACTCCTCACACATAACAATCATCTCCTGTCTCCATAACTTTGCAGTGACTGGAATATACTTCATTAAACCACCTTAGAAAATACCTCTCTTCAAGATGAGGTTTCACATGAAGTCTCTGCTGATGTCTTCCCCAACTACTAGTGCCTTCCCTCCCAAATTACCTTGTAACTGATTCTTTATATAGTTGTTCTGCATATACCTTAAAGCACTACATAAATGCTAGCTATATACCCATATGCTCATCTCCCCCCAATAAAATGCAAACTCTTTGGAAGCAAAGACCATTTTTATTCTTTGTACTTGTACCCTGAGCAACTCGCACGAAGTAAGCTAGTAATAATGCTTGCTGACTGATACCTTCTAACTCCAAGATGTTTGGATTCCAGGGTCAGATGGAGCATCTAAAAGCAACTCTATTTCTTAGGCAACTGGACTTAGCAAAGGTGACCTAACACACCTTAGGCTACCAAGGTGAGTCCTGTAGCAGTCATCAATTGAAAGGTCAGACTCCTCAGTCAAATGAGAATGTACTGAAAGGTGCTTAATACCCACTAAGCCAACATGATATTTACCATTTACTCTGTCCCAGATTCCCAAGTTGGAAGCTGCTTTCCCCAAGTATGAAGTAGGAATGGTGATATGTACTTAAGGATGATCAGAATTTGATGTGGCCACACAGGCTTTTTAAAAATTAACAAAATAATAATAATGTTAGGGTCCTGTTCTAAGTAACACCATAATTTTTCTCTTTTTTAAACCCTGACCTTCTGTCTTAGAATCAATACTATGTATTGGTTTCAAGGCAGAAGAGTGGTAAAGGCTAGGCCTTTATGGGGGTTAAATGACTTGCCCAAGATCACACAGCTAGGAAGTGTCTGAGCTGAGATCTGAACCCAGAACCTCCCATCTCTGGGCCTGGCTCTCAATCTACTGAGCTACCCAGCTGCCCCCTCTAACTCTTGAAAGAGATGAACATGAAGCCAGCTAGACAACTTTGTCATTCCCTGTGAACTGAAACTTCTACTGGGAGACAGAAGAGGAAATATGATTTCTATAAACCTTCAACCAAGGGTTCTTAATCTGGTTTCTATGAACTCTTAAAAAAACATTCTGACTACTATTTCAACTTAACTAAGTTTCTTTTATAATAGTGGAGGTAACAACCTGTCACATGGGCTTCTTCAGCAGTCTAGGAAAGCCTATGGGCTCTATTTCTGAATAATATTTTTAAACACATAAAATAGGGACAGGTAGATAACAGTAAATAGAGTCCAGGCCTGGATTCTAGAGGACCAGGGTTCAAATCTGGCCTCAGGTACTTCCTAGTCCTGTGACATTAAACAAGTCACTTAACCTGACTGCCTAGCCTTTGCTGCTCTTCTGTCTGATAAGGTAAAGATTATTTTAAAAAGCACATAAAATGACAATACATCAACTACGTTTGAATATAGTCATCACGATATTAAAACAAATTCACAAGAACTGCAAGAGAGTGAACAAGATTTGGCTCATGTACCCTCAAGGTAATAATGCAATGTGAACAAGATACTGAGTCAAAGGATCAACTTTTCCATCTCTTCATTCATATACAACTTCAATACCTAAAATTCCCTTAAGGTATCCCAAGGTATTTTGCCTGAGCTTACTCTAGAGCCCCATCTTCTTATGACAAGAGAACCCAGGGGACCTTTCAGAATCTGTCCCATTTTTCAATCTATTGAATATGTAATAAAGAAGAATTGGGCCAGGCCACTGGGGTCCTTCCCTTTGCCCACAGTGGTGCAAATGCCCAGACCCTTGAGGTGAGAAGAGAGTATAGCAGGCTCTTACCTCTGGGACTTGAGAGCTGAGAACTCCTCAGAGGTGATATGCTTCAAAAAACTGAAGCAGAAGAAGAAAATCTGAAGAACACAAAACCAGGCCATGGAATGAAAACATTAGACTAGAGAGTGGGGGCCTTCCCTTTATTGCTTCCACAACTCCCACCTGCCCCCCCCCCCCCAAGCTAGCTGGACTCAAGGACAGTCCTCTGGGCCTGACACAAAGTGACTTGAGCTAGTCTCTAGATACTTATCTATGGAATTCTCAGCACAGTCAAGAAGAAGGGCCTAGAGGTGGCAAGAGGGGAGACAAAGACAGCTTATTTTCCTTTCGCCATAGATCAAGAGATTGGGTTCGGGTTTCTCAAACTCTACCTGACAACTCCCCAGGTTTCACATTCCCTGCCACTAAAAAGGGCCACATGATTCCTGTGCTGTTGAGAAGGGAAGGATTAGAAGCATTTTTTTATCTCAGGAAAGAAGCCTAACAGAGAGGAACAGCTGGGGAAGGAGATAATGGGGGGATTAATGAAAACAGCAGGAGGACTGCTGACAAGGAGCAGGAGAACAGAGGGGGTTTGTATAGCAATAGAGGGAAGGAGGAAACAATCAGGCTAACCCATTGCTGGTTTTTAGCCCCCTCAGAACACTGGGGAAGGAGAATCAGATCTGGAGTCACAGCATGGTTCCACCAGGGCCCTCCAAATCCCCAAAGCAGAGACCCTGTTGCAGAGACAGATACAGGATATATGTAGGTCACAGTGTCTAAGAAGAATGAATGCCTAGAGCCAGGGTCATATATAAGTTGAGTTAGTTTGATAAACTATCAACATGAATAGTGGGCCTGGTTTTGGGGTTAGGAGGTACAGAAATATCCCGTGATCTCATTATTTGGTATTAATTTCCTATGTAATATCTAGACAATAACTGACTTCTAAATAGTGCCTAAAGTTTTGCCAAGTCCTTTAAACACATTCTAATATAAGCCTCATGACAATCCTGAGAGGAGGGATTAACCCCAACCCTTTCACAAATGAGGAAATTTAGTGGTCACACAGCTAGCATGAGAGGCAATAACTGAAATTCAGCTCTTCCTAACTATGAGTCTAGCAAATAACTCAACCTTGTCTCCTTTTATGTATCTCACTCCCTTATTAAACCCAAAGTGCCGCAAAGGCAGGAACCATATCTAAATTTCTGTGGTTACTGAAAAATGGTCTATCGCTAAAAGTCATGTAGGAAATAGCTATTAAAATGAATTATCAATACGAAGTTCCACATTCTTTCCTTCCATCATTTGAATGGAATAATTCTTCCTGCTCTCTGCTCAGCCTCTTAACTTCCCAGACTTTTCTTAAGAGTTAACTTACACTGGAAAAGTTTAAAGCCTAGCAGATGAGGCCCTTCCCTGAGATACTGTCTGAGGTAGAGGATTCAGAAGTTGGGAGAAATCATCTGGTCTAAAAGGCAAACTGTAGGGAAGCACATTTCATTCTAAGCTCTGGGCAAAGTGAGAACTGATATAACTAGGGATGACTATATTCTTAAAGCATAATGAAGATGGAAAGAAACCGGAGCAGACCATTAAAAAAAAAACCAAACTACCTAATCATTTTAATGAAGTCCCAGACTTTAGCCAGTGGCAGAGGCCTGTGAACTAAGAAGGGTAAGGGCCCCTTACAAGACAGAAGGCAAGGAAATGTTAAGTATGGAAATTGTTGGAAAGGTCACATAAAAGGGAAAATGAGATCAGAAAGCCTCAAAAGAGGGCTTGAGGAGAGAATTAGAAAGACCACAGAAAATCAAAGAAAGGAGAATTGAACAAAGAACAACAAATAGAATGGTCTAGAAAACATGACACATACAGAGGACTAAAAAGAAACAGGGGTCATTAGGGGAAGATGAGGTTGACTAACATTTCAAGAGGAAGAAAAAACACAGTCCACATTACTTGGGAGTAATCAGAGCACAGGCCAGGCAATGCAGATGAGGCTCTATGACCATGGCAAGAAACCTTAATCCTACCACTGTGGTTTGTGTCCAAGGAACATGATTAGAATCTTTATCTAATGTTAAAATGTTAGGAAGCAGGAATAATGAGAAGACAAGTGAATTGGAGGGGAAATATTCTAAGAGACCAAGTATGAGGTAGGAGTAAGAGGAAGCAGGAATTGAGAAATTAAGTAACTGGGTTCAAGAGGGGACATGCTCACATGTACAACCACAGAGTAAGATAAAAAGATCCCTGTAGCAATTAAAGAACAGAGGGAAAGGTCCAGGAATGGTATCCCCTAATACCAAATCCCAGTTCTGTCAGCAAGCCAGAAACCTCTCTACTAAAAGGGGGTTGAAGGAATCAATGGATTCTATTACTCCCTGCCAAGAAGTCACCTAAGGTAAGGCTAAAGTTGCCCCATTCAGTGGATATACAAAAAAGTAACACTCACCTCCTCTCCTTTGCTGAGTCGATCTACCAACATGTGTCTGAAGAAAGAAAGGGAAATTGAGGCCACTTACAAAAGAGCCCAAATTAATAAACCAAGTGGGAACATGAGTCATTCTAGGTAGTGTCCTATGGTCAGGGCTGTGAATGTCTCAGCATTCTTTTCCAAAGGGACAGATGCTTCCTCCGTGCCCAGAGTCAGAGAACCATGACCTCTAAATACAGAGACAACCAGAAGCAGGTCCCCATATCCTCCCATATGCTCATGTGGGACCTACCCAAAAAGAAACCAGTCATAGGCCACAGTCAGATAGAGGATCTCAGCAGGCTTCAGGGTTGCATGGATCAGCCCATCCTGGGAATAGAGTGTAGATATCAGAAAATAGCCTTCCCATGAGGGTATATGCAGCTATGATCTGGATAGCAGATGGTCACCCACTTTCACTAGAACAGAAATCACAAGGACCCAGTGAACCAACTCAGAGGTCTAGAGTTTAGAGATCAATATCCCCAGGAAAAAAAAAGGAACCAGTTCTTTCATAATGTCTTAAATAGGGAGTTACTATCCCACCAAATATCTACCTTCTCTGAGGGGGAAAAAGGGGGAGGGGAGGGTAAGGGCCTAGAAGAAATCAATCATTTGAATTTTCCCAAGGCACTTTTTACTTTATGAGGCTTCCTAAACTATACTTACTGCCCACAAGGAAAGGCGTAGGAGGGAGATGAAGAGAGGTGTCCGATCCCAGCCTGAGATACAGTGCACCAACAACCCGCTGTCATCTGATCAAGAGGCAAGGGGAATTAGGCCCAGAAGAGAACCAAAGAACAGGCAGTTAATTGAAATGGAATCTGTAGTCATCTTGACCAGTAGGTGAGAAATGTCAGTCATCACCAGAACCCCACCCCTTACAGAGGTCTTAAAGATTCCATGACAATTTCTCCAGCAATGTTAATATGACAAAGACTTAATATTCAAACCAATTTTAACCATCTATGGAGTTAATTACATCAAACAGGCAGGAATATTGATCCCAGTAGAGATATGAGGAAATGCAACAGCCTTCTTTTGTTGGGAAGAAAGACTATGGGTATGGAATATTACATCTATTAGACACAGCTGATATACGTTGCTTTAGTTTTGTGACTCACTTGGGGGGGGTCAAGAGGTTGAAGTTAATATATGGAAATGGATGATGTAAAAATAAAGCCATTTAGAAACCAGACATCATATGTCAAAGATTTTTGCTTTACGCTCTTTATGTGCCACTCTCCACAAATCCCCAAATTGTTTTTCCTAACCAAATGGTGAGAGGATGCTGGTTAGGGATGGGAAGAAAATTTAACTCATTACAATGCAAATACTTTCAAACTAGGCACTTCCAGTTACCCTGGCAAATTGATACAGTTATGAGTTAAAAAGAAACTCCGTGTACTGACCACAATTTTCATGAGTACCAAATAACCAGTGGAGAATTCCTACAATTACTAGCTTGCTTACAAAACACCTTGGGAAAGAATTCAGTGGCTTCAGAACATAGGCTATATGTGTGCTTTGCACGGGACAACTGGATGAGTGGGGTGTATGCATGAACCAAAAGGGTGGCACCCTGGAGACTGGCCCTTACCCTCACTGTTGATTATATAAAGCAGCAGTTTCAGGTAGTTCTGTGTTTGTTGCACCAGGTCCCAGCTCTAAAGGGGAATAAGAGATAAGATGTGGTTGGAAAAGGAGTCTGAGAAAGGAGATTCTTACATTTTGTACAAAATAAAATGATTTCATTCATGATCAGATCTACTCATTGCGCTTATTACCATAAATTATGGTTAACAGTCCAACATGTTCTTACCTTAAAAAAAAGGAAGTAATCAATAATCCTAATTCTCCCAAAGCCCTATATCCTTTCCTGGAGCTGCTCAGACAGGAGGAATGGACTATATGCAATATCCTCTTATCTGTCTGACCCCTTTTAACCAGAGAAATAATGAATGTGGAAAAGGATGAGAGACAAGGGCACAGACAACCCCCAAGTTCTTTCAGCAGGCATGGAACTGAGAAGAACCACCATGAGGGAACTTCTTCTGGTCTAGTCCCCCTACCTTAAACTGTGCCTAAAAACCTCAATTCCTCGTGTGTTCTGACCCAGTTTTACTGGTCTCTTCTCCCCACCAGAAGTATGGGCTAACAACTACTTATCAAAGCTAGGCAGCTGCATGGATAAGGAGGTGAATACCAGGAAGGAGAGCCTCCCAAGGGAAGCAAGAATGAATTCACCACCTGTAATTGGAATGGCTTTCCCAGGAATTTAAAGCAGGTTTATCTGCCTGACCCTCCCTGGCCCCCAGAGAGGTCTGACCCACTTTTGTCAGCTCCAGAGACAGACACTGCAGCTCTGAGCTAATAAAGTCATTACCCGCAGTAACACACAGGGGTCTCACAACTGCTCCAGCTCAACATGCCAGACACTTCCCTGTGAACAGCTCTCTGAGTTGCAATTATGCAGAGAATTGGGGAGGGGAAGAAGGTATAAATCATCAGTGCTGAAGGTAGGTCAAGAAAGATGGGAGATCCGTGAGAAGCTAAAGCACAGCGCTGAAAAAAAGACTGAGAACCTGAGGCTTCTAACATCACAGAGAACATGTGAAGTCAAAGTACAATTACAGGGCAGGAGGAAAACAGTGTGTTTTGTAGTGACAGCTCAGCATGTCAATGAAGTGTGTAGGAGACAGGCTAGGAGTCAAAACCAAGAAAGGGCCACAGTGGGAAAGTGCACCTTACAGATGGAGGCACTTTCATGGATCACAGACTTAATGGTAGATGGATCGATTGAGAGAATATTTGCAAAGCTTTGCTGTGCTTATTTAGCACATAGGTGATACCTAAATACTATTATCATATTATTCCCAGAGTAATATATAACAAGGTGACTTAAAACCAGATTATTTCTGACATGGGTAAAACTGCTGGGGCAGGGAGAAGAGATCTGACAATAAAGTCACCAAAAGGACAATCTAGCCAGAATATACTTTACTAGATGATCTGGATATCCATGCTATGGAAAACCCAGGAGAGACTGAGGGAAAGAGGGTGGTGGTGGTGGTGGGGGGAATGAACAGCTCTAGAAGCATCTTCACATGACTCTGCAGGGGGGAAAAAACACTCCCACTCCCACAGGAGACTACTGCTTCTTCTCTGCAGTTGGGCTGCTCAAGGTCACCAGGCAGTTGGAGAATAAAACAACTGGTTGATGTCACTATTCAATCTGATAGCCAGAAAAGGATGTAATTTTAAGGAAAAATTACCTCCCCCTAAAAAGGTCCCCCCATTCATGAGGGTGCTGATCACAACAGGGAATAGTCTATCAACTGAAGGGAAAAATATCTAGAAGAAAGAATTTACTTGTCGCTAGAATTAGTTCTTCTGCCCAGGGACCCTTGGAAGAAAAGTGAGCCCATATGGTGTGGGTGAGTCAGTCCTGTAGATCAGGCAGACTTCTGTAGGCACAAGGTTAACTTTTTTGGGGTCATAAGAAAGCTCAAGATCATCCAGTTTAATCCTTATTTTACAGATGAAGCAGAAACCTGGAGACATTAAGTGACTTTCCCAAGGTCACACTGATAACATTTAGTATAGAATATTATGGCTGACAAAAAAAAGCACTTTATGTCCTCATTTAATCCTAGGAAAAACTGTGAGAGAGGTGCTATTATCCTTAGATGACTGTCAGGAAACTGAGGCTGAATGACTTGACTAGGGGAGCTACTGAATTTGTTCTATTAGAATTTGAGTCATGATGAAGATGGCCTTCCCTACCCACTTATCAATGCCAAAACACCACACATTTAAGTGCCTATGTTCCGGATACTGTGCTAAGTGCTGGGGCTACAAAGAAAAGTCCGAAACAGACCCTGCTCACAAGGTGCTCACATATAACAGGAGCATACAACATGCAGACAACTAAGTACAAACAAGAGACATATGGGACAAATTGAAGATCCTCTTAGAGGAAAGGCACTACCATGTTAAGACATTAATTTTTTTAGAATTAAATACAAGTCTTCCTTGGTACATAGACCATTACATCTGGAGAAAAGAATTTGGGATAGAATCCAAAAAGATTTGGTAAGGTCATTCTTGACTCCAGGGCTTTGTCCACAGACAACCCCAAACTTTGGGCCTTAACTCTTCCAGTAGTTCTACCAATCCCTACTTTTCCATATGGAAACCACTGCTGCCCTTTAAACCTAGAAGGAAGCAAAGCCACTGGACAGTAATGCTGTAGGCATACTTGCCTTTGTCCTTCTCCAAAATGTAAGAGAAGAAACACGATCACTAAGTACTCCTTCCTGCTTCATCAGAATATAGTAGAGAGAAGACAGAAGGAAGTCGCTCTCTCTAAATTTTTGAGGGCATTTGTCTTAGGTCAATGACTTGAGGCAGTGCCCCACATTTCTCTCTCAAACACTCCACTTGAATTGATGGCTTCCCAGTTCTTTGAATAATGGTTAGAGGATGTACTGTATTTTCAAGGTCTCATTAAATTTCCACTTCACACAAGGTGGATTAAGACACAGCATTATTCAACATTAGTTAATGGTGAACAAGTTTGGGATTAGTAAAATGTGAAAGACAGAAAGGAGTCTATTCCAGGGATGATGTATAGCCAATGGCATGTGGAGATGAGGTAGCAGCTACTCTTTCAGACTGGCTGACCCATAGCCTGGGTCATGGAAGAACATGGAATTAGCCTGAAGCAAAACTGTGGAAGGGCTTTAGACCAGCAACTTTGTTTTATCCTAGAGGCATCACGCCACCAATGATAAGCCTTGAATAGAGGCTTAGGAAGGCCAGCTCTAGTCATTCATCCAACACCCAGGTCATAAATGCTAGACATATCAAGGCTAAGAACATGTTAGGCACATACCCATTTTGTATAATCTGCATCTCCTCTTTCCTCCCCTGAGGCTTGAAAAGAGGAACCAACTTGTTCATTCAGATAACAGAAATGTTCATGAGTTACTTCATCCATTTCCTGTATCCCACAAATCCTTCCCTTACCTGGTACTCACTCCAGTCAATGTTCAAAGATTGAGTCAGAGTGATAGGGATACTTAATGGTGCATCAACATAATCCTGAGAACAGAGAGACACTTGGTGAGAAGCACAGAAACAGAGTGGTTGTTTACAGGAACCATCTTCAGTTGGTATGAGAACAAACCCTAATATTCTCTTATCCCAGTATTCTAGAGTATGGATACTTTTAAGTGACAGCTTAAAAAAAAAAAGTAGAATTGGTTAGTCACATTATGGAACCATTTTCAGGCTGTCATGGGACTTGCTACAGGCAAAAATCTGCTTGGACTAAGCCTTCAACCATCTTACAACGTAACCACCAAAACCTGTTTCTCAATGAATGGGGAAGAAACCAAATCCTATTCCTAAATGTCAAGCTAACTGTTGAGGATAATTCCCTTTCTGTTTCTGTTATTGAAATGTGCCTATCAGCTTGAGAAAGGGCAATGGCGTTAAAATATTCTTTAACAGGATGAGGGGTGGGGGATCAAGGATGAGAAAGTAGAAAACAGAAGATAGAATGACTTCGAGAAAGAAATAGAAAAGAGCACAGTGAGAAAAGGAGATTGGGGGGGGGGGAGGGAGAAGGGCATGATTTTTCCTTCTAAATGTATTCCCTTGGCTGTTCTTGGCCTCCACCAAACCCTCCTCCACATAAATCCCAAATTAGTTACAAATTATTTCCTGTACCTGTTTCCAGTTAAAAACAAGCCCTTCAGCTGTATAATCTCGATCCTTGTACTCCTTGAAAAACTCACAGCCTGAAAGAGGAAAAGAGAATCAGAAGGATGCCCTTTGGGGACCTACATTCTTCTAGGATTGATTTGAATTACAAGTCAAGATTCTTAGAAGCCCTGGAGGATCCAAGTAAAGCTAATCTCAACCTCCAATCTCATGTCTCCTAATTCTAGATCAGTTTACAACCAGTCATCAGAGTCAGTACTTCTATTGCCAGAACCATAACTTTAAGAACAATGACTATCCTTCCTTTTTCTCTTTAGTCTCTGTGCAGGATACCAATCCCAACAGGTAAATTCTAGCAAAGGGAACAAAGGTACCAATCAATGAAAGGACTGCTACTGAATACCTCATGAAATGTCTAGTTGGGGCAGCTAGTGGCTTAATGAACAGAGAGCCAGGTCTGGAATCAGCAGGACCTGGGTTCAAATCTGACCACATACTTCCTAGCTGTGTGACTTTGGACGAGACACTTAACCCCACTACCTATGAACTGATACTCAGTATTGATTCTAAGATAGAGTTTAAATTTTTAGTGTTTTGGGAGTAACAGCACATAGTAGGTATCCTGCAGAATAGCCCTCAGGCTTCTGGTGTTCTGCACAGCTGGTTGTTCATATGCCCAAGGATTACATGCTAGACTATTGGAACAAAATTAGAAACCACCGGTCCTACTACAATCACAAGTCTTTACTCTGTGGTTGATATGAAAGGGGTGCTTGATATTTGCTGTGCCTTCTTTCACGGAAATGTTACTAGCACCCAGTGCTAGAGGGAATGCTTTGAACTAGATATTTGTTGTTTACTTCCAGAGCCTTGAATACCTTAAAAAAAAAAAACCCAAACCCTTTTCTCTTGTCTTAGAGTCAATAACTAAGTATCAGTCCCAAACAAAATGAGGATGTTTTGGAGTTAAGTGACTTGCCCAGAATCAGTTAGGAAGGGTTTAAATCCAAATTTGAAACCAGGATCTCCCTTCTCCAGTTCTAGCATTCTTCCCACAGAGCCAGCTAGATGCCCCAATCATCAAATAATCTTAGTAATAGTAGATATTAAATGTCTCAGTCAGAAAATGCATACATTATCTCATTTGGCTCTCAAATACCCTGTGAAGGTAGTGATTGTTGTCTAGTTGTATCCAACTATACTGTCCATGGGGTTTGTCATGGGGCAAAGATACTTAAGATGCCATTTTCTTCTCTAATGATTAAGGCAAACAGATGTTAAGTGATTTGCCCAGGGTCACACAGCAAGAAAGTGTATGAATCCAGGTTTGAACTTTAGTCTCCTCAACTCCAGGTTTATAGCTCTATCCAATAAGCCACATAACTACTTAGTAAAAGGCATCATTTCCATTTTACAGATGAAGAACCGAAGGTGCATAGAAGTGACTTGTTCAATATCATATAGCTGGAACTTTAACTCAGGTCTCTGATCCCAAATCTAGCACCTTCCTCCTTCCACTATACCAAAGTCCTCAGAAGGCTGCCATGCCCTGAACACTGAATAAGTTCATATTCAGGACTCCTATGGGGAAGATCAAAGGTCCCTTCTGAGAAGGGAACTTGAAGATGAACCTGGAAAATACCTTCATCAGAACACAGATGGAAATAATTTACTGTTCAGTTCTGGTTACACACCAACTTCCCCACTTTAATCCCCAGTGCCTTGCTTCTGATTGCTTTTGGTTGAGATGTCAGAAAGTAATCTTCAGCTACACTTCAGGCTATTCTTGGGGACCTCACTGGGAAATCAGAATGAGACACTAAGCCCAAATTTAGAGATGTCAATTACCTTAGGAGCTCTTGTGAAATATATTGTTTTTCCAAAATCTAGAAGCTCAAATCATCACAAAAAGGAGGACCTAGGCTCAGCACAGATCAGAGCCTCACTTCTAAAATAGCTCTTGAAGAGATCAATAGAAATTACATTTAGGACCCAGGGCAATGCACAATGTTTATTTCCACAAAGTCCTTCAAAGTTAACAAGTAAAAAGACAAGTAATCCAGGTGAGAGGTATGAAATCACAATCTGCTTAAAGGAAAAATAAAACTTCCTGATGATTCTACTTCTATGTCCCCCTAAATAAGTGGGAGTGCTCTGACACTTACTTTAAGGGGGATTTAGACTAGACCCTAAATTCAATAGCTCTAAATTGATGTTGTAGTTTTAATCTAGAACACAGAAAGCAGTTCACTATCTCAGACCTCTTTGAACAGTGGTAGCTACCCCACCCCCTTTCTAAAGTGAGGAATATAAATTCAGGCATTCAGTTGATTTGGAGCTACCTATGTGGATCAGCTTCCATCTTTGGAAAGGGCACACCTATTAGGACTGATCAGCATTCTGAACCTATCTCTACCTCATCCTTCTAGCAAGAGGAATCTAGGCCTGACCAGAGACAAAGGAGAAGGGAAAAGACCAAGAACTATGGCTCTCAATTAAGAAAGTAATTTTTTTTGAAATTTCTCCAGGAGGAGATTTCCATGTAAGTACATATAGATTATGTACCCTGCTGTAATGTAGACAACCTGGGTAAAATAGTGAGGGTTAGTCATCTTTGAGGTAGTGTTTGAGAATAATGGCACAGAAGGGGTTAAGTTATTCCTTCTCCACCATTTTGGCTTAGGGATCTAACAAATTCCTTCCTTAATAGGTTCATTATTGTAACTCAAGCCAGTCCTGATTGCTAAACACATCCCCCTCACTAGGGGTCATCCTTTATATTAAACAGGGTAGTGTGGCGTAGATTTGCTCACTAGTAGTAGTGTAGTAGTATAGATTTGCTCACTCGTAGTGTAGACTTGCTCACTAGATTTGTAACTGGAGAAGACCCAGGACTACCACTTACATGTATAACCTTGGGCATGTTATTTAACTTCCCTAGGTTTCAGTTTTCATAAAATGAGAGGTATTGAAATTGTATGATAGAGTCTAGGTCGGCTCAACTACTAACACTGGCCAGGAAGAAAACATGTATGTATATAGGAATCTGGAATAAGATACAATAAGGGTATAATCAGCTGAGAGATTCAGTCATGTACTGATGAACTCTTCCCACTATTCCCTCATCTCCTCCTTCAAACATTTATTTAGAAGGCAGTGTTATAACATGGAACATTATTAGTTCCTCAATTCCGGAGTTATGACCTAGGCATCGAACAGCATCATTTGTCTACCACCAATGTTATTTTACAACATAGTATAAATTGTTACTGAGGACTGATTTATTATTTACTTGTTCTCTCCAAAACTAGAAGTCCCCAAGTGATCACATTCGATAATGTCTGATCTTACTTCCCTTACCATGCTATTTGGATTTCACTTTCCAGAGCCAACCTATGCCTCTGACTATGCCAGAGCTGCTCTTATGCAAATCACCTTAGACAGCCCAAATTAAAGGAGGATATCACAAAATATCTCCTTCAAAGGTGGTTATAGCCAAGAGAAGATAACTGGTTGAATATATTCTGTTCCCTTTCTGGTTCCTCCTTTCCATCATTCTCAGCTTAGCAAGACATACATAATCAAAAGCTTCAGTATATCATTTGGTTATTGTTAGCCACCACACTCTATAGTTCCCCAAGAACCCTGATACACTGAAGTGTTCACCAATAAGTCATCTCTAACCAGAAATGCCCAACACTATCACACCCACAAAGGGCCAGCTACCATTCAGAAAGAGGAGTCTGAGTTTCATTCACGCCCAGTATCAAATGCCTAGTCATTAACCTCCCAGAATTCAACATTCATGTGGTCTCAAAGGATATGGGATGGATATATACCTGGATATGGGATGGAGAGAAGTGTAAAGTCGGCATATCGCTGCGCCTTGTCCACTTTCTCAGAAGAAGTGACACTAAGACAGGAAGACAATGTGAATCAGATTCAATTTCTGATTTGTTCCTTCTTATCTTCACAGACCAAAAGAGACAAAAGTGATTTCTTTTTAATACCATAGCAATGGGTGAGAGTGTAAAGGGAAGTGAGAGTACAGCTCCATTTGAATCTTAGGGCTCAGAGCAGTTCCCACATATCTGGAGTCACATGTGTGATATCAGATCTGCCTCCTTCTCCAACCCATGACATTATATACAAACATGATCAAAGATAAACATAAAATATTAAAAGGAGAAAAATAGGATTCAGTAATCTGTTTAATAAAGACTACAGGGACAGTGAGGTGGTTCAGTGGATAGAAAGTCAGGCCTAGAGATAGGAGACCCTGAATTAAAATCAGACCTCACACTTAACCCCAATTGCCTAGCCATTAACAGTCTTCTGCCTTAAGTTTGATACTCAGTATTTTTTTTTAAAGGCAATGAGGGTTAAAGTGACTTGCCCAGGATCACACAACCAGGAAGTGTCTGAGGCCAGATTTGAACCCAGGACCTCCCATCTCTAGGCCTGGCTCTCAGTCCATTGAGCCATCCAGCTGCCCCCTCAGTATTAATTCTACATAGGTAGGGTTATTACAAAAAACAAAACAAAACAACATAAAAGAAAAGGTTGACTGTAAGGCTGTACCAGATTATCAAATTACTTGTTGCTATTTGGCACACTGGCCTTTGGTATGCATCACTTCTGAACCATTTTTTTTAAACCCTTACCTTCCATTTTGGAATCAATACTGTGTATTGGTTCCAAGGCAGAAGAATGGTAAGGGCTAGGCAATGGGGGTCAAGTGACTTGCCCAGGGTCACACAGCTGGGAAGTGTCTGAGGCTAGATTTAAACCTAGGACCTCCCATCTCTAGGCCTGGCTCTCAATCCACTGAACCACCCAGCTGCCCCCTCATAGTTCTTAAGTTTTATAAAAGGTAGGAAATTTTATTCGAGATGAATTTAGTTTTAAGATTGAGGGGATAGGTGACAGTCTTAAATTGCCTTTTTCAGTACTATAATATCATTCCTGTAGTCATTCCTCACATATCTGTTTTCGTGTGGGCTTATACACCATACTCACTTTAGGCCAAACTTAACCTTCTTGTTCTCTACCATCAGGTCACAGATGTATCTGACTGATAAATATCGAAGCAATTTGATGTCATGTCCTCTAACCTTATCAAAAAGTTGATTGTCAGCACTTCTGAAACAAAGAATACCAGGATGGCAAGTTTCACATAGAAAGAGGGGAATTTCTATTTATCCAAAGACTGAAGGCCAAGTAACCAACTGATTCTATGGAGTACTAAGATGAAGGATGACTTTTGAAAAAGATGCATTTCAAAGAATGGCAATTGCGGAGCATGGAAATAGGAAGCAAACTATTTCTGACAAGTCTAAGATAGTCTTAACGAGCTGACATGAGCCAAGCTGGGGGAATGAGACTTTCATTTATATGAGATTATCTTCTACTTTTGTTTAGGGCCCTTAAGTCAGTTTTCAATCTATATAATTTAAAAACCAAATGAAATGCCTAACAGGAGACAGATTAAGAGCTACCTTATCAATTGTTTGTGAAAATAGCAGATCCATTCATCTAGCCTAATACTTCTGTACAACAAGACAAAGATAACATTTGTCTGTTCCTTAGGCTGTCTAAAACTTCAAAGCAGTTTATGCTCCCTATCATCCCTTTGATTCACCACAAAGCTAGGCAAGGCTGGAAAAATGAAACAGCCATTACTAAATTCTCTTTTCATAACATCTATCGTTTCCATTTTCTTCCCCCTCCCATCCAAATATTGGTCAGGAAGAGTGTGGTTATTAACATCTGGATCAGGCTTAGATCTGATGAACTGAGAGATCTACCACTCAAGCAAAAGCAAGGCTCCTTGGCTCATGGGTAGGCCAGAAGGTACATGTGAAAGCATCTGAGGACTTAATAGGAAAGTGCACTTATTGTTAGAAAGGCTCTGAGAAAAAGACAATATAAGATACAGGAAACACTGAACCATAAGACAGAAGACAGGTCCTAATCTCCAAAACCCTACTTCCTAGACCTAAACAATTCACTTTACCCTAACTTCCCCATTTCATAAAATGAGAGTTGGACTAGATTATATCTTTATTTTCTTTCAGCTCCAAGAGCCTATGATCTTAGTTCATTTGAGCTCTCCATTTCTTCATTTTGCAGATGAAAAAAATGAGGCCCAGAGGAGTAACTTGCCTACAGTCACAGAATATAAGAAGCAACAAAGGAAGTTACAATTTCTTCATCTATTCCAGAGGATAACTCAAGTTAGTATGCTCACACAATACCTTATTTTACTACTAGAACTATACTGTCCTTTCTAGATGAGGGTTGCTTCCCCTTCATGCCATCCCCAACTCCCTTCCCTTAAAAGGACTATGTCATGTGATAGCCTTTCAAATAGCCATTAAAATTCTGCCTAGAAAAAGCTAGGTTTTATTTCACATTTAGAAAATCAACTAGTCAGTTTCTTCTCCTCCCTTCTCTTTCCCTTCCCTCATATCCCTAAGTAGAGCAAAGAAATAAAATGAAAGACAGCTTTCTATACTATTTTATCAGATATGATTTCTCCCAATCAAAAGAACTATAAAAGCCCATGTTCAAGAGTAAAAGAATTTGTGGGTGAGAAACAGTAAATCCAACTTTTAAGAAGTGTCACTTATTCTAGGTGAGCAGCTATAGGGAGGAAATGAAGAAAACATTCACTTTAATTTTGCATTCTTACTTGGAAAGGGTCTTCTGATTCTGAACTCTAAAACATACTGTTTATACTTTTGATTTGCCATAGTCTAACAAATTCTAGTCCTACTAAACTACAAGGACTTCAAGTGTAGGAACCATGCCTCAATCTAGTGTACTCCCTGTACCATTTCCCTTTGTTCAGTCAATACCTTGCATATGGGCACTCAAGCCTTGCAAAATAGAGAGTGAATTAATCTCTCCCTCAACTCTTCCCAACTTCAACTCAATACTGACCGAAGTGTACAGTCATCTTCTGCAATGTCCTCTGAATCTGCCCAAGCATCATCTGAACCCCCTGTCAGAGAAAGAATATTCTGTATTAGTCAGGATTCTATTACTGAAAGACATGGAAGTTCTGCCACCGTTCTCTTATCAGTGGCATAGACTACACAGAAATTGTAGCTCCATATTAAGAAAACATTTTTACTCTAACACTTTCCAGGGCAATTGCTCCTTAAGTTCAAGATAATTCTTATGATATCTGCTACATGCCCATTGTCAAATGACTTCATTCCTGGTGAGGATGTCTGATTCTCTCCCTCCCTCTTCTTTCCCATCCCACTATCATGGAGAAGGAGAGGCAAGCTAAATGGAAATTTTTAGAACCTACATCATTCTCATTCAGAGAGATTTTTGTTGAGCACTCACCTGAGAAGATATAGTTGAACCCAGTGCGTCCATACAACTCTCCCCATCCTGCTAGGGTTGCTGATCTGCAAATATGCTGGAAGTAATAAACGTTTTCAGAATTAGAGGTTCATCCTAAAAGTAAACGGTTATGGTAATTGGGAAAGGCATGCTAGACTTAGATTTCCCAAATCCAAAGTCAATCAAGAACTTTCAAAAATTGATCAACAAGGCTGCATATATAATTCAGCATGGACTGAAGCCTTCAAACACTACCGAGAATCAAAACATGGATAATCTCTCTTTAAAATAAAGTCCCACGAACAAATACACAAGAAAGAGCATGAGAAGTCCACAAAATGAAAGAAATGACTAGAATTGTGTCTATAAACTATTTTTTAAGTAACCCATAGTGTCCTTGTTGCTCTGGATTTTTTTTTTACCTATATGTAAGTATTTTTTGCTATAATTATTGCTGTTAGTGATCTAGTTTTATTCAACATGTATATTCCCAGAATTTCAGAGCTGGAATGGGATCTTACTGTTTAGCCAACAAAAACTTTCCCTCACAAGCTGGCATCCAGCTCTACTCAAATCTACTCTGCTATTTCCACCCATGAGAGCTCTTCAACTTTTTGAAGGTAGCTAGGATCTCCACTGATGTTCTCTTCTGTAAGTTAAAACTCCTCAGGTCCTTCAATTGATCCTCATATGGCATGACCTTGAGGTCCTTCCTAATTCTGATTGCCCACCCTTGAGTACTCTTCAGGTTAACAACAACCTCTCAAGGTACAGGCTCCAGAAGGGAATATATTTTGCTTATGGACTGACAGGAGCAAGAAGATTACCATCTTATTTTTGGAAGCTGTGTGCCTCTCCTTAAGTCTAAGATCACATTACCTATTCTGACTGCCATATCATATGTTTCCCATCTAAAAACCCCACCCTACCTCTCCAGTCTTCAGAGAAAAATACTATCTAGCCATACCTCTCCTATTTTAAATTTGTAAAATTTAGTTGGTTAGTTTTGTTCTGCAGTAAATGTAAACACTTAAAAATTATTATTAAATTTGATCTGATAGATTGGGTCCAATGGAATAGCCAGTTAAGGCTGTTTTGGGATCTAGACTATCAATCATTAATTTCCCTTTTGTGTAATTTACAGATTTGCTGAGTATATCATTTACGCCTTTATCCAAGTTGTTAACAAAAATGTGAAATAGCACAGGGCAAAAGTCCTGGATATGTACTTGATACTTCTTTAAGTTTATATTGAACCAATATGATGACTTTTGAGAGTTGGTCATTTTACCAGTTATGAATCTACCTAAATGTACCAGCATGCATCCTATTAACAACAGCTTATTCTACGAAGCCAACCTTAAACTATCAAATATTTTGTTAAGGTCAAACAGCCAAAACATCCCTGATCCATTTAGAAATTCTGTCAGAAAAAAAAAAGGACATAAGGTTACTCTGGCAAGATCTGTTCCCAACAAAGCCATGCTAGGTTTTTGATCACTGTTTCCTTTTCTAGATATTCACTAACCATCCCTTTAAAAGTAGTTCTAAAGAAAAAGCAATTTGGAATTATGCTCAGCAAATAACTAGATGTCTACACCTCTTGACACAAGAGATTCCATTGTTGGTTACATATCCCCACGGAAGAAAGGTCCCATATACATAAGATACAAATAGCAACACTTTCTGTAGTAACAAAGGCCTGGAAAGAGTAGGATGTCCAAAGAGATTCAGGGAACATGATACAGTAGATAGAGCTTTGGACTTGAAGTCAGGAAAAACAAGTTTTAAATCCTGCTTCAAACACTTATAGGCAAATTATTTATCCTCTGTGCCTTGGTTTCCTCAACTGAAACGAGTTGGACCTCTAAGGTCCTTTTCAGCTTTAAGTTTCTGATCAGGAGATGGATAAACTGACACATGAATGTAATGAATATTACTATGCTGCAAGAAACAAAGAATATGAATGAAATGTGGAAAGCTTGATACAGAGTAAAGTAAGCAGAATTAGGAAAACTATATAATAATGGAAATAGAAAGAAAAAAATAATTCTGTGAGTAATTATAATGATCAAGTTTGGTTTCAAAAACAAACAGAAAAATTTGCCTCCCCTTTTCTGCAGAAGGCAGGAGGACTTTAAGTGTGTGACAACTGCATATGTGAGACTGGGTTAAAATGTTGGCTTTGTTGAACTTATTTTTTCCCCTTACAAGGAATGGTTCCATAAAGAAGGGAGAGATGTATATGGATATGAAGGCAATATAAAAGAGAGGGGAAAAAAAATCAAGTTATAGAATTTTCCCAGGAAATTAAGTCAAAGTCAATGGCTGCCTAAAATGTCTAGATTCCATTCCCTTCCTTAAAAAAAAAAAATCTGAGTGGGCAGCTGGGTGGCTCAGTAGATTGAGAGTCAGGCCTAGAGACGGGAGGTCCTAGGTTCAAATCTGGCCTCAGACACTTCCTAGCTGTGTGACCCCGGGCAAATCACTTGACTCCCATTGCCTGGCCCTTACCACTCTTTTGCTTTGGAACCAATACACAGTACTGATAAGACGGAAGGTAAGGGTTTAAAAAAAATCTGATTTGTCCTTCTCTAATTGTCTGATACACTTTTCATATTCCATAATATTTTAGAGCTCTCTCAGCAATTGCACCTACTTCTTTTGGTACCTGAGAACACAGCTCAGCTGGCCAAATTAACTTGAATTGATGAAGGGCAATTAAGTTGTTGAGCAAAATTCTAGTAAAGGTTGAAATCCATTTTTTTTTTTAAGTTCTCAGCTACTTGACATAGGCTCTTCTCTCCAATAAATTAAGACATGAGCAGGGTGCATTGAAGCCCAGTGTACACAAGGAGGCAGCATACAATAGCATAAAGTGTGAATGTAGTAGGAAAGAATAGGATCTTCAATTTCAGTTCTACCACTCAGAAGTAGATGCCAACAAGCCACTTATATGCCACCTGTAGAAGGTGTAATTTATCAAAGATCTAGGCATATCTGATGGAACAGGCCTTCCCTTTATCTTCAAAAAGGTGCCAACCTTTGTGTTAAACTTATTTCTCTTTTTAGGTACTAGTTTGTCTGCTTTTCACTAACAAACTACAGAAATATACTTCTAATCCTGCTCACTATGTCCTATCCATAAATTCTCTTACCTTGCTACAATTTGGCAGATTATTGCAATAGCCTGTTGGTGAGTTTGCCTAGCTCAAATCTCTCTTTACTCCAATCTACACTTCATTCAGTTGCCAAATTTTCTTTGTCCATTCCCTTTGACACAAGAGATTCCACTGTTGGTTACATATTCCCAAAGAAATTAAGGCAGAAAGGTCCTGTATACATAAAATACTCATATCGACACTTCCTGTAGTAACAAAGCCATTTTCATGATCACATTGCTATCTTAATTCAATAAACTCCAATGGCTCCTTATGGCTTCCAAGATCAAATACAAAATTAAATGTCACAACAAGGCATTTAAGTCCTTCAAAAATTCTACTTTCTATCTTTTCTAGGCTTCTGATACCTTACTTCCCTGTACTCAATCTGGTGACACCGACCTCCAGTGTGTTCTACAAAGAAGATACTCCATCTCTCAATTCTGGGCATTAAAAGGATGTCCTCCAAGCCTGGAATATTTTCCCTTCTCATTTCTGCCTACTGGCTTACCCAACTAAAGACTTTTCTAAACTCAACTCTAGTGCCTTCTGTCTTATTTGTGATTTATTCTGCTTACATTGTTATTTGCATGTTGTTTCCATCATTAGACTGTGAATGCCTTGAGGGCAGGGATTGTCTTCTGCCTTTTAGTATCCCTAGTACTTAATACAGTACCCGGCACACAGAATATGCTTTATGTTTATTGACAATTTAGTTTCACAAGATCTAAGTTTACCAGTGACTGACTACAAGCTAAATTGAGCCTCTCCTTTCCTTATCCTCTTAACTTCTTGAGCATATGACCCACTGTTTTAAAAAAGGCAAATCCTCTACTTCTGTTATCTTGGCTTCTCTGGTTCTCCTTTTTGTCTTGGACTTTTCAGAAGAAAACTTCAGTCCATCAAGTCCATTATTTAAAGAGTAATCACCTCTTCAGCACCCTCCACATGTACTCTAGGCAGCCTCTGCCTGAAGACCTCCAGTGAAGCAATAACAAATCCCAATTTAACAAAGCACTCTTCTTAACAAAGCCTGGGGAGGAAGAATTGCAAACACTCACCTCCCAGCTACAAATGGAGAAACTAAGGCTAAGATTAGATGGCTTACTAACAACTGTCCTATAGAAATTACTTAAATCCCAGTCTCCTGATCCCCATATGTATATTCTTTTTACCACATTGCCTGAAGATAAAAAGGAGAGATTGGAACCAGTCACAAAAAGTAGAGGTGTCTATGTAAAGAAAAGCTTGATATTCTATTTATGATCCACCTGTGCTAAAATGCTAGAACATTAGAGATCTAGTTAAAGCCTTTCATTGTCCAAAGAGGTATCATTAACTTAGAATATATATTTTTGCCAGAAGAACAAGCTGCAACATCTTCCAACAAAACAAATCCTGTAAAAGTTCTTGTAAAAAAGTTCTTTTCCCCAGGCAAATGAATCTAAAAGATATGATGTGGGCCTATGAAATTGCAAGGTACTGGAAGAAAAAAGCAGAGTAATGCCTACAGGAAGTTGTATTTCCTATCTCCTATCACAAATCAGGGGTCTCTTAAAACACCTCACCAAACCTTGGATGCCCAAGCATTCCTTATATGGTTGAAGATCTCTCAATTCCAGAGTGTTTAATATATAAATTAAGAGCATCCAGTATTGGTCTGTATTATCACTGTTACCAATGCACATTACATCCTAACAGATGCATTGTAGACTGAAATTTCTTAAGCTTAAAATGTATAAATCTATAATATGAATTATTTTCTCATTTCATTAATGATTTCATTTTAAAATGCAATACAATGAAGTTACTTAGAATAAGGTGTGTCTTATTGAACTGCCTGACATTAGGAAGGAAGGGTGAAGGGAATTTAGAGCCCAAAATTTTAAAAAATGTTCAAAAAAATTTTTTTACATGAAATGGGAGAAAAATATTAAATTAAAAAAAAAAGGCTGAAGCAGGCACTAAGGAGTGCTTTAAGTTTGGTTAGACACTGAAGATGCCAGGTATCCATTGCATCCCAGGCCATCAATCATTAGCTTGACTCATGTCCTACCTGTATTGACTGTATTTTGATGACTCTCTGGAAGAAATCGAGGTTGATGATTTCACAATTCTACCTCATTTACATCCAATTTATGCTTGAAGCCATATCTATTACATGATGTGATTGGGTCTATTTGAAAACAAAGGATGAATGGGCAACTAAGCAGCTCAACTGATAGAGCACCAGGCCTCGAGACTGAAGTTCCTGGGTTCAAATTTGGTCTCAGATATTTCCTACTTATGTGACCCTGGCCAAGTCACTGTAAAATTGAGATTTAAACTCTGGACTTCAATCCCCACAAGTCCTTGCTCCACTTCCCCAAAATGCTTTGTAATCTCACGGAATTCTGAGGTGGGCGAGATCGAGAAGGTACTTAAGCTGATTTAAAGGCTTTTGAGCTCGCTCTCTCTTTTTGGACTTCCGTTTTGGAGGAGAGGTGGCTCTTTCCATAATGTAGGTGAGGTCTTGTCTAGGCCTCTGGCCTAGGCACATTTTCCTTATCTTGTATTTTCTTTAATCCTTAATAAACCTCAAAAATATAATACTCCTTGCAGAGAGAAACTAATTTCTACCTGCCTCAGTCTCCCCTAAATTTTAATCTTTACATCACTTAACCTGAATTGTCAATAGCCCTTACTGTTTTTGTCTTGGTACCAACGTACAGTATTTATTCTAAGATGAAAGGTAAAGGTTAAAAAAAAAAAAAGACAAAGAACAACATGTCATGATCATACATACCATTTGTTTTTGCTGGGTGTGCAATCCACCTACCCCATTAGTGATAGTCACTTTTGAGGGACCACACCTCCTATATTCATGAGCTGATCTTTGCTACTTTATTTGCCATGCTGTTTGATCAAAAAGTCTTTTGCTTTGAAACTATTTACTTCTAATGATAGGCAAAAATAAAACATTTTTTGGGCGGGGACAAAAGAATAAGGGGTGCCTGAGAAACAACAGGGTATAATGTTCAAGCTTGAAGTTAGACAACTCCTTTATCAGCTCGCTCTCATCATACTCATTATGTTCATAATCCCCCAAGACTTTTTCCTCCTGTACCACATATCCTTAACCTTGGTGTCATGGACCTCCTGGACAGTCTGGTACAATATCCCTTCTGAAATTGAGATTTTCAAATGCATGAGAAAATACATAGGAAACCAATTATTACTGGAATAGAGTTAGCAAAATAGTTTAAAAACCAAATTCAGACACCAGGTGAAGAACATCTGTTCTACATATACTCTTTTCATAAATTCATCTGCTCTTCATGGCTTTTACTCTTACTACTATGCTCAAGGCTGCCAAGTCGACATAAATCTCAGATGCTGGGCTCCAGTTCTTATTTTCTATGATTTCTCACCTTAAATGTACCAATCCACCCAACACCTAACACCAAACATGTTCAAAGCTGAATGTTTTTCTCCAAACTGGCTTCCCTTTCTCCAGTCTTCTAGCTTTAAGATGGTCAGCTTTGTACATAAAAGAAAAAGAATCCAGCCAAAAGTCTTCCTGTTTTTCCCTACAATCTCGTATTCTCCTACTATCCTAACCAGGGCACTCCTACAGAGATTACTCTTAACAGTCTCCAAGCTAGCTTCCCTGCTTTTAACCTCTTTCAATTCATCTTGTAAATCATTACCAGGATAATTTTCCTAAAAAATACTTTAAAAGTATTTTAAAAAACCACATTTTCCCTATCAAGAACCTACTGCTCCCCACTGCCATCACATCCAAATTTTCAACCAACTTTTTTAATGTCCTGCATACATAACAGACTTAACTGTGTCTTCCAATATGCTTAATATGTAGCATTTTCTCTTATATCAAACTGATCAATAATACACTGTCCTATATTTTGAACAATGATACACGTATAACCCAGTGGAATTGCTCATCAGCTGGGGGGGGGGGGAGGAACGAGGGGAAGGGAAGAACATGAATTATGTAACTTTGGAAAAACGTGCTAAATTAATTTAGAAAAGAAAAAACCATATTATCCTCTACAAGTCATGGTCCCACCAACTCTGACTCTACTCATCCTACTCCGATGCATATGGCTCAATCTTTTCATTCCTAAAAACAAACAAGATACTATTTGTAAAACACTTAGCACCATATGGGGCACTTAGAAGGTGCTTAAGTGCTTGTTCTTTCCTTCATAATCAGAGCTACCTAATTTAGCATTTAATTTATCCCTAATTGGCTTAATATTAGTCTATAAATACCTGAGTGTTGTATTCATATTGTTGCCCTGTGGATTTGGAAGTAGTGAAGCTTAAGGTGGCCTACCCTCAGCAAAGCCTGCACAGAGGGTTCTCTAGTGCCTCAAGAGCACTATCCTTTCACTTTCTATGTGCTCATGTGGAGCACATAGAGCTTTACCTTGCCCTTGTAGAGGATGACTGGGCAGACAAAGCGCCCTCGGCACCGGGCCATCTTGCTTCTATTGACAAGGTCCTGCAGTCGGCTCACCTGCACAGTGCTTTCAAACCTGCTCAACATAAAGGAGTCGGTTAGTACTCAGGCCACATGGCTGGGAGTAAAGATATGACTGATTTATAAGCAGTTGTTGTCTAGAGGCAGACTACAAATTGGCTCAAATCAGAAGAGAAAAGACTCAGAGAAAGGGATGAGACAGTCACCAAGGAAGATGCGCTCTGCATTTGCAGCCTTTTTGCCTAATGCCCAAGATTCTAAGTTTAGTAATGGTGCCCCCCTCAATACACCCAGTAACTAGTTTCAGCATTTACTGAAAGCAGAACACAATCTCAAATATCATTTCCTCAAAATAGAGGCCTGCTTTCACATGTTGTATATAGTTTATTTAGCCTATAAATATACTATACTGACACCCATTACTCACTTCCCATAAGAGAAGGTAGCCAAGGGGAAACAATACTTTAGTCTCTCCTCTGGCCCCCATTTAAAAAAAAAAAGGGAAACTGAATCCTTTTTTTTTCCTTTACAGACCAGAAAAGCATTTATTCTTAATAAATGTGCCCAGAACTGAGAACACAACAATTTCTAGTTGCAAGAAGCTTACACTCCAATAGAGATTAGGTGAGACAGAAGTAGGGAGGGATACAATTGTGATGTTTTTAATCATTTAATATATGTTAAGGGTACAGGGAAAGTTATAAAAGTTTTGTTAATTTTCCTCCCCAATTGTGTACATCTACTCCTGGTAACTGTTACCAATGATGCATCATTAGCGAGTAGGAAACAAATGTATTTCATGTTGTCCAACTCCTATTAACTTATCAATTTCCCTTCTAAATATGTTTCAATCTTACTAGCCATTCCTTGCTATTTTCACTACATCTGATTAGGCCTTGTTTCTGCTAATATTAAGAGGTAATTGCTTAGGATAGTTCTTCAGTACCTTATTAGCACCTTTCTGCTACTCATTCTAGACACTAAATTCACTGACAGTTTTTAACTTCTTAAGAAAAGCTCAGATCACCTAGGACCCAAGCCCTTTTCTAATGTCTATTAGTTACATTTTTTTTTAAAGGAGGTACTAAATCACTCTGCAATTTCCTCTTTCAGAAGTTCATCTAGAGTGGAATAAAACCAAGTTTACTTTTTTTTCCTAATAAAAGAATGTCAGAACCTTTCTCCTACATAATTTTGCCAATAAAAATCAAGATTTAAAAATGTAAACATGATCTATTACCACACAGTTTTCAAACTCTCCACACTTCCCTTATCCCCAGAAGATCCTCACTTAATACTGTTTTCCTCTACAAGGCAGAGGAATTCTGAAATTCTTGTGGGGAAAGTTGTATATTATATTCTCTAGTCCTCTCACGACCATCCTTTAAAAAATCTGTCAGATCTAAAAAAAATTTAGGATGTTTTCCTTAGGAAGTTTCTAAGTTTTAGAAAGCAGGTCCTAACCAGGTAGGTCTGCAGAGAATGGGGAAAGAGCATATTAACATCTGTTTTTCAGTTATAGATACAGGGAAAACAGCTACATACTAAGGGAAGTGAACTGGTTTGAGTTTTGAAATACCCCAATAAGACTGGTGTAGGCTTTATTGGATAGCAAACAGCTTGAAAAGGGATTAAGTTTCTTGTTTCCTCCTAACTAAAATAAGTAGTAGAGGATGAAACCATGACTAAGACAAAAGAATTATTTCTGTTTTCCGAATGAATACAACCATTTTTAGTGGCTGGCTATGTAACTCCAACTCCCTTCCTAGTATGCTAAATAAAACTCCATCTTGTCTTTTGCAGAAATTTCTATAGTATTAACAGCCCAAAATACTACCACACCCCTATTAGGGCTGCTCTGTCTAAACTCAATCATCTTTTTAAACATCTCAGCTCAATCTAGTATGATCTTATACTTGTATCACACCAACATTAAATGCAGCATCAGTGGAAAAAAAAATATGGAGAATTTTCCTGCTGTACTCTGAGCAGAATGATCTTCCCTTAATTCTGTCTGTTCTGTTTAGAGTGGCTTCCCTATTGCAGGCAATGACACAAACCTTCTTACTAGACTGTTCCTAAAATTGATCCAGTTACTTAGCTTAGTCTAAAAACAAAAAATCCAGCTAACAAGATCAAAGTCAAACTTGTCTAAGAAACAAAAATTATACTACTCTACTTTTACATGTACAATCTCTTCCCTTAATTTCCCCTTCAAGGGTGACACCTACTCTCACTGCCACCTCAAGCACCTTATTATGTAGTCTTATAAAAACTAACTTTACAAGCTTTTCTTGTATAAATGCTTTAACACAGAAACCCTAAAACCACTTCCAGTAGTATGGACAGAGTGGCAATGATGTGCTACAACCCCACCTTTCTATGTTGTATTAGGGCAACAAAGGGAAAGATAAACTTAAGTTAAAAAACTGATTTGGGTTAATGTCTCACTCCTTTCTTGGAAAGGAGCTGTTGGGCTCCTAAAGAAGCTACCAGTTGGGTTGGGTTTAAATAGAGAATGCAACTAAAAGACCTAGAAAGGCTTTTCTTTAAGCTTTAAGAGCCTAGAATTTAAAATTTTAAAACCCAGAATGGGGAAATAAAAGGTCAACCATTAGAAATAACATGACTGGGGGGAGGGGGGGCAAGAAGGGACAGCAGAGTGCTTAATGGATTGAGAGCCAGGCCTTGAAACAGGAGGTCTTAAGTTCAAATCTGGCCTCAGACACTTTCTAGTTGTTCGACTCTGGGCAAGTCACTTAACCCCCGTTGCCTAGCCATTACTGCTCTTCTGCCTTAGAACCAACACACAGTATTGATTCTAAGACAAAAGGGTTTAAAAACAACAACAAAAGAAATAACACGACTTCAAGAAAGTCTAGGAGAAAAAAGAAGGTATTAAGGACTATTGGGTACATGTGGAATTGTGATTTGACACAGCTCATATTGCCTCATCAATAATTCCTCCTCTTCCTGAACACTCCTAGTGGCTGTATAAACCCTGTTTGGAGCCCCTAAAGAATTATGGACCCTTTTATCAGGGCTCTTTAGCCCCAAACTAGGTAAAATATTCCTTGTATCTATCGGTTCCCAAATTGATGACTGAGGTTTACACATCGAGTTATGATTTTCTGAAGCCTTAGAGTCTTGTTTTTAAAGTTATTATTGCTGGGGTTTTGCTTGTTTTTTTTTAAATCAGCTCAAGTCTCAATTGTAGAACAGGGATAAGACATTTAAAACATTTTTTGATACTATATAAATCCAACTCCTGAAGCTTACTAAGAAAAAAAAGCAATGAGAATATTCAACACCCCAATTACTAGTTTATTGCCCAAATGCAGCCCCAGCCTCACAGCTGAATCTCACAAAGCGCCTTACATATCTATAATCAGTAACTGCTTACGTGTCTTTCTCTTTTTCAGCGCTCTCATACTCCAAGAACACAATGTGCCGGGGATAGTGGCCACAGATTTCTCCATTCACATTCTGGATCACACTGTAACAGTAATCTCTGCCAAACAACTCTAGACATCTCTTCTCAATTCGTTCAACCTGAAAAGAGATTAAAATCTAACTAAGCACAGAGCACTGTTTTAGCTGGGAATGCAGTAATAATGGGTTAACTTACGTGAATTATACATTTGCTTTTTACAAACACCCAGAGTCCCTTTCTAATCTTTGCCAAGATTGCATTTATAGATTAACATATCTGTCCTAATTCAGGAGACTCCTTGGCCCTAGATCTTTCAGACATGCCACCAAGCAGTGACAAATAGTTGGTCTAGAGGTAGCCATCTAAGCACAAACTTCTTGATACTTATTGCTTGTGGATATCCCTTGAAGCTGCTCTGTCTACAAGCTAGGGAAAGGCTTGTGGAGAAGAAATGGTAAGATTTATATTACCTGTCAAAGACTGCAAGGAAAGAAGTGACTGATTCTGATTCAAACAGGTGTCAAAACAGATAATATATAACAATACAAAGATGTGACCTCAGGAGATCTTAGTCATTTACCCTTTCAAAGCAGTAAAAATGAAAGGGATAATACTTGTACTAGGATTTTGAAGAAAGTGTTATCAACTTTAAAGGACTACATAAAAAAGTTATTATTAATAATAGAATTTTCAGCAAATATTAAAGGTATTTCCATCACTGAGCCTTCTGGAAGTAGATAAAACCCTCAGATGTTCTATGGACATAAAATTGACCCTCCATTAAATAGAGATAGATGGCTAGAATTAACAGAAAATCAAATTCACACTCAACACTTTGAGGTACAGAGGGATATAGAATACTTTGTCCTAACTGAATAAGTCCTTGGGCTAATAAATAATCGGCAATCTCAGAAGGTTTTAACAGCATGTCTGAACAGGTACAGAAAACAGGCAACTACCTGACCCAAGCCAGAGCTTGCCTAAAACCCAGAAGCATTCACTGAAATACCTACTGGCGCACTGGAACAACCATATCACATTCTGCCAAGCACCAAGAATTTACTGAATTATTCCTATGTGCCAGGCACTGTGTTAGAGATAGTAAGTCAGTCAAAATACTACCTCTCTGCAAGGAAGCCCAGTCGAATAGTAGGGGAGACAACATGCCCAAAAAAATAAAAAATAAAAGGCACAAAATAAACTTTAGACAGGATAAATTGGGAATAATCTCAGAAGGAAAATCCTGAGATTAGAGAGAGCTATGATGCTTTCTAGTTCAATCCCTTTATTTTACAGATAGTTAGGAGACTCTTGACTGATAAAGCACCAATGGCTGGGCCTGGCACTCAACTAAGCTATGGGCGAACACAAAGAAACTTAAAAGGCTATCCCTGCCCTCAAGGAACCCACAATCTAGCGGGAAAGACAACAGGCAAAGCAAGCTTGTATAAACATATAGACTGGATAAATTGGAGATAGTCTCAGAAAGTACTAAGATTAAAAAAGGCTGCGCCCCTTTCTAGTTCAACTCCTTCATTTTACAAACGAATATAGGTAACATTTAAGAAGCGCTTCTATTGGGGGAAACAAGGTAGGAGACCTCGATGAATTACACTATAGTGACTGGGGTCAGGAGCCAACATGGGGGGGAGGGTGTGTGAGAGCAGATAAAACTGTCAGATGCTCTATGGACATAAAACTAATTGACTTCATGAACTAGAGATAGAAGCCCAGAGTTAACAGGAAAACAAAAGACAGAGAGCACCAGGCCTGGAGACTGGAGGTCCTGCGTCCAAATCTGACCTCAGACACTTGCTAGTTGTGTCGTCTTGGACAAGTCATATAACTCCACTGTCCAGTCCTGACCGCTCTTCTGCCTTGGATCCGACAGATATTATCAATCCTAAACCAGAAGAAAAGGATTTTTTTTTTTTAATCTAAAAGATGTCCAAGGGAAAGACTTGTAGGCACCGAGTCAACAGGCACTTGTGAGGCACTAACTGTGTGCGAAGCTCTTAAGGTAAAGCCAGTTCCTGCCCTCAGGAGGATACCACTCTAACCGGGCAGACCAAGCGCCAGCAGATAAACCAGAGGGGATTAACCAGGGAAGTCCAGAGCCCCGAGCTTGGGGGAAACAAAGAACTGCCGCTTCATTTGGAAACCAGAAAGAGGAAGAGGAAGCAGGCGTGGCGGGGGGGCGGGGGGAGGAGAGCAGGGGTCTGGCCCCAAAGCTGCCGCTCCCCGCGGTCCCTCGCCCTTCTCCCGGCCGCACCTTGGCGTTGCCCGCGCCGCTGCCGCCGTCCTTGGCCCGGTACTGAGTCCGGGAAAACTCTTTCAGCAGCTCAACAAGCCCCGGCTCCTGTGGCGGAGACGACGAGGACGACGAGGAGGAGGAAGCGGAGGAGGAGCCGGACGAGGGAGAAGAGGAGGCAGCGGCGGCCCGAGCGCCGGCCATGCCCCTGGCTCGTGTCCACCTCAGCGCGCCGCGCACCAGCCCATGCCGCCGGGCCACTTGCCCGCCCGCCAGCCCGCCGCCCAGCCCAGCCCTTCTCAAGTCCACCCCGCGCTCCGGACCTAGACCGGAACCGACCCAACCCCGCCTTCTATACCCCTCGCCACAACCACAGCCGGGAACGGCTCACACTTCCGCCGACGCCCATACCGGATGTTTACTCCAGCCCCGGCCAATAGACGTCCTGGAACGCGCGCCCCGCCCCGTTGATGGCCCGCCCATCTCCACCTCCGCCCCCGCCCCTCGCCGTGGAAGGAACCACGTGTGGAGAGTTATGGGGAGTGATTTCCACGTGCTTTGTGAGCTGAAGAAAAGTGGTCGAAACCATCGACGCCGCTGATAGGCTGAAAAGGGAGAGGACTATGGAACTTCCCACACCTGGAGCGGACCGTGGTGTGGGGGCCATAATCATTGCCACGTGGGGAAGCTGTGTCCTTATGGTAGCATCTCCTGTCACAGAATGACAAACTGCAGGCTAGGAGGCAGTCACTCATTCAAAAACTTTTTTTCATTTAATTATTTTTAACATTCATTTTAAAAATTTGAATCCTGAATTCTTTTCCCCCCACCATCCCTTCCCCACTCATTGAAAAAGTGAAGAATATGATGCCTATTATGCATATGAAGTCATGCAAAGCATATTTCTGTTAGCCACCAACAAACAGTTATTAAGTACTTCCTATTTGCCAGGAATTATGTTAAGTGCTGTGGATGGCAAAAAAAAAAAGCCAAAGACAGCCCTTGCTCTCAAGGAGCTAACAATGTAATTAGTGTAATGAGAGACTGTGCCTATAATTGGGAAGAAGAGGGGGAGAAGAAAACAGAAAGAGGGAGGAGAGAGAAAAAGCCCTAGAGGGGATCTCAAACACCATCTAGTCCAATCTAACCCCCATCCCTTTAGAGATTTGGAAAATAGGATGCAGGTACATTAATGGACTGTGTAGATTCATTCAACCAATCTGAAAAGCAATTTGGATCTTCATTCTTAAAATCACTAAACTACATATCCTTTGACCTAACAATACCAGTAATAAGCATATAATCCAAAGAAATCAAAGAAAGAGGAAAAGGAGTTACATGTGTATAAATATATACATGTGTATATAGAGGAAGAAAAAGAGACAGAAAGGGGAAAGAAGAAGAGAGGAGAAAGAGAGCTAACATTAAAATAGCTTTTAAAGATTTGCAAAGAATTTAAAAATATTATCTCTTTATCCTCACCATAACATTAGGAGGTAGATGATATTGTTATCCTTATTTCACAGACGAGGAAAATGAGGTAAACAAAGATTAAGTGACTTGGCCAGCGTCATATAGCTAGTAAGTTTCTGAGGCAGGATTTGAACTCGTGATTTTCTGATTCTAGGTCCAAGACCTTATACACTGAACCAGCTAACTGAGGATCCAAGAAATTAAATAGTTCCTTTCATGGATTTAGTTAACAGCAGAACTGTAACAGGAATCCAGGTGTCCTGACTCCAGGTCAAGGACATTTTCACTGCACTGCTCTGAAGTTGGCAACTGGCCTGTGCAGGCAAACGTTACAATTCAACCAATTAAACCATTCAGCCCAAAAGTCCAGAGGGAATTGTCTTTCCAGCAATGTCAGTCCCTTTATTATTTCACCTAATGCAAAAAATCTTTACTTAGCCCCATAAAACCCTATTTTGAATTCAGGAGGCAATGAGATATAGTTGAAAAGAGCACATTGAAGTCGAGTGACCTAGTTTCAAGCCCCAACTTTCCCAGGAATTTGTTTGATTACCTTAAGTAAATTATTTCATTTTTCTGTGACTCTGTTTCCCTGGCTTAAAGGGCTGTTATGGGATTCTTATGTTGCTGGAAGAAATGCAGAATGGGTCCATTACAAACTCAAATCATCTCACCTGAAGAGGTCCTTTTGTTGAAGCCAAATCTGAACTCAAGTCTTTCAGATTTACTAGACTATCAACACAGAAAAGCTGGTCATTGGAAAGGATTTCTGGGGTGGTGTAGTCCAACCACTACTGAAATAAGAATCCCATCTAACTTGTCCAAATGATCATCCCATCTCTGCCTGAACACCTCTAGCACTGTTAGTATCTCCCTCTATTTGGATACTCTCCCTTCCTTGAGCTTCCAGGATGCCATTTTTTCTTGGTTCTTCTACCTGCTTGCTTCTTTTCCAGTTAACCAGTTCATTATCAATTTACCAGTACTGTATTACCAATTCAGACTTCCCCTTCACCAATTCATTATCCTTCTTCCACTCCATAAAGATGGGTGTTTCCCAAGGCTCTCTATAATTCATTCTTTGCTGACCTAATTCACTCTGAAATGTTTTACATATCTATGCAGATACTTCCCAGATCTATATAACCAGTCCTAAATTGAGGACCCTGAAGTTCTAATTCATCATCTTCAATCTTCCTGGTAAGCAGGCACTCCCACTTACATTAATTACTGCTATTACTGATATGACATTGACTGAGCCAAACTCATTATCTTCCTCTTCAAGTCCACCTCTCCTAACTTCCTGATTTCTCTTGAGATCACTATTATCTTCACAGACTCCCTAAACTTGGAACCTTAAAGTCATCTTTGGTAGATCTCCTTTCTCACTCCCTATATACTCCCAGTTATCTCCAATCTCCATACAACCATCCCTTTTGTTCTCTATTTTTCCACTCCCTGAGTTCAGGCCATTATAATCTAAATGAACTATTTTAATGGCCTCTATTGGGCTCCATATTCTGGCTTCTCCCTTCTTTAATTCGTCCTGCAGGTATAAAAATAATTTTCCTAATGTACAAATCTCATTGTAACATTCCCCTACTCAAACACCTGCTTTGATTCTCTATTGACACTAGGATAAAATGCAAGTCCTACCTGGTAGGGCAGGATATCTTTTTTTGTTGTTATTGTTGTGAGGCTTTTTCTATTGCAAAGAGGGGAGGTAGGAAGAGAGATACCTGGAAATTTCAATGTAGCTAAGCAAAGAAATTAATTAAAAACACTAATCAAAAAGTATTTGCATATAACTGGATTCTCTAGTAATCCTATGCATTTCTCATATTTATTTATGAATATAATTATGAGAAAGCATCCATAGGGATAGTAGGGGGTCTGTGACAAAAAAAAAAAGAAAGATTAAGAAGCACTCATCTAGGCTATGGCCCTTTGCAGTCCAGCTCCAAACTTTTTTACCTGTCTTATTTCACAGGACTTCCCTCAATTCTGCATTCGAGTCAAATTAGACTAGTAGCTTTTTCCTATCTCTTGCCTCTCTGCATTCCAATAGCTACATACCCATCTCCACTAACACACCATCCCCATTCCTGGAATATGCTCCCTTCTTTCTTTCCTATCATGGGATCATAGCATCATAGATCTAGAGTTGGAAGAGACAACCAAAGCTATCTAGTCCAATCCCCTTGTTTTACAGATGAGGAAACTCAAATCCAGGGAGGTTGTGGCTTACTCAGCATCTTACAGGTAGTAGGATCAGAGGTAGGATTTGAATTCATGTCCTTTGATTCTCTAGCTAGTGCTCTCTCCACTGTACCACACTATCAACTATCTTCTTTCCCACCATGTTTCAGTTCAGTACCACCTTCTCAATGAAGCATTCTCTGATTCCTTCAGTTGAAAGTGTTGCTATAGCCTAAAATATCCTAGATTTCTTTCTCTGGATCTCTCCTTTGAGCTCATTATGCCTTTTCTTGTGTCTGACTTAGCTGTATGCATGTCATATTCTCCAACCCTTTCCCACTGGGCAGAGATTGTGCCGTGTTTATTATTTTATATCCAGTGCTAAACACAGAGCTTTGAATGTAATAGGAACTTAACAAATATTTGTTTAATTGAATCATTGGGGGAAAAAAGTATACCTGGAATACCACAGTCCTCAAAGAATTGAAGTTGTGGCTTAACCAAAATACTAGAGAAAGATGCATGGATGGGTGAGAGATGACTATAGCATATAAACAATGAAAAGTTGTACAGGAGAAGCAACATACAAGATATTAGCAAAGAAATTTATGGTCAGGTAATGTATGAGATGGGGAATGAACCTTAGCAACTAAGCCAGGTTAGGGAAGAGTTATAGCATGAGAGTTATAATACACAATATTGCATGATATATATATTAGAAATTTTTTTCCTAGCTGTGTGACCCTGGGCAAGTCACTTGACCCCCATTGCCTACCCTTACCACTCTTCTGCCTTGGAGCCAATACACAGTATTGACTCCAAGATGGAAGGTAAGGGTTTAAAAAAAAAAGAAAGAAAAGAAATTTTTAAAAAGTGCCATATGAGGTTGTTGGGTGGTTGAGTGGAGAATGACTTACTAGAGTTAATTACAGAAAACTTCCTTGAGAAGATAGAATTTAAACTGGTCAAAAGATAGAGCAGGATCCCCAATCTACTAGGTGGATCTCCCACTGGAAAGTTCTATGCATAATGATATGGACCAGACATGAATAGGATGAAAAGGTACGGCTGAGCTGTTGTCTATTCCACAGGACAGAGTATCCATACCAATCGATATCACAGATCTGGCAAATAAGGAAATATAGAAATGAAAATGTGACTTATTTGGATCTCCTCAGCAGTAATTTGTATATACACCAAAATAGTACTTCATTGTGCTTTTAAGGGGTTTAAAGTCTTTCCCTTTTATGCACTTCTCATCTTCTCAATTCAACTGGCCATTCTGTTGGGGTGGTAGCTGAGTCCATTTAAGAATAGTGGAATCTACCTTTCTTGTTTTATTTCATATTATTCCCTTTCAGGCACTCTCTATAAGTCAAATTGGCCCACTTATTGTTCTCAGTATACAAACTTCAATCTTTTCTCTTTTTTACCTTTGCACAAGCTGAGGGTCCCCATATCTGGAATGTATTGCTTCTCTCACCTCTGACTTAACACAATCCATAGTGCCCTTCAGTGCAAAGCTCAGCTACTGCCTCTATACAAGGCCTTCACAGAACCCTCCCCAATGAAATTACTTTGTATCTACATTATATTTACTTATCTGTATACACTATATTCACTTATTTGTGTACAAATCTGTATTTTCCTACTAGTATAATGTAAGTTCCTTGAGGGCAGAGACTATTTTGTTTTTTGTTTTAGTACCCCAATGCCTTAAACATGAGATGCTTAATAATTTCTTGGTGAAATGACTTTGTTGAACTGTGAACTCTCATTTTGTTGGTTAAAGAGGAAAAACTCATTAAATTTTGCCTATTTTCTCTGCTACCCTATTTGATCTTTTCATCTCCATTTTCTGTGGTAGCTTCTTTAGAGGCTTGTAAGGATCTGAGGTTGGCCAGGGCACATTTTTTTGGAGCCCATCTCCTCCAGCAAATCTTACTCAGATGGCTTCTTCCCTGATTCTTCACCAGTTATTATCTCTTAAGCACTTGGATTTATATGGAATGTCCCTCAGCTTATTAATAGGTTGTATAAACTAGTAGAATTGCTTGTCAGCTCCAGGAGGGGAGAGGAGAAAAGGGAGGGAGAGAAATATTCTAAAAAAATTAAAATTAATAAAAAGTATAAAAAATAAAGGATGAGTAGGACTTCAACAAGTGGAGAAAATACATCTTAGGCATAGGGTAACAGTGTGAGCAAAGGCATGGAGAGATGTTGAGCATGTTGGGGCAGGGTAGGGGGGCATTAAGCAAGATAGAGAATTGTCCAGTTCTGCTACAACACAGTGAATGGAGGAGAGTAGTATGAGCTAAGACTGGAAAGGGTACCAGAGCTCCTATATTATTATTACCAATAATAATAATCAACATACTGCAAACATCCAGGGAGAAGCAGTTTAAGTAAAAAAAAAAAATTAGCTGGGATTGCACAAGACCTGGCAGTTTCTTCTAAAAGTGAGGGAATACAGTATTTGAAAAGATACAAGAAATAAGCTTAGAACCAAGAATTTACCATTCAAAATTGAGGACTGTATAATCCTTTAGGGAGGGAAATGGATCTTTAATGAAATAGGGTATCTTCAAGCCTTTTCAATGAAAAGACCAGAGCTGAGCAGCTTTGAAATATAGACATGAAAGTCCAAGGAAACTTAGAAGAGTACATTTATTTGTATGATTGGAAAGAATTGTATGACGATGTAGTACTAACAATCTAATGGGGGAGAATAAATAAATGTCTCTTCAGAAATTTAATGTCTTCAAAGGACATTAAAGGAGATAAATAAGGAAAAAAACACTCAAAGATCCTGGGGGTTGATTGTTTCTGTTTTAAAGGTTTGAAAGGGGGAAAGAGAAGGAAAGATAAAAGGAGAAACAGGGGGTGCCTTGCTATTTCTTATATGGGGTATGTGAGAAGACGTGTATACTAACATGAAGGATTGAAGGGAACATTCATCAGATGAATCTCATTCTTACCTGAAAAGGACAAGAGGGAGGTGAATACACACACACACACACACACACACACACCATTTGGTGTAGAAATACAAGGGGGATGGGGTGTAGTTAAAAGGGAGAATAATCCTGGAGAGGAAATAGTCAGGAGCATAATAAATTTCTAATCCTGGAGGAGAGATTAAATGGGAAGGACAAAATACAGCAATATTATATCATTTGAGATTATACCTGGCTGAAGAAAGTCAGTTGTTCAAATCCTAATTTTCCTCTTTTTACTATGAGTTTTAAAAAATTATCACCTAAAAAAGTCTAAAAAAGACAGGTAGGAATACTTCTCTTGTGTTTGGGACATTTATAGATCCAGATTGTTTCACTTCTCTCTCTCTCCACAGCAAAACCTTTTGTTTTGATTTTAGTACTGTAAAAAGGAATTCTTAATCCCTTTCTTCTAATTTAACTGGGGACTTGGAGGTCCTTTTACCATACAGATGTGTAAATATATACCAGCCCACAGTGAAAGGAAGTAGAAACCAGAGAGACAGGAAATGAGGTAAGGAGGGCTTATAAAAAGGCCAGCATGAGGACTGAGAGAGCTTTTTGACCTTTTTTGGGTTGGGAGGTGGTTGATAGCTAGTAATCTATATATATAGAGTCTGCCTGGTGAGCTGACCTGAAGGGTGATCAGCTGGACTTCTCTAACTCTAACATCAGTCATAGGCAGTTATAGGGTAGCTAGTTAGGTATTAGGCAATTTCTTTCTTTACCTCTTTCCTATATTTCTCTCCTTTACTATATTAATTTTACTACATTCTTTTACTATTTCTATTTTAATAAAACTAAATTGTTCATTGTTAAAAGCTGCTGGAAATTTTCTTTTCTCTGGCTTAAAGGGATAATATTAATTTACAATTCTACTATATTCTCATTAAAACTTAAATAAGTTATTAAAAGCTGTTCTTTTTATTTTGTCAAAACTTCTAATTTAACCCTTATTGTACCAACAGTATTAATGATGACAAGAATACTAGGACATTAGTGAATTCCATTGGACCCTGATTAGAATCTATACTATGTATTGGTTCCAAGGCAGAAGAATGGTAAGGGCTAGGCAATGGGAATTAAGTAACTTGTCTAGGGTCACACAGCTAGGAATTGTCTGAAGCCAAATTGAACCTCGGATCTCCCATCTCTAGGTCTGGCTCTCAATCTACTGAGCTACTCAGCTGTCCCCCATTCAACTCTTAAGAAGGAATGGGTTGTTAACTTGGAAATAACATAGAACTACTAAAGTAGTCAGAAAAACCAAGTCTTTAATCAGGAAAGAGATAGGCTCAGTAATCGGCTGCTATCACTGAGCCAAGCACCAAAAGCTACTAACAATCAACACCCTGAGGCTCCTGGGACATATCCCTGGGAGAATGCACCAGTGTTGGATGATTTCTCCAAAGAACAATAGAATTTGGGAAACTTACATACCATATCCCATACTTCCCAGTTTCAGACTGAACAGCCTTAAAATATTTGATAATTCCAGTTAGGTGGGGCTAGCAGATCTAAACAAATGCTAAATACCCTTTTAGTCTTAGAAGTTTCCTGTTTCCAAGAAGACTAACACCTGTGCAGGAACCTTCCATGCAACCATGATAATGCCAATCAATCATACTTCCCTGTCCTTAGTTCCCCAAATGGTTTATAAGTTCCTCAAATTCTATTGTTCTTCAGAGAATCATCTATCGGGGTAATCCTTTCAGAGATGCTGTTGCCAGAGTGCCAGAACCTTTGGCTTTGTGTGATGGCTAAATTATTGAACACTATCTCTTTCCTGATTAAAGACTTGGTTTTTCTGACTATTTTAGTAGTTTTGTATTTTTCCCAGGTTAACATCCCACAGCCCCAACAACATTTATCACTTTCCCTTTTCATGAACTTTGTCAATGTGATGGATATGAGATAGAATATTAGAGGGACTTTAATTTGCCATTTTCTAATTATTAGTGATTTGGAGCAATTTTTTCATATGCTTATTGACAACTTGTTTTTCTCTACTCAAATTTTCCTGGTTATATCCTTTAACCAATTGGGGAATGGCCCTACTTCTTACAAATTTGATTTAGTTCCCTTTATATCTTAGAAATGAGACCTTTATTAGGAAAACTTATTACAAAAGTTTTTTCCCCTTCAGTTACCTGCTTCCCCTCCAATTTTCTCTGCATTGGTTTTGTTTGTGGAAGTTTAAAAAAAAAATTATGTAGCCAAAATTGCTCTCTTTATCTTCTGTGCCCTTCTCTCCTTTTTTTTTTTAAGATGTGAACTTTAACTCGATCCATAGGTCTGAAAGGTAATGTCTTTCTACTCCTCTAATTTAATTGCAAAGTCATGTGATCATTTGGAGCATATCTTGGTATATGTCAGAAGACGTTGGGCCTGTGCTTAATTTCTACTACTGTCTAGTTCTCCCAACAATTTTTGTCAAATGGTGAATTCGTATCCCAGTAACTGGGGTCTTAAGTTTATCAAACACCAGACTAAAGGTTAATTTGTTTCTGTTTGTTATGTATCTAATTCCACTGATTGACCTCTCTATTTCTTAACCAGTAGTAAATTATTTTGATGATTACAGGTCTGTATTAAAGTTTGAGACCTGGTACCTCTAGGCATCCCTTCCTTCTTTTTTTCATCATTTCCTTTGAAAGTCTTCACTTTTTGTTCCTCTCAAAGAATTTCATTATCATTATTATTTATAGCTCTATAAAGTAATCCTTTGGTAGTTCGATTGTTATGGCACTATCAGCCTAGAAAAATATGAAAATACTAAAGTAGTTCTAATAAAGGGTCTTTAATTTGGGCAAGGGGATTATAATCTTGGAAAATGCACAGAGCTATAGCAATGGAACTTCCAATGAACCATGGAAAAGGGGATCTCAAATAGACTATTGGAAAGGGGAGAGCAACAGTTAGGCTACATTGAGTTCACAGACATTTGGGAAAGCTGCAATAGCCAGCCCCACAGTATTTGGGAAAGGGGCAGGAGCCTGAGGCCAGGGTAACTGGGAAGGTTGACTGTCCTGGATTTCAGTTCTTGGACAAAAGAAGTGAAGCCCTAGGCTCTAAAGAGGCGAGACCAATTCCAACCAATTCAGTCATCATCTGTTTCCTGGGTTCTTTGCTTTAACAGTCAGGTAAAGAGTCAATTTGAAGTTTCTAAAAATAACGTCATCAGCACCGAATAAGTAAATGTATTACTATTAGAACTGGAAGAGACCTTTGATATCAAGTCCCACCCCTTCATTTACAAATAGGAAGCTGATTTCCAGAGTGGCAGTCATTCTTCCTGGCTTATACAAGCTACTTAGCTGCAGAATTGGGACTAGAAACTGAAGGATACTAATTTGCACTCCCTGAAATTTTTCCAATACACCTTGTCCCTAGAAGAAGGAAGAACTCCTTACACAGTAGGCAGACTGTAATAATGCCTAGAATGCCACATTTGCAGTTAGGAAGACCAGAGTTTAGATCCTGGTATGATACTAGTGCGTGACCCTGGGCAAGTTACGTAACCTGGATGTTAAGCAACTTCCTAGAACTTAACCACTTTAGTCATTAAAGGGACTGTGACTGGTTTTAGTGGAAGGAGGTCCCCAACATGACAAATATCACACAGATCCTTCTCCCGTTTGCCTCATCTTACCCAAACTTTAGGATGTGGAAAACCTCAATAATTTCAGAAAAATACTCAACTCCCTCTGCAAAATATTTCTGCAGAAGCCTAAGATTTCCCTGAAAGAATCTGAATTGGAAATCTCTTCTTTGAGACAATTGACTGATAGTGAACAAATACACCAAGGAAAAAGATTAGATGTTTGCATTTGTACTGAATACAATGTAACAATATTTGTGGAAAACAAAGAACTGAGGATTATACAGGGAACACACTGACCATTCATTCATCAGTTCTTTCTACAAATATTTATTCCCAACCTAGGACAGATACATAGATTCAATATTTACATTGTTCACAAGGGAAACCGGCTAAAACACTGACCGGGCAAGCCCAGCCTTCCTCCCAACTCCTTCCTTCTCTTCCCCTCCCCCAGCAAAATGTGCTCATTTATTTGCCCTTTTGCTTACTTTCTGACCAGGCTCACAGCCTTGATGGGGGGAGGGGGGAGGGAATACCTTCATCTTTCCTCATAGGGCAAGGAGGAACTACTAAATTCATTCATTCCTAAATCCAGCCCAGGAATTTGAGTGCTCTGTAATCTGGATAAATCATATCACCTTTCTGGAACCCAGAAATCTTGTCTGTAAAATAAGTAATTTGTTCTAGATGACCTATAAGCTCCTTTCCAGCAGAAACATTTTATGAATCTATGACAGATCTTGGGGCTTACTGTGTTCCCCTTCTCCCAATGAGACTTGCTTTTTTTTGTTGTTGTTTTTACATCACCTACTTTTTTTTTTAATTTTATAATATTTTATTTGATCATTTCCAAGCATTATTCGTTAAAGACAAAGATCATTTTCTTTTCCTCCCCCCCACCTCCATAGCCGACTCATGATTCCTCTGGGTATCACATGTGTTCTTGATTCGAACCCATTAATTGCTATGTTGTTAATATTTGCATTAGAGTGTTCGTTTAGAGTCTCTCCTCTGTCATGTCTCCTCAACCGCTGTAGTCAGGCATGCTTTTCCTCGGTGTTTCTACTCCCACAGTTTATCCTCTGCTTATGGATAGTGTTTTTTCTCCTAGATCCCTGCAGATTGTTCAGGGACATTACACCGCCCCTAATGGAGAAGTCCATTACATTCGATTATACCACAGTGTATTAGTCTCTGTGTACAATGTTCTCCTGGTTCTGCTCCTCTCACTCTGCATCAATTCCTGGAGGTTGTTCCAGTTCCCATGGAATTCCTCCACTTTATTACTCCTTTGAGCATGGTAGTACTCCATCACCAACATATACCACAATTTGTTCAGCCATTCCCCAATTGATGGGCATCCCCTTGTTTTCCAAATTTTGGTCACCACAAAGAGTGCAGCTATGAATATTCTTGTACAAGTCTTTTTCCTTATTATCTCTTTGGGGTACAAGCCCAGTAGTGCTATGGCTGTATCAAAGGGTAGACATTCTTTTGTCACATTTTGGGCATAGTTCCAAATTGCCCTCCAGAATGGTTGGATCAGTTCACAACTCCACCAGCAATGAATTAATGTCCCAACTTTGCCACATCCCCTCCAGCATTCATTACTTTCCTTTGCTATCATGTTAGCCAATCTGCTAGGTGTGAGGTGATACCTCAGAGTTGTTTTGATTTGCATCTCTCTGATTATAAGAGATTTAGAACACTTCTTCATGTGCTTATTAATAGTTTTGATTTCTTTATCTGAGAACTGCCTATTCATGCCCCTTGCCCATTTATCAATTGGAGAATGGCTTGATTTTTTGTACAATTGATTTAGCTCTTTATAAATTTGGGTAATTAAACCTTTGTCAGAGGTTTCTATGAAGATTTTTTCCCAATTTGTTGTTTCCCTTCTGATTTTAGTTACATTGGTTTTGTTTGTACAAAAGCTTTTTAATTTGATGTAGTCAAAATTATTTATTTTACTTTTTGTGATTCTTTCTATGTCTTGCTTGGTTTTAAAGTCTTTCCCCTCCCAAAGGTCTTACATGTATACTATTCTGTGCTTACGCAATTTACTTATGGTTTCCTTCTTTATGTTTAAGTCATTCACCCATTATGAGTTTATCTTGGTGTAGGGTGTGAGGTGTTGCTCTATTCCTAATCTCTCCCACACTGTCTTCCAATTTCCCAGCAGTTTTTATCAAATAGTGGATTTTTGTCCCAAAAGATGGGATCTTTGGGTTTATCGTATACTGTCTTGCTGAGGTCGCTTTCCCCCAGTCTATTCCACTGATCTTCCTTTCTGTCTCTTAGCCAGTACCAAATTGTTTTGATAACTGCTGCTTTGTAATATAGTTAAAGTCTGGGACTGCAAGGCCCCCATCATATGTGGTTTTTTTTCCATTATTTCCCTGGATATCCTTGATATTTTGTTATTCCAGATGAATTTTGTTATGGTTTTTTCTAAATCAGTAAAGAAATATTTTGGGAGTTCAATGGGTATGGCACTAAATAGATAAATAAGTTTAGGTAGGATGGTCATTTTTATTATATTGGCTCGTCCTATCCATGAGCAGTTAATGTTTTTCCAATTGCTCAGAGACTTGCTTTTTAAATGAAAGCCAGAAGAAAAATTTAACCTAAAGGACTAAATTTCCAAAGGTGGAATTTCAGGGGTGTGTGAGAATTATTTTTTAATGGAGAAGGTCATTTATTGGAGCCTCTCAAATCAAAACACCCCAGGAAGAAGGGAAATAAGCATTTATTAAGTACCTACTCTGTCCAAACACTAAAGCTAAGTGCTTTACAAATAATATTTCATGTTATACTTCAATCAACTCTGGGAAGAAGTTGCTAGGATTATCCTTATTTTACATACAAGGAAATTGAAGCAAAATTAAGTGACTTGCCCAGGGTTGCAAAGCTATGTATGCATTTGAGGCTGAAGCCATCCCTGGGTCAGAGCACTATCCACAATTTGCTAACTGCCTCTCAAGATCTGTACTTTACTAATGCCCAGAGATCAGGAAACCCAAAGGGTGGAATTGTCTTATCCCGGACAGAGCCCCCTTTATTTACAATCAGACCAGATGACACTAGGTACAGACCTGTGCATGAACATGCACATGTGTGCAAACACACACACAATATATGACATGCATGCAGATGTACATGTAGTGTGAATTTTAGATTTACTCCACCCTGCTTAGTCTAGCAACCAGGAATGTATACTCCCCTACTTAAGGATTAAGTGTTGAGGAGAATGGCCTATGACAGACATTTGCTAGCAAGTGACAAATAAGAAACAACTGACAGACCCCCTGGGCTGTCCTAAGTCAAGCTTAAGCTACCATTGGTACATTTGAGACACAGGAAGTGATGTAAAGAACAGTGTATATATTTCACATCACTTCCTCTCCCCTGGCTCTCTCACAGAGATGTGGCTCTCACTCTCACTCTCACTTGTGGAGATGTTGGTCTCTGTCGGCAGCGTGGAGAGTGCTGGGTGGCATTTGGCGTCTTGGTGGTAGGTATTTGCGGCTTGCCAGTAAGGGACTGGAGAAACTCAGTAGCATGGGTTAGGTGAGGCATCTTCCCTGAGGGACCTGGGTAAGTGGTTAGGCTGATTCCTTTTTCCTTTACTTCCTAAAGCACTATCCTCTTAGGAGGCCCCTCATCTTGGAGTAGACCTTGTGGCTGGAAGCTGAGCTAGTTTTAATCTTTTGAGGTGGCCTTCTGACTGAGTTCTCTGAACTTCCCTTGGCTTAGGCTAGGCTGGAGAAATCTTATACCCTTTTCTTTCTCTCTTCTTCTTAATTCCTTCCCTCTATTGTAATTAAACCACCATAAAATTCCCAAAGTAACTTGAGTATTTTTATTGGGATTGAATTAATCCCTGGTGACCACTAGTATAATATATTCAGTCAATAACCCCTAAATTTTACCCCTTATAGTAGGCATATATACCCATGCAAATATACATGTATCTATGCACAAAAGAGGTGTGGGTATGTATACATGTATGTGTATATATTTATATATCCAAGTTAGACACCCTAGAGGATAAATTACAATGAAGAAAAATAGCAGATGAGATATCTAGAAGTTCCCAGAAGATAAAATTCAAGAAACAAGCCATTGGTGAACTTCATGATCTCAAATAGCCATACACAAATGGCCTCAGGTTCAGCAACAAGCAAGCAGACCATATAGTGCAAGGATAATCTTAAAACAAGGAAGAAAATTTGACCTCAGGTATTACTGAAGCTTGATGAGGTGAAATCATGAGTGGAATATGGCTTCAGATGGATATGTCCTTGTCAAAAGAAAGAAGAGATGGGGCAGCTGAGTGGCTTAGTGTATTGAGAGCTAGACCTAGAGATGGGAGGTCCTGGGATAAAATCTGGCCTCAGCTTCTCTGGCCTCAACTTCCTAGCTGTGTGACCTTGGACAGGTCACTTAACCCCCATTGCCTAGCCCTTGCTCCTCTGCCTTGGAACCAATATTTAACATTGATTCTAAAGTGGAAGGTAACAACAACAAAATAGAGAAGAAAGAGAAGTAAAAGGAGGTGGGAGTGGGGAGGAGATGTGGGATAGCATTTATATTCAGAAGTTATATTCATGGGAGGAAATCCAGGAATCAGATGGGGAGAAGCATGGTGGAGACATCTGTGTGAATGTCACTGGGGAGAGAAACAGAAGTGATTTTGTCGTAATATACTACAGATAACCTAGAGAGAAAAAGAAAATAGATAAGCAGTTTGAGAAGTAACTCAATAGTTTTGGTATAGGAAACTGTTATTGTAATGATGAGAGACTTTGATGAACCAGACTTCTGGAGCTCTCTTTTTGTGCTAAAAGCAGAGCAAATAATAACTTTTAAAAAACAACAACCACCACCTTACTATTTTAGAACCAATATTGTCCATTGGTTCTAAGGCAGAAGAACAATAAGGCTGAGACAATGGGAGTTAAGTGACTTGCCCAGGTTCACACAGCTAAGAAATATCTGAAACTAGATTTGAACCCCAAGACTTCCCATCTACAGGCCTGGATCTCCATCTACTGAGCCACCTTGATGTTCCACCAACTTAGATTTTAAAAAAGAAGCACTGAAGATGGAAGCAAGAATTTTCAAGCCATACACCATCACACCCTAGTCTATCTCAGAGTATACAAACAAGTTTATATTCTGTCTTTATCCTTGACTAATATACTTCTTGATTTATCAAGGATTTGTGTTTTGAGGTGGCTTCCAGATTCTTTTTGTCTCCTTCTTATGGTAAATGACTTACTAGGATCAGTTAAAAATTTTAGGCAATTGTTATAATCAATGCTAATTGGTATTTGCTAGAAATAATATATGCCAATATTCAAGGGAAAATGACTTTAATCTCCAAATTATTTATGCAGAAAAACTGGGTATATTTTTTCAAGAGAAAAATATTTGTTAACCCAACAAAAGAAATACAGGAACTATATCAAACTTATGGGAATAAGAGCCATCTCCCAATTGATAAATGGATAAAAGATAAGGACAGACAGTTTTTGGATGAAGAAATAAAACCATGTATAAATATATGAAAAAATGCTCTAAATCACTACTGATTAGGGAAATGCAAACCAAAGTGATTCTGAGGTATCGCACACCAATCAGATGGGCTAAAATGGCAAATGATGAAGGAGATATGGAAAAGTGGGACACTTACAGTGTTGTAGGACAGTGAATTGATCCAACAATTTTAAAGAGCAATTTGGAATTACACCCAGAGAACTATAAAACTGTGGATACCCTTAGATCCAGCAATCTATTTTCAAGGAGATCCAGGGAAAAGAGAAAGAATCTATATGCTCCAAAATATTTATAGCAGCTCTCTTTGTAGTGATAAAAGAACTGAAAATAGAAGGGATGACTATCAATTGGGGAATGGATAAACAAATTGTGGTATATGATTGTGATGGAATATTACTACACTGGAAGAAATGATTAACAGATTAACTTTTTTAAAAACATGGAAAGAACTACATGAGATAATGAAGAGCAAAATGAGTAGAACCAAAAGAATATTATATACAGTTACATATACATATATAAGTGTATATACACAGTTATATTTGAAGAATTACTTGTGAATGTTCATCTTGAAAGAATGAGCTAAAAAATGGAAATACAAAAGACATAATCTATGTATAAATATCTGTTTGTCAGATGATGCCCTCTATGGGAGGACCTGAGAAACCTGGAAAAAAATTATATGGAAGGAAATGTAAGATTAAAATTAATATCCAATAACTCCAAGTATTATATTTTATAAAGTTTATTAATAATCACTTGAAGCAGAAGGGATAAGTATATATATATGTATATATATATATCTGTATAAAAACCTAATTATCTAACAAAAATAAGACCACATGAGTAAGTTCTCCTGCCTGGCTCAAAGCCAGTTTCCATAGCTGTGATTAGGGGGAAGCAAGTGAAAGGGAGGAGCTATATCAAAATATATGGGATGTTGGGATTTAGAGTCCTAGGGAACAGATTCTAATTATACAAAAGGAAAGAAGGAAGAAAGAAACATAGGCATTCCTATAATAGAAATCAAGTTGGGGGCAGCTGGGTGGATCAGTGGATTGAGAGCCAGGCCTAGAGATGAGAGGTTATAGGTTCAAATCTGACCTCAGACACTTTGCAGTTCTGTGACCTGTAATTATTTAATGGAGAAAAGAAATGGGGGGATTGGAAAGACCCAAATGCCACTCCCAGTTGCCCCTTCCCCCACCAATGGTCAAGTCTTGTTTCCTTTCCACAGACCCTGGGCAAGTGACTTAACCCCATTTGCCTAACCCTTGCCCTTATTTTTATAGAGTTACTAAGACAGAAAATAAGGGTTAAACAGAAAAATGTTTTGAAATCTGTATGTATGTCATGGGTGATGAAGAGTGTAGGAATTAAATTTTAATGGTTTGACAAGATTATAAATAATAATTGTGGTAACTGATTCAAAGTATTATTGCTCAAAGTTGAAATGACTTTAATAGCTTTTATTTACAAAAGATGTGGAAAGGGTGAAAGCAGAGAAATACAAAAGGGTAGAGGAAACATTAGCTTATCTAACTAAATAATGCTGTAATGCTCCAGTACTCAACCCAGCCAGGACTTGTTGACCTTCAACTGGAATTAATCTCTCTCCAGAAGACAGGAAGGGAAAGCCAGCTATCCATTCACCCAAATTCCTTCCAAGAGGTAGGTCAAGATGATAACTTGAGCTGAAGGTGACTCCTGAGGCCATCTTTCTTCCTTGAGTTGACCTTCTTCTTGAAGCTGAATTCCTTCTTGAAGTCCAATTCCTTCTTCAAGCCAATTTTCTTCTTGGAGTAGACTTCTTTAGCCCAGAAATTCAGGTCCTTTTATAGTGGCTTCTTGTCCCTTCCCCTTTTCACAGGGGCCAATTACAGCTTCCAAATTTCCCAGTACTGCCCAGGGGTCAGCGTTTGTGGGAACCACTTCTCACCTTTTGGAAGTGAATACTCATCAAAAGAGTTCACAGATTCCTGGCTGACTGAGGTGTAAATTCTCATTTCCTGGCTGATTGAGTTGAAAGGGTAGAGAACTCCTCCACCTAGTGCTAAGTAGAGTGTTCAAGCTTTTGTTGATTCTGTTCAAAAGTAGACAAAGGAGAATTAATGGACAATTGCAGAGTAAATGGAACAAAGAGCTTTTCCTATGTAAGCCAGAGAGGAATACAGGCTAAAGGAGAAAGCCTGAAGTAAAAGGACTCATGGTGGTGAAAGTATTCATCTGATTTGTAGCAGTCCTCACCAATGTATGGACAAGGGAAATAATTAAAATGTAAAGATTGTCTTAGGAAAGTGCATGCTCAGTCCTGTGCATGGCAAGTAAGGCATTTGACCCTTGATCCCAGCATCCACCAGGTTTAGGCACGAACTCAGGTTTCTTTGTGCTCACCTGGCTGAGACAAACAGCACCCCTACAGTGTTGTAATTTACAATTGACCCAATGGCAATCCACTATGTATTCATCCATATGTATTGTGCACATTTGCATCTCAATAAGAATAAATAGGAGCGTCCACAGAAAGCCAGCCCCTTACCTTATCACCCCTCACCTGTCTCTTTAAGCTCCTGGAGCTTAGCCTCTGGCCAAGCTCAGCTTTAACTTCCTCTCTCTCTCTCTCTCTCTCTCTCTCTCTCTCTCTCTCTCTCTATCTCTCTATCTCTCTCTCAGAGTGGTCTGGGTTAGAGTGCCAACTCTAAAGGACCATGCTTTTCCTCTCAGCTAATCTCAATACTCCTTGTAACCACCAGTTAATTTAGAACTACTTAACAGTATCGTGATAGTTAAGTGGTGGGCTTATTCTGTGGAACTGATTGTTAAATATTACTTGTGTGTCTGCCTGCTTCTTATCCATCTCCTTGGCTCCAATCCTTCCCCCAAGGTCAACCTTTTATCTTTCCTTTCGTGGGAGGGCTGCGGGCCAGCCCCCCCACTATATGATTTAAAAAAAATTCAATTTCACATACATAAGGTTGAATCCAATTCAATCCAAAAAGCATCTTATTAAGCACCTCTACAGATTGGTTCTCACTCAATTTTATTGTCATCAGGTCTAATTCAAGCCAATCAAAACATCATTTGTATTTCATATTTTTTAATTGATATATTTCATTTTTCCTTCCTTGCATTTTCTAGCATATCTCTTTTCCTTGTCCCTTTTCCTAGGATCCATCCCTGATAACAAAGAATAAAAAGGAGGGGAAAGGCAATTTTGTGAAATTAATCAGCCAAGTCCAATATTATAAGCAGTGTATTCCATCCATAGTCTTCCCCAACTCTACAAAGAAGGTAGGGAAGTACATTTTCATATCTCTTCTTGATCATCACAATTTCATAGAATTAATTTCCACTTGTTTTGCTGATGTTCTTTCCAATGACATTGTCATAGCATTGTAATGATTATTTCCCTCTTTCTTCTTATTTCACTTTTCATCTTCAGTTTATATAAACCTTCCCATGGGGAAAAAAATGGGACAGTGAGTTAACTTAGTGGATTGAGAGCCAGGTCTAGAGTTGGGAGGTCTTGGGTTCAAATCTGTCCTTAGAACCTTCCTAACTATAAGACCTTGGGCAAGTCACTTAACTCCTATTGCCTAGCCCTTATCACGCATCTGCCTTAGAACCAATACACAGTATTGATTCTAAGCTGGAAGTTAAATATTTAAGAAAACAACCTTCTCATGCTTCTCTATATTTATATTTATTTTTTCTAATGGCGTAATAAAACAGTAAGACCTTGTTTTACATGACCATTACATCATTCCAAAACCCTTCTCATGAGCTGAAAAATCACTCATAATAGTGAACTCTATTATTTAATAAAGATTTCTTATATGAACTTACCTAAGCACTTTGACTTTTCTTAGGCTTATTAGAACTATCAGTATTGCTACTCTGGGACTATTATTATTATTATTTTATTTTTTAACTTTTATTTAGGATATTTTCCCATCATTACATGATTCATGATCTCCCCCCCCCCCCCTCCTCTCCCCAAACTGATAAGCAGTTCTACTGGGTTAGACAAAAAATTTATTTCTGTGTTATTCATATTTGCATTAGAGCATTTCTTTAACATCAGTACCCTAATCACATCCCTATTGCACTGCATGGTCAATCATATGTTTTTCTAATGCATTTCTGGTTCCACAATTCTTTCTCTGGATGTGGATAGCTTTCTTTCTCCTAAGTTCCTCTGGATTGTCCTGGATCATTGCATTGCTACTGGTAGAAAAGTCCATTATATTCAATTGTGCCATAGTGTATTCATCTGTGTATAATGTTCAGGTTGTGCTCCTTTTGCTCTACATCAGTTCCTGGAGGTTCCAGTTCAAATGGAATTCCTTCATTTCTTTATCCCTTTCAGCACAATAATATTCCATTACCAACATATACCACAATTTATTAAGCCATTCCCCAATCAATGGACACCCCCTTGTTTTCCAATTTTTTTGCCACCACAAAGAGTGAGGCTATGAATATTTTTGTAACAAGTCTTTTCTCTTATTATCTCTTTGGGATAAAAACCCATCAGTGGTGTGGCTGGATCAAAGGGCAGGCATTCATTTAAAGTCCTTTGTGCATAGTTCCAAATTGTCCTCCAGAATGGTTGGATCAATTTACAACACCACCAGCAGTGGATTAGTTTCCCAATTTTGCCACATCCCCTCCAACATTTATCGCTTTCCTTTGCTGTCATATTGACCAATCTGCTAGGTGTGAGGTGGTATCTCAGAGTTGTTTTAATTTTCATTTCTCTAATTGAGAGGGATTTAGAACACTTTTTCATGTGCTTATTGATAGTTTTGATTTCATCCTGTGAAAACTGCCTATTCGTGTCCCATGACCGTTTGTCAATTGGGGAATGGCTTGATTTTTTTGTAGATTTGACTTAGTTCCTTATATGTTTGGGAAATTAAACCTTTGCCAGAGAGTTTTGTTATTAAAAAATGTCCTCCCAGTTTGTTGCTTTCCTTCTAATTTTGGTTGAATTGGTTTTGTTTTTACAAAACCTTTTTAATTTGATTTAAGCAAAGTAATTAATTTTACATTTTGCAATGTTCCCTAACTCTTGCTTGGTCTTAAATTCCTTCCTTTCCCACAGATCTGACAGGTATATTAATCTATGCTCACCTAATTTTATTTATGATTTCATTCTTTATATTTAAACCATTTACCCATTTTGAATTTATCTTGATATAGGTTATAAGATGTTGATCTAAACCTAATTTTCCCCATATTGTTTTCCAATTTTCTCAGCAATTTTTGTCAAATAGTGAGTTCTTTTCCCAAAAGCTGGGACCTTTGGGTTTATTGAACACTAGTTTACTGAGGTCATTTACCTCTTTAATCTATTCCATTGATGTACCCTTCTGTCTTTTAGCCAGTACCATATTGTTTTGATGACCACTGCTTTATAGTACAGTTTAAGATCTGGCACTGCTAGGACTGGGACTATTATTAATAGCTAAATAGTGTTAATGAAACAAAGAGAAGGACTGCTCTGACACAGACTCTACTTGCCCTAACTTAAGTCAAAGATTGATATAGGAGCTAATGTTTGATGCAAAACAATGTCGATATCACACTAAGGCTTCTCAGATGGAGAGTGAGTGATTAGGCTAATGACCGAGACTTTATACTACTTGGAAAAATGGTTCGGATTTTGTGGATAATTAAATTTTTTAATGTATTTTCCTGCCTTTATTTTTTTCAATTGCCAGCCATATATCTGTGTGTATTGAGTTCCCATAAAATGAACTCCTACTGTATTCCATTATATTCTTGTATTCAGTCAATAAGTATTTACATAGCACCTATTATGTATCAGCCATTGTGTGCCGCAATTTGTTTAACCATTCTCCAGTTAAAAAGTTTCCACTTTGTTTCTAGCTCTTTGCTACTACAAAAACTACCTGTATAAATATTTTGATGTTCAAAAGACCTTTCTTTATGTGTGTGTGTGTATATATATATATATATATATATATATATATATAGTCCACTTCTTCCTTATCTAGTCTGTTCCATTGGTCTACTTTTTAATTTTTTAAGCAGTGTCTTATAGTTTGGATGATTATTGCTTTATAATAGGATTTTAGGAAGAAGGAAGAGCTTATTTTTCTTTCTTCCCTGCCCCACTCCCATCCTGATTGTTTCTTTTGAATTACTAAATCTTTTGCTCCTACAAGCAAAGTTTATTATTATTTTTCTAGCTACATAAAATATCTCTTTGATAGTTTGATTGGAGAAACAGTAAATACATAACTTAATTTAGATAGCATTGTCATTTTTATTATATTGGTGTGGCCTGATCATGAGCTCTGAAATAGCAATCCAGTTATTTGAGTTGTTTTTCATTTGTTTAAGAACCAAAAAACATTTATTAATTATCAATTCTGTGCTAGGCACTTGCAATGCAAAGATAAATTTATATACCTGAATTTTTGTTTACAATAACAAAAAAAGAAAATAAAAGATTAATAAATTGAGCATGCATCTAGAAAATCAACAAATTAATAGAACAAAACAAACACAGATTTAGTAATTAAGGAAATTAAAGGCAAGAAAAACAGAAAGAAAAAACAACAAATAATTGACTTGAAATATCTATACAATATAAAACATTCATACCAATAAAGCCAGAAAAGGAACATCTAAATGAGACCTTCTGAGTACACATAGACAGAGGATAAGGGTGTGAGTTGAATATGATGGGATGATATTAAATTAAATTAAGGCATGAGAAAGAGGAATGCATTGTGAGTAGGGGGAAGAGAAAAATAAAATGAGATAAATTATCACACAAAAAAGAGGCATCAAAAAGTTTTATAGTGGAGGGGAAGATGGGGAAGTTGGGGAAGGGAGCATATGAACCTTACTCATTATAATTGGTTCAATGAGGGGGGAAATCTTTTTTTTTTAAGATAGGAAAGTAATTTTCATAAAAAGGACAATACTTTCAATGAGGCAGTTCTCTCAATCATGTTATATTTTAATGTTAATGTTGTTAAGCTGTGGGGAACCTACAGTTTCTTGACATGCTGAGTTCACTATTTGCAAAAAAGAAAAAAAATGACATAAAAATGAGCCTTCTTCTCTTTGTTTTAGATATATGCCTCAATCTGCACTCTGAATCCATTACCAGCCTATCTAGAGGTGGGTAGCCTGTGAGATGTACAAATTTAGATACCTCTCCACCCCAAATGTTCATATGAGCTATGTGTGCCTGATCTGTGGTAGAATCTTTGAGCTCATATTGATCTGATCAGCCACAGTTCTCCACATTGTACATTGATCTTGATACAGTGATGCCATTTTGCTTCTCTTCGAGCACAAAGGACAACAACCAACCAACCAATCAGGCTGTTTCATCATGAGTCCTCTTGAATTGTGGTTAGTCATCAAAGTTCCTAAATCTTTCAAAGTTGTTTGTCTTTATAATTTTATTGCTTTTGTATTAATTGTTCTCCTCCTTGCTCACTTTATTTTATATCAGTTAATATGTCTTCCCAGATTTCCTTGAAACTATTTCCTTTCATCATTTCTTTCTTTCCTTTTCTAAAACCCTTGCTTTCTGTCTTAGAATTGATACCGCCTATTAATTCCAGGGCAGAATAGAGTTAAGGGGTAGGCATTGGGGTTAAGTGACTTACCCAGGATTACACAGGTAGAAAGTGTGTAAGGTCTTACTTGAACTCAGGATCTCTTATCTGCAGACCTGGCTCTTAATTCACTGAGCCAACTTCCCGGCCTCCTTCATCATTCCTTTTTTTTTTTAATCTTTAACTTTTATTTTAGAACCAATACTGTGTATTGGTTCCAAGGCAGAGGAGTGGTAAGGACTAGACAATGGGGGAAAGTGACTTGCCCAGGTTCAGAAGAAGTATCTCAGGCCAGATTTGAACCTAGAACCTCCCATCTCTAGACCTGGCTTTTAATCCACTTAGCCACTTAGTTGTCCCATCTTTCATAATTTCTTCCAGTACAATAGTATTCTATCACATTCATATGCCATTATTTCAATAATCAATATAGATAAATAAATATCTGTTAAACACCTACTATATGCTAGGCACTGTGTTAAGCACTAGGGATTTAAAAAGAAGACTAAAAATAATGCCTGTCCTCAAGGAGCTTTCAACTAATGGGTGGAAACTAGAAATTCATTTTTTGAACAAACAAATAAAGATTTTAAAATAGAGAATCTGATTTTAAAAGAGAGAGCAGAACATAAAACAAGAAAAGGCATAAAAATGGAAAAAATCACAACAAATGAAGATGAAATAAAGGAAAGTATCAGAAATATTTTTTGCTAAATTATATGTAAACAAAATAGATAACTTAAAGAAAATGGCTAAATACATATATAAATATAAAATACCAAATTCTGAATTAATCTCTAGAATGTTTGGATCAGTCCATAGCTCCAATAATGCATTCAAGTACCTGTTTTTCCCACAGAATGTCAAATATTTGTTGTTTTTCTATTTTGTCAAGTTTGTCAACCTGATGGGCATGAAGTGATAACTCAGAGTTGTTGCTGTATTTCCCTAAATTATTAGTGATTTGGATGCTGTTGCTTTTTTCACGTAGCAATTCTATACTAGCTTAGACTGCTTTTACTGAAAGCTATTTATTCATATCCTTTATCAGTTGGGGAATAGCTCTTATGCTTATAAATTTGAATCATTTCCCTATAGATTTTAGAAGCTATTTTTCACCTGATTGCTCTCCTGGACTTTATCTTGGTCTCCAGAAATTTTTCATCCTGCAAAATGGAATCAGCTCTGAAATACTGCTCCTCAGAATTCCCTGCCTTGGGGAACCTCTACCTTTGACTAGAAAAGGTGACTGATGGACATCCTAGGTTCTTCCCAGATCCTTCATTATAGGATGGAATCTAGGGCAGTCATCTCACCGTTTCCCACCTAGACTCCAACTACAGCCTACTCCATTGTCATTCCATCTTTTCAGCTCCTTGTTAGACATTGTCTTTCCCAGTAGATTATGAATTCCTAGGGGATAAGGACTGTCTTTTGCTGCTCTTTGTATCCTTAACATACACCATAATGTTTGGCACAAAGTCAGTGTTTAATAAATACTTAATGATGGACTAACTGAAATGATACCTTTATCAGAGAAATTTGCCACAAAGATTTTCCCTCAATTTCCTGCTTTCCCTCTAATTTTAGCTGAATTGGTTTTGCTTGTGCATAAACTTTAAATTTTACATAATTAAAATGATCAATTTTACCATGTGTGAACCACTTTCACTTGTTTAGTCAAGCTTTTCCTATCATAGATCTGATGGGTAATCTTTTCCTTACTCCTCTAATTTGTTTATAGCTAAATCATATTCTATTTGGACATTATCTTGGTAAATGCTATGAGATGTTAGTCTATACCAAGCTTCTGCCCAACTGCTTTCCTATTTACTCAACAGTTTTGGTCAAATAGTTCTTGCTCCAAATAACTGAGATCTTGCATTTTTCCAGAATGGAAAATTAAACAAACAAAATGAGTGCTCACATACTAAAACATCAGTGTCATATGAATTCACAAATCCTAATACTTTAAAAATGGTCTTTATTCTTTGCAAACTGCTTAAAAAAGTAAATATGATACTTTGAAAGATATAATTTGAAAGATATAATCTTGATGCTCAAACCAGGAAAGCACAAAACAAAGAACAGATATTACTAATATCTTCTTCATGTTCTTCATGTAAAAACATTAGTATTAAAATATTAGAATGTAGATATATTGAGAGAGTACCTTTGCATGTCACGAGTAAATAAAAAGAATCAGCAAGGTTTTGTTGCGTGTGTGTGTGTGTGTGTGTGTGTGTGTGTGTGTGTGTGTAGTAATATGGCCCAGGAGAGCTTAGTCTCCACTAAACTCCTGAGAAGTTTTTCCCCAGGATCTCTGAAATGTATTTAGGGGGACTGGTTCCAATCAGGGGGTGAAACAAAGATTAAAAGCAATCTCTAATCCCAGCCACATAGTTGTCTATACTAAAGACTTCAAATTAGCAACAGATAGACTGCTAAAAGCAATATTTAATCTTTGCATATGGGTTTTTGCTAGTTTGGATTGGCTGTTGCCTAGCTGGATGTTGTAGCTTGGAACTCTCAGATATACATTAAAAGAATCATAGCTCTCCCTGTTATGGAGAAACTTTCTAGTCCCTGTACCACTTCAGTGCAAAACAGAGAGCAGTTTGGGGAAGTGATATTTGTGGAGATTCCCCTCAAGGATGATGAAACTACTAGGAAGTAATGTGATACTCAGTACAGAGGCTCACCAAAGACAATATACTCAGTGTATTGCAGAGATGGAATCCCCAGCAAAGAACAATAGAAAGCTCCATTTTGAGGACATCAGTGGAAATGTGAGGTGGCTAAATGTGTTCTTGGTACATATAGGTTCTTCGTACATCCCTCTTGATGTTCCTTGATCATATATGTTTTAAACATGTATACTTTCCATGCTTATTCCCTGGTCATGTTTCCTCTATGTGTGTTCTCCTGTACTGATGATATGGTAACCTATGGGAATGTATAGCCTTCATTTACATAAGCGAATCATTTATTGTCAGTTTGTTATCTTTGATGTTTTGAACTAATGTTTGATATTTTTAGATATCTTAATATTTAATATCAATATCTCTGGCTATCTGAAGTAAATATATTATTGTGACTAGGTAGTGGCTCATATATCATGTGGTTTTGAGTGGATGGTGACCCATGAAATACCTTGAAACTGAAATAGTTTTTCTGGGAAACTGCTGTGAGTAGTGTACAATTAAAACTCTGTTACCCTAAAAAATAACTACATTTCCTGGGATCCCATTGACTTCTGTTGTTATATAATTCCTGTAGACAGAAGATATTATACAGGAACATGGAGGGTCCAACCCTTTTTTGGCATCTTGGCTTGATGGTGGTGAGTGGGATTTTCAACAGGTTGATCAGCCAGGGCATGTGGTCTTTATTTTGCATCTTTTATTCTTTGATTTCTAATGATCATTAATAAATCCCTTAAAATATAATATTTTTACTATTTGAGATTAATTTTAATTTTCACATTGATGGTAACCACTTGAAGAAGGAATTCTCAATCTTTTTAAGATAGCCTAGATACATTTTTTAAAGCCAATTTCTCCTTCCAAGGTTTTTTGCCCACCCACCCACTCACCCTCACAAACTCTGAACTCTCTTTGGAGGTGCTGCCTTTTTCTTTCCCTACTTTTTGCCTGGTCATTCTCCCAACCGACTGGGCTATTTTTAGCTGAGGGAACTCTTGATGTAGAAGAGATAAGCCGCTTCTCTTGCCCATCTGTTTGAGCCTATGTTCCTCAGTTCCTCAATGCTGCCTCTGGCATTGTTGCTTCTGGCATTGTTGCTTCTGATTCCGCTCACTCTGTCTGCTAAATCCTAGTGAGTTGCTTTTACTTCTGCTCCTGCTCCTGCTGCTGATCCAGCCTCCTGGAGTGTTTCAGCCAATCCTGCTCCTGACCTTCTTGATCCTGATCAATCCTCCTCCTGCTCTGGCCCCAGCCCTGGTCCCAGACTGCTGGTAGCTGCCACTGTGTCTTCAGAATCACAAACTAGCTGGTAAAAACTAGGGTGTATTTTCCTTCAGCAACAGTTAGCCTCCATACTCCTTCTCCATGTGGCTGGGGAAATAAACTGCTCCCTACCATTTTACCTTGGGGGGGAAGGAAAGAAGTTTACTCTTCCAAATAGGAAGTAAATTACAAGCATGGCTCTATGAAAGAGCAGTGCATTTCCTATCTCAAACAGCTTCCAGTTTTAGGATGTTTTTTCATGAGTGCACTGATCCTTTCACTTATCTTGCCTGAGATTCAGGGGAGAAATTCATCTCTCTACAACCCTTTGCCATTTGGGCCTGCCCAATCTCTAAGATTCATCTAGTTTGGGATTCCTTAAAACCATGTTCTCCCTCGCTAGGGGAGATCCCAGAAATGTGAAAAAAGGAATTCAAATGGATAGAGAAAGGAAATTTAAAAGAGACCGGAGGTGAAGATTTTTAAGGGTTTTCAGACTCTCTTGTTTTATGAAAGTCTCTGTATTTTATTGTATTTTGCTGATTGTTTTATTTAAGATTTAATTTTGTTGTTTCAAGTTCATATATTAATGTATTCAATACTATTCTGTTATACTGCATCAGTTTAACCTACTGTGTTTTAACGATTAGATATTTTCTGTTACCTTTTCCCTATGACTACTGACCAAGATATTGTAAAAGCTCATAAACAGCTTTTTAAAAAATCCATTTTGCATTTGTTAATTGTCACATAGATTCAATCTGGCTAACAACCTTTGAAAAATTTAATGAGCTAAGAATTTAAATAGTAATTCTAAGGGGTCTTCAGAAATAATTTTAATTAACTAGTGGTTTCTGAATGGATGATTTAAAATATTTATATTATAAAGAATGTTGTATTAAAGGTAGAGAAACAGAAAAATATTCCTACCAAGGTGTTTATATGAAGCAGGAAGCCAAAAAAAGCTCCTGCAAAACTCTTCAGTTTAATTTACTTCCACCAGAACAATCTAGATTTCTTGGTGATGTTCTAGACCCAAATAAGTTTTACTTTGTTAAAAAATATATTTTCCAAAATTGAAAGATTTGCTATGTCTGTAAAAATTGTGATGAATATCTATCAGTTCATAGGGTTTTTTTTGTCATACAGCAACTTATATGAAATATGATAGTGAGTTTGTTTGCTAGTGTAATTAACTGAGCTATTGTGAATTTTGGGGACTTTGGTACTTCTTTGAATGTGCATTATCTACTGTATTACTGTTTTATTTAGAAAATCATTTGTATTTACACAGTGGTTAAGTTAAAAAGGAAGTGGATTTCATTTTTTTGGTGAGAAACCTTTGTATTCTATCTCTCCTTGGATGACATAGTGTGTCACTGGTTTTGATTTTTAAAATTATTTTTTATTATTGTTTTTCTTTGTATGTGCAATATAGTACCTGAGTTTTATTTTTTCTCTCCTTTTTGTATTTGAAGCACATGTCAACAGTATTGAGAAATTTTTCTTAAACTTTTTTTGATTTTGCAGTAATATATGTTTAAGATATATTTGCTCTAATGTCAATGCATACCCAAAAAGCTTTAGACTATAAAGATGATGCCATTGATTGTTTTATAAAATTTATGGGATTTTGCTTAATGATTCTGTCTGATTCCAGTAGAAAAAAATACAAAAAGAGCCATTGCAGTGCCAAAGAAGCACAAAGCTACTTGCATAGCGCCAATTGTGCACAAGATCAAAGAGACCAAACCAATCCTACATGGATTGATGACATTCTGTGCAAAGAGTGCAAGGACTTGATCATTTGTGAGGCTTGAGGTTGTGGCTGTTTAACATGTGTTAAATGCAGGAGTTTCTTGAACCACACACTCTATATCAAATATATAACACCAATTATTCTGGCTCCATCCTGGTTCCTATTTGCTCCTATAATCTAGTCCCTATTCTGTCTTTCATTGCGTGGCAAAACTTTCTGTATTTTTGGCTGCCAATTGGGTAAATGCATAATTGCTTAAATCACTTTAATTGGGCCCTGATCCAAGGACTGTTATAGGTTTATTTTTCCTTTACTTAGAATTTTTACACATAAGACTTTGATAGTCTATGTTTCATCCACAAATTATTTTCTCTTTTATTTGGATTTTAAAATGTTTTTGATTTCTCTTGCCAATTGATTCATATACCTCAAAATTCAGCCATGCATCCCTAAGTGGTCCCTATGTTTTTCAACACCCTATTGGGGGGGGATGTATTATTATTCTAAAATGAAAATTTTAAATTCTTTTTTAGAGAAATTTTAGGATAAGAAACATGCTACCTCTCCAAATTCAGAAAGTGAGCTGTTTGGAGAAGGCACCATGAAGATATTTCCACACACCACACACTGCACCAGAAGATCCAGACTGAAATTTGGGATGTAGTGATTTGAACTGTGTGGGGTTGAATGCATTTGTCTTGTATGTATACTTTTATGCTGAAGGGGACTGCCCCCAATAGGCTTTTTTGACAATGCGCCTAGCATTCATTGGTTTTGTTCTCTTTTCCTTTTATCTCCAAATTATTGTAATTTAAATGTTGGTTATGTTTACAAGATCCATTGGAGAGGCTAGTCTTCCATGGATCTCAGAGGAGAATGTATAATCGAAAATCTGTTACCCTAAAAAAGAATTACATTTCCTGGGAGCCCACTGACTTCTTGTCATTATGTACTTCCTGTAGACAGAGGATATTAGGCAGGGATGTGGAGGGTCTCGCCCTTTTTTAGCATCTTGGCTTGATGGTCATGAGTGGGATTTTCAACAGAATGATCAGACATGGGTATGTAATCTTTATTTTGTATCCTCTTTATTCTTTGATTTCTAATGACCATTAATAAATCCCTTAGAATGTAATAATTTTATTATTGAGATTTAATTTTAACTTTTACAGTAGTAAGCATGTTGGCAAAATATAATTAAACAAAAATATAAATATGTATATGTACATAGATGGATAGATATAACAATTTTTCTTTATGACCAAGTTAGCTATATCCCAGAAATGTAAGCATACTTCAACATTATGAAAACAATTACCTTAATAAATCATACCAATAAAAACTCAAGATTAAAATAGATATGGAAAAAATTTTTAATGGAATATAATATTCCTCTACATTAAAGGACTAAAAAGCATAGGAATAAAAGGACTTTCTCTTAACATAATAAAACAGATTTATCTAAAAACAAGAGGCAGCCTTCCTACTAAAAACATGGGTGAAACAGGGACATTTGTTTTCACCATATTCCTTGATGTAATTTGCTTTAGCAATAAGATATGGAAAATAAATGAAAGGAAATAAGCATGGACAAAGAAGAGGCTTAAATCCCTGTTTGCAGATGATATGATGTTTTACTTCTAAAATCTAAGGGAATCAAAGAAAAAACTAATCAAGACAATAAATGGCTTTTTCCGAAAATAGGATGTAAAAACAAGTACACAGAAATATTCATCTCTATATATAGCTAACAAACAAGAAAGAATTGATTGAAAGTGAAGTATCTTTCAAAATATGCCAGTTGCATGAAATATCTGGAAATTAACAACACAAACAGGGTTTTTATTAATACAACTACAAAATAATTTTCACAGAAATTAAAGAACCAAATCATTCTAGAGGTATTCAATGTACATAGGGACTTATGCTAATAAAGATGAATATACTACTCAAAAGACTATAGATTTGTTGAACTAAATGAAACAAAATACCAAGAGGATAAACCATAGAATTAGATAAAACATTAAAAAAATTTAATATGGGATTAGAAGCATGCAAATTAACATGACTCTGAGGTACCACTTCACATCTACCAGATTGAAAATGTTGGAGAAGATGTGGGAAAATTAGGATATTAATGCACCTTTGGTGGAATTGTAAACTGATCCAACTATTCTGAAGAGTAATTTGGAACTATGCCCCAAAGGCTATAAAATTGAGTATAGCCTTTGATCTAGCAATACCACTACTAGGTCTATATACTAAAGATATTTTAAAAAGAGGGGACCTATGTGTACAAAAATATTTATAGCAGCTCTTTTTGGGGTGGCAAGGAATTGGAAACTGAGGGGATACCTACCAACTGGGTAATGGGTGAATAAGTTCTGTTATATGATTATAATGGAATGTTATTTTGCTATAAGAAATGATGAACAGGTTGGTTTCAGAAAAACCTGAAAAGAACTACATGAACTGATGTAGATTGATGTGAGCAGAACCAAGAGAATATTAAACACAGCAACTGCAATACTGTATGATAGACAATTGTAAATGACTTAGCTATTCTCAGCAATACAGTGATCCAAGATGATCCCAAAGGACTTATGCTGAAAAATGTTATCCACTTCCAGAGAAAGTATTGATTAAGTCTGAATGCAGAGAAGACCATTCCTCATTATATTTTCTTTATGTTTTTAAAAAATGTATTTTCTTTCACCACATGACAACTTGGAAATATGGTTTTTTAAAGTTAAAAAAAAAAACTACTGGCATATACTCAGTTCTTTAAAAAATCAAAGGATTTAGAAATATATTTTGTATGATAGCACATGTATAACCAATTTCAAATTGCTTATTGACTCAGGAAGGGGAAACAGGAGAAGGAGAGAATGTGGAACTTAAAATATTAGAAAATTAATACCAAAAATTGTTTTTGTATATAAGTGGGAAAAATAAAACATTAATGAAAGAAAAAGATTAATAGGGAAAAAGAAAGTTCTCCTTGACGCAAAGACAGCTTGATTTTTATCTTTGTATTCCTAATTCCTAACATGGTATTTTACATAAAGTAGATTCAACAAGTAGTTTGTTGAGTGAATAAATGGAAAAGCATTAGGCACCTATTGTGTGCCAAGTACTGTGTTAAGTCCTGGGGATACAAATGAAAAAGCAAGATAGTCCTTCCTCTTGAAGAAATCACAGATGGCAGATCATGAGGTCCTGTACCAGGATAGTGGTGAGAAGGTGGAAAAAATCTGTGAAATATGTTACAAAAGTAGAAACAATAGAACTTGGCAGTTGATTGGATATGGAGAGTAAAAGAGAGGAGTCAAAGGTGACACTTAAATTTTGAGTCCCTTGGGTGACTGGGAAGATGGCAGTATCCTCCATAGTAATAGAAAAGCTGAGAACAGAGGAAAGTTGGGAGGGGTGTATGGAGGGAAGACAATGAGTTAATTTTTGATATGTTGAATTTAAGATGTCTATAGGCTATTCAATTGGAGATGCTTAACAGGCAATTTAGATTGTCAAAGTGTGGGTTTTAAAATTAATAATCAATAACTAAATATTATATTTTATAAAGCTTTATTAATAATAACTAAAGCAAAAGAACTCCTGACTTCAGCCTGGTCGCAGGTTCGAAAGAGGAAAAGAGAGGAGTTATAGTCACTTAAATACAATCACACAAAACGTGGGGCACAGGAAAATGGAATTTTGGGACTTCTGGGGCATGAAGCCCAAAGGCTCAAAAATCTCCATTTATACAATCCCCCCCAATCATATTGGGAAACCAGTTTCCCCAGAAGGATCATGGAAACATAATAAACTTAAAAATTGCAATAATTTGTGAATAAAAGGAAAATAGAACAAAACCAATGATTACTAGGTTGACAAAAAGCCAATTTGGGGGTAGTCCTCTTTAGCATAAGAGTATACATTCAAAACAAAAGCATTTCAACCCCTCATAGTTCATGTGACACCCCAAAGTTCACTCTGGATCTTCTGGTACAGCATGTGGTCTCTGAAAGGCAACTATCTTTATGTCACATTCTGGATTCTGGGAGGTAGTAAGTTTCTTATCCTAAAATTGTTCAAATTTAAATCAAAGTTCACAACAATAATTTGGCCCCCCTGAGGTGAATAATAACAAACATAGGGATCACTCAGGGATGAATGGCTGAGTCATGAGGTACATGAATTAATTTGCAAAATAAAATCAAAGACATGAAAAAATCCAAATAAAAGAGAAAAATAACTTGTAGATATAATACAAAATGTAAAAGTCTTATGTCTAAAAAAAATCTAAATAAAGGAAAAACAAAGCTATAACTGGTCCTTGAATTAGGGCCCAATTAAAATGATTTAAGAAATTATGCACTACCCAATCAGTAGTCAGGACAATAGAAAGTTTGCCACACTATGAAAGACAGAAAAGGGACTAGATTAATACAGATAAACAAAAAAATTTAAACCTTAAAGCAATCAGTAAATACAATAATATATACAAAGGTACAGATAGGCAGTGTAGTCAAAATCCTTTTCACCAATCCCAATAGACGTGTTCACTATTATAGGAGGAGAATAAACTCAAATAGTTAGCAAGAAACTTCCAGATCTCTTTTAAAGTTTCCTTCCCCTCTGCCAGTGTTCATTATCCATTTGGATTTCTTTTGTCAGCACTCTGAATTTCCTCATAGAAGCATAAGGCAGAATCTCCACTCTGCATGTTGAGAGCAGTTAGGACTTTTAGAATTTAGTCAAAATATTCCAGGTTGGTTTGTAGCATAAGCAGCCTAGCTTGTGGTATATTCTTGAAGAGAAGGAAATAAAGTGGGAAATCGCCAGTGAAAATAAAAAGTCCCAGGAAAATAATTAAGCAGATACAAACTGCAATTTTTAGCTCTTACAACTCAAACTGTTGTTTCAGAGTTTCAAGCATGCTTTGCAATAGCATTTTTCCTGAAAGATGCTGAATGGGTTTGTTTAAAAATTAAAACATAAAGAAGCAAAGCTTTGAGGGAAAACAATAGCATATTTACATATGAGCAAAAAAATACTTCTCTTTGGTATTTTGGGTCTTGAGAAAGAAGGAAAAAAATTAGGCTTATTTCCCAAAATTGACTTTAAATCTATTTGGAACTAACTGCCCTCCCTGTGAAAAACCTTTAGTAATAGCCTTTTGAACCAGGAGTCCAGGATCAGCTTAAAAAAATCTGCTTGAAAATTAGAAGGTGTGGGGTTCTTTTTTCCATGCTGAGAAATGACTATGGTAGATTAGAAACATACACATGGAGTGTGGAAAGGGATCGGGGAGGAAAGATTATTATATGTCACCCTCTGTGGAAAAATAATGGCTGGGATTGGCAGGCTCTTGTGGCTGGTCTAGTCTTGGCAAGAGAAGGCTCCAAGCTAGGTGGAGAGAGTTGAGGAATGCTGGCCAAGCAGATGGACAGGAGAAACAGCAGGCAGTGGCAGGCGGCAGGGCAGGGCAGGAACACACCCCACCACTGGACCCTCATGGTGGGCAGCGATCAGGAAAACTTATTATTTTTACTGTAAGGCTAACTGCTCAAAAAAACTTTTTTTTTTTGAGAATTTGTAATCCTTTTGTGGTAAGCCAAACTGTGGGTTTTAAAATTAATAATCAATAACTAAATATTATATTTTATAAAGCATTATTAATAATAACTAAAGCAAAAGAACTCCTGACTTTAGCCTCGTCACAGGTTCAAAAGAGGAAGAGAGAGGAGTTACAGCCCCTTAAATACAATCACAAAAAATGTGGGGGTGCAGGAAAATGGAATTTTGGGAAACTAAGAGACTTCTGGGGGATGAAGTCCAAAGGCTCAAAATCTCCATTTATACAAGACTGAAGGTCAAGACAAAAGTTAAGGCTGGACAATAAGATCTGAAAATTATCTGCATAGAGATAAATAACTGAATCAAATGATGAAATCAATAATTGAAATACCACAGAAGAGGAGGAGGAGATAGCCTAGGATAACATCTTGGGAGATAGCCATGCTTGGTGGGTATGACATGAACAAAGACATAACAAAGGAGACTGAAGAATGGTCATATAGGTAAGAGGAGAACTTGAAGACAATAGTGTTCTAAAAACCTAGAGAGGTAAGAGTATGTAGGGGGAAAATGTGGTGCACAGCATCTAAGGCTGCAAAGAAGTAAATTTCTAACCTTCTGCCTTGGAACTAAAACTCAGTACTAATTCTAAGACAGAAGGTAAAGGTTTATAAGAAAGAAACAGGTAGAAAAAGAGAGACAGAGATATAAAGAGGAAATTGATAACTTTGGAGAGAGCAATTTCAGCTGAATGATGAGGTCAGAAGCCATACTCCAGACTTAAGAAGAGAGTGAGAGGAAAGGAAATGGAGATACTGATTAGAAATGGCCTTCTCAGCAAGTTTAATGAAGATGGATCAAAAAATCATGGAAGAAATTCATTCTTTAAAAATCAGAACTGGGCAAATAGAAGCTAATACCTTCACAAGACATCAAGAAACAACAAAACAAAATAAAAAGAATGAAAAATAGAAGAAAATATGAAATATCTCATTAAAAAAATAACTGATCTGGAAAATAGGCCCAGCAGAGACAATTTAAGAATTCTTCAACTACCTGAAAGTCATGACTAAAAAAAAAATCCCAGACATAATATTGCAAGAAATTATACAAGAAAATTGCCCCAAAATTCTCGAACAAGAGGATAAAATAGAGATTGAAAGAATCCACAGATCACCTCCTGCAATAAATCCCAAAATGACAACTCCAAGGAATGTTATAGCCAAGTTCAAGAGCTCCCACATCAAGAAGAAAATACTTCAAGCATCCCGAAAGAAATAATTAAGATATCATGGAGCACCAGTCAGGATTACACAGGCATCTGGCAGCTTCCACACTGAAGGACCAGAAGGCTTAGAATATATTCTGGAGGGCAAGGGAACTAGATTTACAATGGAGGGGTTTAGCCACTAAAAGAGGTGATAGAATACTATTGTGCTATAAGAAATGATAAACAGAATGGTATCAGAAAAACTTGGGAAGATTTATATGAACTGAAGCAAAGTAAAGTGAGCAGAATCAGGAGAAAATTGTACACAATAACAGCAATATTGTATGATAATCAACTGTGATTGATTTAGCTATTCTCAGCAATACAATGATTCAAAACAATTCCAAAGACCTTGTGAAAAATGCTATCTACCTCTAGAGAAAGAACTGATTGAGTCTAACTGAATATCAAACTATACTTTTTAAACTTTATCTTTCTTTCTTTCTTTCTTTCTTTCTTTCTTTCTTTCTTTCTTTCTTTCTTTCTTTCTTTCTTTCTTTCTTTCTTTCTTTCTTTCTTTCTTTCTTTCTTTCTTTCTTTCTTTCTTTCTTTCTTTCTCTCTTTCTCTCTTTCTCTCTTTCTCTCTTTCTCTCTTTCTCTCTTTCTCTCTTTCTCTCTTTCTCTCTTTCTCTCTTTCTTTCTCTCTCTCTTTCTCTCTCTCTCTCTCTCTCTCTCTCTCTCTCTCTCTCTCTCTCTCTCTCCCTCCCTCCCTCTCCCTCTCTCCCTCCCTCCCTTCCTTCCTTCCTTCCTTCCTTCCTTCCTTCCTTCCTTCCTTCCTTCCTTCCTTCCTTCCTTTCTGTCAGTATTTCCTTTTGCATCATGGCTAATATGGAAATATGTTCTATCTGACTACACATTTATAATCCATATCAAATTGCTTCTCTTCACAAGGAGGGGGGAAAGGAAATGAGGGGGAGACTTTGTAACTTAAAATTTTTTAAATGAATGTTAAATATTTTTACACATAGTTGAGAAAAATCAGAGAATATTTGTAGTGGACTGTGTCAGCACAATTTTATGATTTTTCTTTAGTTTCATTTAGAAGCATATGAATAGGAACAAAGTATATAGAGGGAGTAATCTGAGGTTGAGGTTTGTCAACGCAAGGTCATTGATTAAGATAAAGGTACAAAGAACTCAAGAGAAGAGGACAATTTAGACTTTAATTGGTTCAACAAAGGGTCAAGAAGGAGAAGAGAAGAGAGTATAGTTAGGGCAAGGATGATTCAGGGATAGAACTGAAGGATAGAGGAATTGGAGGACAAAGTGAATACATAGAGAAAGGATTGGAGTTGTAAGATGGAAAGAGGGATGGAATGACAATGGAAGTGGAACACTTGCGGGTAATGGCAAGATAAAGAGAATGACCATTTCTGTACAAAGTTCTCATGAGCAGGAGGAATAGGTGATAGGAATGAGAAAATTGAGAAATTGTGAGGTTAAGGTATTTGAGGAAGTCTTAATATGTATGTTGAAGCCCCTGACTATTATGAGGGCAGGAATTAGGGAGGATAGAAAGAATGCGAGCTAGATACTGATGTCAATAAGGAAAAGAGAGTGTCCATAGACAACAAACACCAGAATCTTGATTGGTTGAAAAATGTGGATTGATTGAAAGTTGAAGGAGAAGTTATTGAATGATGGTGGTAGAGGAGGAAACCCTGGATAGGGCAGTAGGGAGTAAGGAACATTCCAATTCCCCCTCCAAGACAAATGATTCATGGAGTAAGAGGAAAGGGGCCAGATTTTACTAAGTACAAGAAGAAAAGTGTGAGAAAGCAAAAGGTTTAAGATAAATGCTAGTTTGTTACCTCTGGAGTAGTTGATCCAGAAAAGCATAGTGAAAGAAGGGGGTAGATTTAGATTGGGGAATTGGAAGGGTTGGGTTGAAGAGAATAAGGGTAAGGAAGAATTCAATGGAGACTGAAGAATGGGTTCAAACAATGGTAGCCAGGATATCAGAATCACAAGGATAGGGAGGTGGAGGTATGATGAGGTGAAAGTGTGTTAATCATTGAGTTCTGGTAAGCTATCATTGTTCTTAGTGGTTCAGACTTGGGGCGGTATTGTCCTGGGATATCAGGCACCTAGAGGTAATTGGAAAATGTTGGGGTGAGGGAGTTGGAGAGACAGGTATCAGAGCAGGGGTAAGACAACTGCTGTGGAGTTGTAGGTGCCTTGAGAGAGTGTCTTGAACATGATAGAATGACTGCTCAATATTTACTTAAAAATACATAAGAGTAATAAAACTCTTTTTGCAGATAATAGGATAGTAATATGTGGAAAATCCTGGAGATTCAACTAAAAAGTTAATTGAAACAATAATTTTAGCAAAGTAGCAGGATACAAAATAAAGCCACATAAACCATCAGCATTTCCATATCACTAACAAAGTCCTACAAGAAGAGATAGAAATACTCCACTTAAAATAACCAGAGATGGAATAAAATACCTGGGAGTATACCTGCTAAAACAAACCCAGGAACTACATGAACATAATTATAAAGCATTTTTTACACAAATAAAGTCAGATTTAAATAATTGGAGAACAATTAATATGGGTAGGCAAAGCCAATATAATTGAAATGGCAATCCTATCAAAACTATTCTTACTCATTCAATATCATCCTATTTAAATTACCAAAAATATTTTACTGAGCTAGAAAAAATAATAATGAAGAACAAAAGGTCAAGAATATCAAAAGAATTAATGGAAAAATGTAAAGGAAGGAGGTCTAGCAATACCAGATTATGAATTGTGTTTTAAAGCAATGACTATCAAAATTATCTGGTACTAAGAAATAGTAGGGTAGATCTGTGGAACAGAATAGTCATAAAATCAGCAGTAAAAGTTCTTTTGTATTTGACAAATGCAAAGTTCCAAGTTTTGAGAATAAGAATATACTATTTGATAAAAAAAAATTGGGGGAAAACCTGAAAGAAGTTTGACAAAAATTAGGCATGGAAGGGGCAGCTGGGTGGCTCAGTGGATTGAGAGCCAGACCTAGAAATGGGAGGTCCTAGGTTTGAATCTGGCCTCAGACACTTCCTAGTGTGGTGAGTCTTGGCAAATTATTTGGCCCCCATTGCCTAGCCCTTACTACTCTTAATACTCTTAATACAATAGTATTGATTCTAAGGAAGAAAGTAAGGGTTTTAAAAAAATAAATTAGACATAGACCAATATTTTAACACGATTTATCAAGATAAGATAAAAATGGAGATATGACCCAAAGCATAAAGGGAGATATATGCAAATTAAAAGAAAAGGAAATATATTACCTATCAGATTTATGGACAGGAGGGGAATTTATGAATAAACAAGAGATAGAAAGCATTCTGAGGTGTAAAATGGCTAAATTTTAAAAATTTTATACAAATAAAACTAATGTAGCCAAAATTGGAAGGAAAGCAGAAAAACAAGGGGAAATTTAATAGGTAATTTTTCAGATAGAGGTTTCATATTTAAAATATATCGATAATGTCAAATTTGTAAGAACATGAACCATTCCTCAATGGATAAATGGTCAAAATATACCAACTGTTTTTGGATGAAGAAATCAAAGATATATAGATATAATCACTTTTTTAAATGATCCAAATCATTACTGTTTAGAGAAATGCAAATCAAAACAACTTTGAGATATCATCTCACACCTATCAGACTGATTAAAATGAACTGGATGATTTCAGAAAGAGCCAGAAAGAACTACATGAACTGATGCAGAGTGAAATAAGCAGAACCAGGTATAATAGTTAAAGGAAGTGTAGGGAATTGAAGAGGGACAGGGGATAAGGAAGGTTTTGTAACAGGGAATGGAGGAGTTGAAGGGATAGAGGGAATATGGATGCTGGTGAGGTAAAAGGAGAGAGATACCCCCTGTTGAGAGGCTGTCTTTGAAAAATGGGGTTCCCAAGAAATGGGCCAACTATGATAGCCTGAGGGGACGTCTTCTCTATTGATTGATGTTGAAGATACCCCAGAGCAGGTAAGCATGGACCCCCTTGAGGGACAAGCTTGCCCCCCCCAGGTCTTCCAACAGGGGTCCGATAAGGACCATTTAGGGTTGACTGGCTGTCCTTAGGTTCAGCTCAATCTATGTCCCCCTGAAATGATAGTCCTCTTATCTGACTGCAGGTTATTTAACTCAAGATGAATTTAATAGCAAGTTTGAATTGGGAGGTATCAGGGAAGAGGGAATTGGGATTTCCCTAGATTGGATTTGAGTCTCTTTCAGCTTTTGAGCTGAGGCCAGGCCTCACAGGCTGGTGGAGGGTTTCTTTTATTCCTGTCTATGCTAATCTGTACTAGTTTTCTTAAGTTCAAAGTCTTTAGCAGTAGACAGCAAGAGGAAGAAAAGGTTCTGAACTTCAGAGATGGTTGGGCCTGTCTATAGAATTTTTAATCTGACAAGGACATATTTAATGTCTTTATAGGGCTAAAATCTCTATGCAAGACCGAAAAAACCTTGTAAAAATCTGTTATATGTAAATATGCCCATAAAAGTAGATAAAACTTATTAACAAAATTCTAACCTATAGAATAGTATAGCAACTAATCACATTAAAATAATTGCATAGGGAAAGAAGCAGATAGGGACTAGGGAAAAGTTATGTTTTTTAGCTAGACAGCTTAGGGACATCATAAGGATAAGACTATAGTATATTGTTACATTTTGGATAGTGAAACTAACAAAAATAAGATAGATAACTGAATAAAATAATAGCATAACAACATTATTGTGTAAAAATGAGTAGATTAACATTTAAAATAGAAAACTATATAATTTAGCATAAGTTAACAAATGATTAATAAGGAAAACTGTTGTATTATTTCCTTGGATTTGAGAAAAACCTATTTGCTATACAAAAATTGTTTACCCATTGCAACATTGCAATGCAATTTGTATTATCCTTTCCTATCTCAAACTTTCCTATATACCTTCCTTAGCATAGGTAGATAGAAGCCTAGATAGTAAGATAGGAATTTGTTATTTTGGTGAGATAGAACATAGGATAAGAATAGGAAAAAACAGTGTACAAGCAGCTTGAGTTTTTAGCAAAAGACTCATGAAAATCAAAACTGGGAAGTTGTAATGATAGGGAGTAGGAAAGAGAACCGTTGGGGGTGAATGGAACGTTGAGGATCAACAGTTGCATGAGGCAAGAACTACACTTGGGAACTGAACAAAGACTTCTGGGAAATTCTCCTGAGGAGCAGGGTATTGAGGGCTGAGACACAGAAGGGATTGGAAGGAGGAGCTGTTTCTCAGGGCCATTCAAAATACCTGTGGAGATTTCTGTCACTGACAGAAATCCTAATATCTAGGGTTCCTGTTTAAAGCATCGCTGGTTCCTGTCAAGAAACCTAATTTCCATGAACTCTTGAGATACTAGACTCTAATTGGTGAGTTCTTCCCTTTTCTACCTCTCTCCTGGGTCCAGAAAACCTTGTACTTCAGTAATTAGTTTTATTTAGAAAAGAGATTTAAGGCAACCAGAACCCCTCTAACCTCGACCCTTTGTCCCAATCAACAATTAAATCTAACCAGCAGTTGAATAGCAAATTCAATCTCGTTTATTTATATCTAGAGAGTAAGCCCAATGGCAGACTCCATCTTGTTGCCAGTTTTCAAGAAAACATGAGGGGGAGGCTTGTGAGTGTCCCAAAGCAGATGTAATAGAGGAATTAGTTGATGGTAAAAGGAGAGAGGAAGAATGGGAATCTTCTCTCTCAAAGCAGGGTCCAGGGGAGACAGCTGATGTTAAAAATGGGTCAAGATAGAGGAGAGGGGGCATGAGTCATTTCCCCTCCTCAGCCTTCTCTCAGCTATGGCTGCCTCCCCAAACTGCCTCTTGTCTTCCTCTACTACTAATGTCTAGAGCTTTCCTCCTCAGGGATATTACTCTCCCTCTCAAGCTGGCCCACTCACATGAAAAACAATTTGGGAAAGACAACAATCTTTATTCTAAATGAATTCAGTTGGGGATAACTGCAGGGAAATGGCTACAGGAAAAGTTTGTGAGAAAAGAGGGAAGTATCCCTATTCTAACTACCCCTTCCTCCCTCCTCAAGTTGGGGAACCCAGGCCTTGGCAGCCTTGGGCCCCCTGAGAGAGTCAGGCTTGGCTAGTCCTGGTCTTGGTCCAACTGGCACAGTTCAGACCTAGGGCACTGGGAGCTGTGAAGTAGTCTTGTCAGAGGCTTAATGTCTTCTTCAACTGGCCACTTCTGTTGGGAATTGATGGGGGGAAGAATGTCCAGTCACCAGGAGAGAAAGATGGGTCTTTCCTCAGGATCAAGTCTTGGTCAGACCTTCCCCTTTCCTGTCTCAAGGCTGAGAGAGCTAACTGCCTCCCAGTCAGAACCTTCTTGCTCCTTAAGATTCCAGACCTCCTGGGACTCCTCCCCCTTCGAGGAGAGAAGATTCAGCAGTGCCTCAGCCTGCCACTCTGTCACACAGCGCATTATCTGGATTGAGGTCCCATATACCTCTCCTTGTAGAGAAGACTTCCCCACTGCCCTTGAGGGCCAGCTCGGCCACCAATGGGCAAGCCTTCACGGAGGGAAGATCTCCATTTTGTCTCCCTCAAGTAATTCAGGGACTCCAGGAGGGAGTAGTGAGGGAAGCCATTTTAATCAACCCTTTCCTCACTGCCTTCAACCCTCATTTCTCCATCTAAGGAGTGTGAATCCCCCCAAAATTACACAGAGGACCATTAAACATGGTAAATAAAATATTGTGGGATGATCAAATGTGATAAACTTTGCTACTAATAGCAATACAATGATCCAGGACAATCTTGAAGGACTTATTGGAAAAGAATGCAATCCACTTCCAGAGAAACAACTGTTGGAGTTGGCAAGCAAATCAAAGAATGAGATTTTTCACTTAAGTTTATTTGGGTTTTTGTTTTGGGGCTTGGTTTATGTGATTATTCTTTAATAAAAATGAACATGGAAATATGTTTTGCTTGATAATACATGTATAGTCCAGATCCAATTGCTTGCCAGCTCCAGGAAGGGGAAGGGGAGAGAGAGAAGGAGACAATTTGGATCATATAACTTCAGAAAATTTATGTGGAAATTTATTACATATAATAGGTGAAAATAAGATCTTTATTTTAAAAATCTTCAAATAAATAAATAAATAATAAAATATGAAGATGAGAGAGACCTGAACTTGACTGGGAGATAGTCTACATCTTCCTCAGAGACTGCAGAAGGCATTAATCTTGCTAGATATGAATCCTCAAATGAAGGGCAAAATAGTATGGGTGTGATAAAGTAATGTGTGAGCACCAAGAATCTTCTCAGTTATGTAATCAATACAGTTGGTCAGAGAAATATGGACAATGATCAGAAGCAGAAAGAGGGTGACTCCATGGGACTCCAAGACATTTTCTTGGGTATTAGTCAGAAAGACCAAATGAGAGGCTATCTGGGAACAACCAGAGCCAATCATAGATGATCAGATGAAGCTTTTTATGACCAGCTGGAGGAGCTTCATTATGCATTATTCCCCATCCTACATTTTATGGTCCCAACTGGGCTTCTCTTGGTTTCTCACATAAATTGTTCCATTCCCATCTCAGGACTGTTTGCTCTGTCTGTCCTGGAATGTTCTCCCTCTTCTTTCTCCACCTCTGCCTCATAAGATCCCACCCCTCCTTCAAGATAACTTCAAAAACCACTTCCTATATGATACCTTCCCTGATCCCTAAGCTGCTCTCTTCCTATTTTTAACTATCTTGTGTTTATTTTGAATTTTTTTCCCTGTACTTATACATGTACCCTCTTTCTCTCCTCTAATAGACTGGTTCCATGAGGACAGGGACTGTTTGAGTTTTTTTTTTATCTTTGCATTCCTTGCACATAGTAGATACTTAATATGCTTGTGGCTTGATTGAAGATGAAAGAGGCATGTGAACAAGTTCCACTGCCATTCCCATTGGAAATGGCAAGAATATGTTACTGCCAATGAGGCCAAACTGGGGTTGGTTATAATCTTGGACAAGATGGACATATGTATAGGGTACACTGGAAAGGCGAATCCAGCCTTTGCTTTAGAAGAGCTAAAGTTCACTATACATGATGAAGACACAGGTAATGATGGCCTAGGGACTGGTGCTGCCTCGGATCCTAAAGAAGTATTCCCTGCCCCAGTACTCTTTGCTGGGTCATTTCTGCCTAGACTCTTAGGACTGCATGCTGTAGAAATGGGAGGACCGAAAAAGGTTGAGTATCTTGCTGTGCTGGTTAATGAATTCCAAGAAACATTTGTATTCTGGTCATTTTTTGAATGACACTTAAAAAAATTTTATTTAGTCAATTTAGAACATTATTCTTTGGTTACAAGAATAATATTCTATCTCTCCCTCCCCTTCCTTTACCCTTACCGTAGCCAACGCGTAATTCCACTGGTATTACATGTGACCTTGATCAGAATCTATTTCCATGCTGTTGATGTTTGCACTAGGATGCTCATTTAGAGTCTACATCCCCATTCATATCCTCCTTGACCCATGTAATCAAGGAGTTGTTTTTCTTCGGTGTTCCTACTCCCACAATTTTTCCTCCCAATGTGGATAGTATTCTTTCTTGTAGATCCCTCCAGGTTGTTCAGAATCACTGCATTGCCACTAATGGAGAAGTCCATTACATTTGATTGTACCACAGCATATCAGTTTCTGTGTATAATGTTCTACTGGTTCTGCTCCTCTCCCTCTGCATCAATTCCTGGAGGTCATTCCACTTCACATGGAATTCCCCAAGTTTATTATTCCTTTAAGCACAATAGTATTCCATCACCAACATACACCACAGTTTGTTCAGCCATTCCCTAATTGAAGGGCATCCCCTCATTTTCCAATTTTTTGCCACCACAAAGAGCGCAGCTATGAATATTCTTGTACATGCCTTTTTCCTTATTATCTCTTTGGGGTATAAACCCATCAGTGCCATGACTAGACCAAAGGGCAGACAGTCTCTTAGTGCCCTTTGGGCATAGTTCCAAATTGCCCTCCAGAATGGTTGGATCAATTCACAACTCCACCAACAATGAATTAATGTCCCGACTTTGCCACATCTCCTCCAACATTCATTACTTTCCTTTGCTGTCATGTTAGCCAATTTGCTAGGTGTGAGGTGATTCCTTAGAGTTGTTTTTATTTGCATCTCTCTGATTATAAGAGATTTAGAACACTTTTTCATGTGCTTATTAATAGTTTTGATTTATTTAACTGAAAATTGCCTATTCATGTCCCTTGTCCATTTATCAATTGGAGAATGGCTTGATTTTTTGTACAATTGATTTAGCTCTTTATAAATTTGAGTAATTAGACCTTGGTCAGAGGTTTTTGTTATAAAGATTGTTTCCCAATTTGTTGCTTCCCTTCTAATTTTGGTTGCATTGATTCTGTTTGTACAAACCCTTTTTAATTTGATGTAATCAAAATTATTTATTTTGCATTTTGTGATTTTTTTCTAACTCTTGCTTGGTTTTAAAATCGTTCCTTTCCCAAAGATCTGACATGTATACTATTCTGTGTTCACCTAATTTGCTTACAGTTTCCTTCTTTATATTCAAGTCATTCACACATTCTGAGTTTATCTTGGTGTAGGGTGTGAGATGTTGATTCAAACCTAATTTCTCCCATTCTGTCTTTCAATTTTCCCAGCAGTTTTTGTCAAATAGTGGATTTTTGTCCCCAAAGCTTGGATCTTTGGGCTTATCAGAGACTGTCTCGCTGAGGTCATTTACCCCAAGTCTATTCCACTGATCCTTCTTTCTGTTTCTTAGCCAGTACCATATTGTTTTGATGACCACTGCTTTATAGTATAGTTTGAGATCTGGGACTGCAAGGCCACCTTCCTTCACATTTTTTTTTCATTATTTCCCTGGATATCCTTGATCTTTTGTTCTTCCAAATGAACTTTGTTATGGTTTGTTTTTTTTTTTCTAATTCAGTAAAAACAGTTTTTTGGTAGTTCAATGGGTATGGCACTAAATAAGTAAATTAATTTGGGTAGAATTGTCATTTTTATTACATTAGCTTGTCCTACTCCTGAGCAATCGATGTTTTTCCAATTGTTCAGATCTAGTTTTAATTGTGTGGAGAGTGTTTTGTAGTTGTGTTCACATAATTCCTGTGTTTGTCTTGGCAGATAGATTCCCAAGTATTTTATGGTGTCGAGGGTGATTTTAAATGGAATTTCTCTTTCTAATTCTTGCTGTTGAACTGGGTTGGAAATATATATATGTAAATGCTGGTGACTTATGTGGGTTGATTTTGTAACCTGCAACTTTGTTAAGTTGTTGATTATTTTGATTAGCTTTTTGGTTGAATCTCTAGGATTCTTTATGTAGACCATCATATCATATGCAAAGAGTAACAGCTTGCTCTCCTCATTGCCAATTTTAATATCTTCAATTTCTTTTTCTTCTCTAATTGCTACTGTTAGTGTTTCTAGTACAATGTTAAATAATAGAGGTGATAATGGGCATCCTTGTTTCACTCCAGATCTTATTGGGAAGGCTTCTAGTTTATCCCAATTGCAGATGATGTCTGCTGATGGTTTTAGATATATACTGTTTATTATTTTTAGTAAAGACCCTTCTATTCTGTGAGATTTAAAATGGTTGAGGTCTTAAACTGTAGTGATTAAAATAGTAGAAGATATAAACTGTGATAGATATAAGAGAGGGTGAGTAAATTTGACCGTAGAAAATATGTTTCACTACAGTGTCTTGGTTTTAAATCAAATATAAGGTGGTAGCCAGGGAAATATTCCCAATTATTCAAATACCCAAGTCAACTGGGTTTTATAGAGATTTTAATTAACAATACAATGAGTAATCAAAGAAAGAGAGAGAGAGTAAGAAA